>NC_073303.1:71373558-71723558 GCF_027595985.1 Sorex araneus
ACCAAACTCAGATCAGTTGTTTGAAGGCAAGCACCCTAAAATTTGTAACTGCAAAAATTATTATTAATATAATACTTTACTTAAAACATGTTTTTAGAAGTTGCTAAGTGAAATGAGTCAGAAAGAGAGAGACATAGAATGACTGCACTCATTTATGGAATATGAAGTAACATAATAGGAGACTAACACCTGAAGGTAGTAGAGAGGCCAGGAGGATCGCACCACAGCTTGGAAGTCAGCCTCACGTGCTGGGGCAAAGGGCAGTTGGGATAGAAAAGGGACCACTAAGGAAATGATGGTCAGAGGGCTTGCTCGGGATAGGAGATGCATGCTGAAAGTAGACTATGGATCAAACATGATGACCGCTTAGTACCTGGATTACAAACCATAACACCCAAATGGAAAGAGAGAGTAAGAGGGAATGTACCTGTTACAGAGGCAAGGGGTGTGAAGGGGTGTATGTGGGGGGCTGGAGGGATACTGGGAACATTGTTGGTGGAGAATGGGCACTGGTGGAAAAATGGGTATTCAATCATTGTATGAGTGAAATGTAAGCATGAGTTTGTAAGTCTGTAACTGTATTTCACGGTAATTCATTAAAAAATATAATAGTAATAAAGAAGTACACATTCCTTCCATATTCTTTTGTTGTTTTGTTTTGGGGGACAATTCCAGTGGTGTGCAGAGCTTACTCCTGGCTCTGTGTTCAGAGGTCACTCCTGGTAGAGCTCAGGAGCATATTTTCACGTCTGGGTCAGACATATGCAAGACAAGCGTCCTGTTTGCTGTATTATCTCTCTGGCCCAACATTCTTTACAAGACTTTCTCAATAATAACATTTTCAGAGTTAAAAAGTTTTGAAAGTCAATAAAAATAAGATATAACTATTATGAAAATGAATGTAGTCTAACTTTCTGGTAACCTTCTTTAATCATACAAATGAATAAAGAATATTTCTAAGTTAATTTTAGCGCTTTAATGGTTTAATGAAATAATATCTCCGATGTTCAGTGTCCTCATCTGAAATTATAGCTATACCTAAACTATTAGGTGTTTATTACACCTAGGTTATATATAAGAAAGTTAATCATGCAATCCCTAATTAGGAGTTCCTCTTAGAATTTAAAGGAAGAAAGATTTAAATCACATTATTTTTTCAGCAGTTCAGAGGAAATATCTACCTGGAATATTACATTGTGTCCTCCTTGTGGGTGGTTCTTGGAGCATATGATTTGTGAGGTCCTATAGGATAAACTATAACCTCTTTCTTGTCCCAATTTCTGTTTTATATTCTTATATATTTATACCATGATAAGTGAATGCCATTAATTTTCAAAACTACTGGCAAACTAACATAGACTATGATTAGCCAGCTTGAAATCATACTTTTTTTCTAAAATATATTCTAAAATCTTCAGACTAGATCTGGATCCTACTGAAGGATCATGTTCTTTGAAATACCTCCCTCCCTTCTTTTTTTTTTTTTAAATCATTCCACAAAGCCTGTATAAGTCTTAGAGTCACTTTTGAGTGACTGTTTTCCATAGAGGCTGAATCGATTTACACTCCCACCAGCTGAATGAGGTTTCTCTCCCTTCATTCTCAACAGCATTAGTTGGTCATATCGTTTTTATACAGGGCATTCTCACAGGTGTGAAGTGAAATCTAATTGCCCTTTTGGTTTAAATTTTCTAATAATAAATGATATGATAGTGAGCATTTTTTCATGTGCCTCTTGGCTATCTATAAATCTTTATAGGATAAGTTCAGCTTTTCTCAATTTGATGAGGTTATTTGGTATTTTGGTACCTTGTTAAGTTGTGAGTTTAATGTTTCCTTATATATTTTGGACATTATCCCTCTGTCATAAGTGTGGTGTGTAATTTCTTCTAATATACTAGAAGACATTTTTAGATATAGTTTATTATTGTTAATAGTAAACATTTTAGCAAATACAGTATTTTTCTCCAAAAGAAGAGATAAATTCAATATTGATTAGATATTTCTATCACATCAAATGTGACATATTTAAATATAATTGTTAAGTATAAATATGTAATATTTATTAAATATTGAAGTTAATTAACATAAATATTGTTTATATACCTTACTGAATTTTGGGACAAAATATGTAGAAAGGATTAAAAGAAGGTTGAAAATACGCCAAAAGTTAAAAACTGCACTTTTTTACTAATTTCTTAATATTATAACAAAAGTTCTAGCTTTTATTTATTATGATTCCAATTGTCTGTGTATCCACTAAGGTTATTATTTCAGAGATTTTGTTTGTATGCAATGCCATACCTCTAGAATTTAAAACACACACAACACACACTCACATATATCACATATATCTGTAAGTCACAGTTGCTAAATAAATAGATTTTTTCTTTGAAGTAAATAGATTTTATTCAGAGGTTTCTGAGGCGGGGAGGAAGGGATAAGTGGGAGAGAGAAATAGTAAGAATAACGTGCTCAAGAGAGAAGGTGGGCTTCTCCAAGGGTGGAGGAAGCCCCTACACAAAACTGAGCTTTAGACACAGAAGTACGAAAGCATGAAAGTACACATCTCAAGAGGGGAGATACGGGCGACACGTGCTCGGGCAACACATGTGCTCGGCCACGTGGACGCAAACAGCACATGGGCTCAGGCAGCATATGCGCTAAATAAATAGATTTTTAAATAAATTGTCACTGTAGCACTATCATCCCATTGCTCATCAATTTGCCATACCGAATACGTCACAGGGAGCTTGCCAGACTCTGCCATGTGGGCCGGATACTCTTGGTAGCTTGCCGAGGTCTCTGAGAAGGACAGAAGAATCGAACGCTAGTAGGCCTTGTGCAAGACAAACGCCCTACCTGCTGTGCTATCGCTCCAGCCCATATTTAAGTAAATTATTTCAAAAAATGAATTATAAATAATGACATGTAAAATAGAGGTTATTTATAAAGACGGCTCAAAACCACATTCTATATGTTGCTTTAATTGTTTTCTGTAGCTACTGAGTAAAGAAATTATTTAGGCTTTTCTGTTTGTTTCTTTTGCAGCCACACCCAGCAATGCTCAGGGCTCATTCCTGACTCAGGGCTTAGGGTTCACTATTGGTTCACTAGGGTTCACTTATGGGCCAGGAAACCTTATGGGCCTGGTACCACTGTGGACCAGGGAGTGGGAGAGATTCTGCTGCATGCAAGACAAATGCTCTACTCTACTCACTGTCTTTTCTCTCAGACACAGAGTAATAAAAGCATTATAAATAGAATTTTGGGAAATCAAAGCAAATCCCAGACCTTATTAATTTCATAAAATAATGAAAACCTGATCATTGAAACCAAAATAAAGGGGCTTGGAGACTTCTAAGTGCATGTAGGTACATGCACTGCAAGCATAAGGCTCTGAGTTTGATCCTCGATGCCATCTCTATGTTAGGATCCCGGAAGCCCCGCTGTCTGTGATCCTAAGCATCAAAGTTATTTCTTCGCCACTTCGCAGTTAGGAGTGGGTGAGCACAGCAGTAAATGGCACAATTCCAGAGAGCACTGCAACTGTGTGACACTACAGCTAGGAGTGCAAATACCCATGCAAGTTGGTACCTAATTGCAGTGGATGACACCTAGCAAGCATCACAGTTGAAAAGTTGTGTGAGTTCCATGCCTAAAAGTTCCATGGCCAAACACGCACATGTGGAGATCCACAAATAAGATCTTCCACCCTGGCCCATGTGCAAAAGCTATGACTCAAAATGAGCAAACCTCTAGTGAGCACTGTGTGTACTACAATTAAATATGCGAGCACTTGACCAAGGAAGTGAGTGAGCCTTCCTCACTGGAACAAGTGCCACAAAAGAAAGGCATAAAATACTGAACTAAAACCTACATTGAATTGCATAAATACATAATTCTATAAGCTCTAACATCGTCAAACATTTCTCTAGACCATTCTTAAGAACACTTTCTAGGCACAAATAAATATGAAAGCTTATTTCAAATTTATGGATAAAATTCTTCACAAAAGACAGAAATATTAGTAGCAGAAGAGCACCATTGCACTCAAAAGGGTAGAGGAAGAAAGCTCTGCAACCTCACACATCAGAAAATTAATTCAAATTATTATGAGCTCCAAAAGAGAGGGAAGAGGATAGAAATAAATTTGAAGATAGATGAACACATTTAACAATTCAATTTATAAGCAGTGACTAAAAGAATGGATGGAGCGATAGCACAGCAGTTGGGCGTTCACCTTTCACGCAGCAGACCCGAATTCAATTCCCCTGCCCCTCTCAGAGAGCCCGGCAAGCTACCGAGAGTATTGAGCTCACGCGGCAGAGCCTGGTAAGCTACCTGTGCATATTGGATATGCCAAAAACAGTAACAATAAGTCTCTCAATGAGAGACATTACTGGTGCCTGTTCGAACAAATTGATGAGCAATGGGATGACAGTGACAGTGACAGTGACTAAAAGAATGAGCTGGAGCGATGGCACAGCAGGTAGGGTGTTCACCTTGCACGCAGCTGACCAGGGTTCAATTCTTCCTCCCCTCTCGAGAGCCTGAGAGCCTGGCAAGCTACCAAGAGTATCTTGTCCCCATGGCAGAGCCTGACAAGTTACGCGTGGCATAGTCAATATGCCAAAAACAGTAACAACATGTCTCACAATGGAGACATTACATTACTAGTGCCTGCTTGAGCAAATCCATGAGCAACGGGATGACAGTGACAGTGACAATGACTAAAAGAATACATTGTATCTAAATAAGAACTAATTAATTGAGACA
Organism: Sorex araneus; assembly: GCF_027595985.1. Lineage (NCBI taxonomy): Eukaryota > Metazoa > Chordata > Mammalia > Eulipotyphla > Soricidae > Sorex > Sorex araneus. Next base: position 71,378,338 of record NC_073303.1, read on the forward strand.
TGAAAATTGGGCTCCAGCCTTATACTGCACATCCAGAGTGAATCTCATAAGCAACTGTCACTGTCATCCCGTTACTCATCGATTTGCTTGAGCGGGCACCAGTAACATCTCCATTGTGAGACTTGCTGTTACTGTTTTTGGCATATCCAATACCCCATGGGTAGCCTGCCAGGCTCTGTCGTGCGGCCGAGATACTCTCGGTAGCTTCCCGGGTTCTCCAAGAGGGGCGCAGGTCAGCCGAGAGCAAGGTAAATACCCTACCTGCTGTGCTATCACTCCAGCCACTCATAAGCAACAGCAGGTGAAAATTTTATATGGCTTTAGGGTCTTATGCTAGATATCAGTTCAGACTTTCTATCTCTATATTAGAGAGATATAGTAAAGCATTGTCATAGGCATAAATAATCCCCAGCTGTGTGCATGGCAGTAAACCAGGTAACTTGGCAGAAATCTCATTTCTTAAATACATGTAAATTATTTTCCAAAATAATGCAGGAAATAGTATACCCATTCATTCATTCAGTTAAACATGTTTTGGGCACTTCCATGTCAATTTCTGGGCCGGGACATATGAATAAAACATATTTTTCTGTCTCAGGAGAGTTGTGATTAATAAACATAAACGTATAACCAAAAATACTGATGTTAAATGGATAAATTCTTTATACTTAACAGTTTGCCACTACAAGTAAAATGAAGCTTCAAATACAGCAATGTTATTATTTCTGTTTTATATGTTTAAATCATCATTATGTAATTCCATTTTACCAGATCTGATTAACCCCAGTAGTTGGGTAAGATATGCATAATAAATATGCTTTGTAACAACAAAATGCTAACTCACTTTACTGCAAACACAGAAACTATTTAGCTCCATAAGTACATTTAATTTAATCTTTTAATATAATAAATTAAAGTTGAAAATCTTCAAAGTCTTTAATATTGCTCCAAATAAAATACAAAGCTTCTCTCCTAATTCAACAGGAAAAGGCCTGTTTCTGAGAAAGCATTGGAGTATATATTTTATTTGCACAACATATTTATTCAAGGCTTATATGCTAGGTAAATCTACAGAACTTTTTGCTATAAAAGGTTATGCAAGAAATATATACCTCTGATGGTCCCTAGAGGAAAGACTTCAAAAGGGTTACTTTCAAATAGGGATAGAATTTCCAAAGAAGTTCCTCATACCCGTGATTTTAAGCTAGACATCTGCAGGAAGAGAGGCATTTGAATTTGTTGGGAAATAAGTGAAAACAAATTCTGTTCTTGATGAATATTGCTTAGTATTCAAACACTGATGCTTGTCAGAATCAATTCCTCTGCAACAGTAAAAATACTCTAAATTTACATGACACCTTCTTCTGAAGAATTCATTTAGCACAAAGTTGGAAAATGTTAAGGGAAGCAATAATATACTTTACAAAGGTATAGAAAGAGGAAAATAAAACTGGCCATGTCTACCTTGAAAGACAAGAGACCATTTTAAGTCAGAAGTTAAACAAATCAAGCAACAAATTTTACTGATTTAACTCTGGGAATTGAACAGTTGCTTGAGATAAATGAATCACTGAGCTTTTAGTGTCATCTACATAGACCACTAGATTATTTTTGAATAAAGATTAAGTAATGTCCAAAGACATTTATTGAAAAGTTAAGCATTTTTAAAGATGTTACTTTGAATTTAAAAAAGAAAACATTTACCAATCGACTCCTTCAGACATGAAAAGAAAATTATTTAATAGTTGCATGCACTTGAAAGTACAGAGGACAATAATCACATCAGAAATAGTAATAGGAATCATTATTGATAAATTCTGATTGATAGTGTTGAGACCTTATTATTTGATCAATCTATCACATTTTTATTGAGTTTCATCTTTTTTCCAAGCTAGGTACTGAGCTCTGGGGAGAATTCCATACTAAACAACATCAAAGACTTTTTTCTATTATACAACCTTGTTTGGTGAAGATGTTTGTCGCAATATATTTCTTTGCAAAATTTGTTGCTTGAAAACACAATCAATATTTTCCTGTTAACATGAAATTTAATGAGAAAAAATACTGACAAAACTTGTACTCATTTTTTAACCCTCTATAATGCTGGCTTTCTGAAGCTGTTTATATAAATGTTTAATAGATCTATATTTTATGCATAAAATATTATATATACAAATATTAAGATATAATATAATCACATTGCAAACCCAGTGGCAGCATAAAATGGGTCCAGTAAAATTCTGAGAAAAAAAAAGTATTGTGTGAACTTATCTATGGTAATTTTCACCTCAATAGGGCACTATTTAGCACAGATTTTCTTGAAAGCAGAGCCTGAGGGAAGGATTAAAATACTGATCCTTTATTTGCAAAGTGCAACCAAGGGCCACAGAAATGAAAAAAGAGAGTAAGGCAGAGGTGCAAAAGTGCAAGTATATGATGTTATAATACTATCATGTCAAAAAGTGCCACGAAATAGCAGGCTGTTCAGAGTTGTTACAGTTTGATATTCTTAAAGTCTCCGGTTATCTTGTAGTCTCTTTGACATCTTTTGGAGAATGTGCAGAACGAAGACCAATGTGTAATCCAAACTTGGGGAGTACTTCAACAAACTGGGCTTCTGAAAGACCTGTTTTTACAGGTTTTATTTTTTTTTATAATTTTTTTATTAGAGAATCACTGTGATGTACAGTTACAAACTTATGAACTTTTGTGCTTGCATTTGATTCATACAGTGATCATTTACCCATCCCTCCACCAGTGCCCATTCTCCTCCACCAATGATCCTAGTATCCCTCTCACCACCCCCACCCCATCCCGCACCACCCCACCCTGCCTCTGCAGCAGGGCATTCCCTTTTGTTCTCTCTCCTTTTGGGTGTTGTACTTTGCAATAGAGGTATTGAGTGGCCTTCATGTTGGGTCTATAGTCTACTGAAAGACCTGTTTCATATGTCCTAAAGTATCATTGCTTGAAAAACAAAAATGAATTAAGATTTTTAACTTCAGTCATTTTTCATCTAAACTTTTCCACAATTATGCTTATGTCCAAGCATTAAAATTGGAAAAAAACAAAATATTTTCATTAGTTTATCATAAAATCTATTATAATTTTTTATATTGCAAAATAAAAAGAGCTCAACACATTTATATTGAACACTATGTGCCATTCAAATGATTTTAGTTGGATCAGAGAGAAGGCACAGGAAGGAAAGGACTTGTCTTGCATGTAGCCACTTAAGTTAAAACCCAAGTTTGATCCCCAGCACTGCATATGGTCCTCTAAGCCTGCCTGGCCCCAAACTATAAGCAAAAACAAATGTTTTAAGTTCCTGTTGGTTATTACTCCTAGTTTATGTAAACTTATTGTTCTTTCAAAAAAGGATCTTTTTCATTTACTCTTATCTGATTTCTATAAACTTTATAATTTTATGCATGTCATCTAAACAATCTGTTTATCTGTTTTTTTGGGTTTTTTTTTTTTTTTTTTTGCTTTTTGGGTCACTCCCAGTGATGCTCAGGGGTTACTCCTGGTGTTGCACTCAGGAACCACTCTTGAGGGACCATATGGGATGCTGGGAATCGAACCCAGGTCGGCCACATGCATGCAAGGCAAACGCCCTACCCGCTGTACTATCACTCCAGCCTCCATCTAAGCAATATGTATTAGTCTATCTCATCTAAATTGCTTCAAACTTCAGCAAGTCATTTCTTAGGTATAAGTTCTCACTTTACATCTATTAGAGCATTTCACTTTTCCTACTTTTATCTAATGTTTTTTTGAGAATTAAATACATTCAGGAGCAGCAGAAATAGTCTTATCATCTTTACTAATGTTTTTAAAAGTAATGTTGGTAATTAATTCATGTTTATGCTAGTAAGCAACTCCACTAAGAGGCAATATATTTTTATTTCCCTTTTAAAAATAACATGATAAAAAAAAAATCAGACTTCAAGAAAGGGTGCTTAGGGCTTCTTCCTGGCTCTGACTTTAGGGATTATTCCTAATGGGCCTCAGAGGACCATACGGGGTATTGGGGATTGAACCCAAGTTGACCATGAGCAAGGCAAGTGCCCTGCCCATTACACCATCTCTATGATCCCAAGAAAAACATTTTCAATGAAAGAGGTAAGATGGAAATTTGTAGCTGTTCTTAAGATAATAATCAATATAAGTTATGTAGTGCAATTAAAAATTGAAGTTACCAGTAATATATTTGAAAGAGATGGGTATGAAAATGGTAATTGGTAGTGTATTCTAATTCTAATTGAATAATAAGAAAAACATTTTGGTTATCGTTGGGCATATAAATAAAAATTTGATATAACATGTTTAAAATATATATTTAATTGTGTCCATTTTAATAGCATAAACAAATACCAATGCAAATATATTCAATCTCAGTTTTAAAATTAGATAATCTGAATTGTTATAAGAAAAACAAAAGAGGGGCTGGAGTGATAGCATAGCGGGTAGGGCGTTTGCCTTGCACGCGGCCGACCCGGGTTCAAATCCCAGCATCCCATATGGTCCCCTGAGCACCGCCAGGAGTGGTTCCTGAGTGCAGAGCCAGGAGTAACCCCTGTGCATCGCCAGGTGTGACCCAAAAACCAAAAAAAAAAAAAAAAAAGAAAAACAAAAGATAAGTCTAAGAGTAAATAGTGGAGCAACATGATACATAAATTAAGAAATTTAAATTTAAATCCTGTGTCTATCCAAAATGACTAATAGGCATTTAGTAAAGCATACATTTTTTTCCAATTCAAAAAATTTTAAGATGCCAAATTAAACCTGAAGTAGATATTACTATGTGCTAACTTTTCAAGTATGGAAGACATTACCAGTGGATCCTAATTTTCTTTACCACAATGCCCAACAAAGCATCACATTCATTCTCATTCTATTATTTCCAGCAGTCAGTAGCAACTAATGGAAGTTGGCATTGGAGAGGAAATAGTTTGAACATCTTTTAATTAGATAATCTCTAGCAGCTCTAGCCTATCTTAATTCTGGATGTCAGTTCTTTGTGTACATGTTGTGATTAATTGTTCTCTTAAAAAATAGCAAAATTCTGATTCTCAGTGAGACCAATTAAGAATACTTAAGAACCTGTGAACTAGCCTAGCTGCTAAGGCCAAAGGAAGAAATAAAGCAGCCATTTAAATTAATGACAGTTAAAATTAATTCAATTTGACTGAATTAAGTATCACAGAGGCAGAATAAATTGCAGTTAAAGGTCAAGATATTTGGATTAAAACCCTATCCTCTAATCTTTATCCCAGTTGAAGTATTCGTTCAACAAATGTTTGAAGCTCAAGAACTCTGCTAAGTGGTTATACAGTGTTGAACAGAATTGACATTATTTTCTCTTTCGTAGAGTCCATTGTCCAGATGAAAGTGGGAAATATATAAATGGATAATAGCTATGTATTTACACATTTTTAAAATAGATTAAGTGCATTCTTAGGAGTTGTCATGAAAGATATATTTTTTAAAATGAAAAAATAGATGGACTAGAGCGATAGCACAGCAGGTAGGGTGTTTGCTTTGCTTTGCACTCAGCCCACCTGGGTTCTATTCCTCTGTCCCTCTCGGAGAGCCTGGCAAGCTCCCCATGGCGTATTTGATATACCAAAAACAATAACAAGTGTCACAATGGAGACACTGGTGCCCACTCAAGCAAATCAATGAACAATGGGATGACAGTGCTACAGTGTTACAGAAAAAAATAGATATTTTGGGCTGGAGAGATGGTACAGAAACTGCCTTGAATACAGTTAATCCAAGTTTGATCCCCAGCATTTCTAGGAGTGATCCCCAACCATAAAGTAAGTCTCATGAATTACCAGAAGTGATGCAAACTTCCGCCATCTCCACAAAAGAAAAAAAGAAAATAGATATTTAAGTTAAACCTGAACATAAGTAGAATTTTGACTAGAACTAATGTTGCCATGACAAGAAGGAAAGACATAGACTACTTTTAATGATATTTCATAGGAAAGTGAAATATTACTCCGTAAAGGACAACTATCTGCAGAAAAAAGGACATACAATTTACATAATGAATTTCTGGCTTTCTCTGTATAGAAGAAACATCAGTTGCAGAATTGAAAGGAGTCTTTTTTGTTTTGTTTTGCATTTTAAGAAAGATTACAAGATCATTTTGGAATGAAAAATTCTGAGTGGCAATATAACTGTAAAGAGATAATATTAAGCAGAAACGCTATATGTGGATGTGAAATTTTAAAAAGAGTGCAAGACAGATTTAAAATAGGTCATTTAAAATTGGTAACTATGAGCAGGTGTATGGTATTTAAAACCATGAAAAGGAGGTGATTGTCAGGAAACAATTCTGCAGTCATTTTTGAAAATCAGAGATAAGTTTTGAGATTTTGGGGGGGATGATTTTTGTAGAAAACATTCCCTTCAAAATACAGAATGTGAAATAATAATACCTGTAAGTACTTGAAAGTTTGTTTGGTATTCAACATCTCAGGACCACTGTAGACACACTGGCATACATGGGCTAAGGAGACACTTTGATGCTAACATCTAAAATAGACTGGAAGGAAAGAGTGGTTGACAAAGGAAACAGAGGACGAATAAGCAGGTGAATATGGTGTTATGGAAACCAGGAGGGAGAAGACCATGAAACAATACTATGTAATGTTGTTTGGAGGAAATATACGACGACAGAAGGAATATGCACTTATTTTTAAAACATGGGATTTGATAAGTAATATTTACCTGGAGAAACTTGATGAAACAATTAACATAGGTTCTAAGAATTTAGCTGGTTAAAAGACTGATTGTGGGGGCCAGGAGCTAACTTGGCGATCACAGTTTTGCCACATGCCCCTCCTCCCTGACCCCCAAGAATTACCAAGTGTCAAAGGGAACCCTGGGGTACCCCCAGCACCGCAGTGCCTAGCACTGGAGAGCCTGAGCAGCTCTGCAGCCTTACACCACAGTCCAGTTAGCCAACACCCCACCCCAGGGCACCAAATCTCCCCAGCTCCAAAACGAACTAAAAGGAAAAAAAAGAAAAGAAAGAAAAAAATCATAGAAGTCAGATTGACATACAAGAGATAACCAAGGAAAATACATAAAAGCGGAAAAATAAAACAGGGATGTGGAGATGTCAAGGGGAAGCTTTCGACCACCCGTGCTCAGTCAGGAGTCAAAGGTGGAAGCTACTAGAATAGGAGAGTGCCACTTACGTGCAGGCTTAAAGCAGGGCTGGGCTGGAGACTGGCTTCAGCGGTAGGGTTGAAGGTGTAAGGCCTTAAATGTGATGCCCGGCACTGACTAGCCAGCGATCTATTTCTCTAGCTACTCAGAAAGCAGGATGAGGGGCTAGAGTGATAGCACAGCAGATAGGGCATTTGCCTTGCACATTGGCGAAATGAGTCCAATTCCCAGCACCCCATATGGTCCTCCAAGCACCGCCACGAGTAATTCCTGAGTGCATGAGCCAGAAACAATCCCTGTGCATTGTCTCCGGGTATTACCAAAAAAGCAACAACAACAAAAAAGAAAGATGAGAAGTTAACACAGCGAGGGAAAACATGGGCCCAGGTTAAGATGTCCAAGTCAGTCGAAGGCAAGGTAGGAGAGGCCTTCCAAGAGGCCGCATCTGGAGTCACCTTGAGATCCAATATTCAATGGTGTAGCAGAGAAGAAACAGGAGGTTCGTCCTGCAGGTTATCAGTGACACCGGCTGCCTCCTGAATGTCTTGCACTGGTTGGGTGTCTGCAGAGCTGCACTGGAGGTCCTCTTCTTTGCGCCCTTGGCGTCCTTGGCATCCATCACCTGTGCGTGAACAGTGTGGGGCCCTCTCTACTGGACCCCTTAGTTACGCAAGAAAAGGAGACTCAGTCCTGACCTTAGGATTAGACAGCATGGGGTACCAGGTGCTGATGGCCACTGCCTAGTGGCTCTTCTCTCTTTGGGGACTTGGCTGCCACATACCATGTCCTCTGCTGAAATTAGTTGTGAGGCAGGAGGAGTAAGATTGGGGCAGCGGGGGAGAGTGTGCCCTCCCACTGCTGCCTCCCGAAACCTCCTGCATAAAATAAACCTGACCCAATCGAAAAAACCCATGAGACCGAGAAGGTGAGTCGGGAGTCAAAGTGGGTATCAACACAGCAATGATACATGAGAAATGAAGGCCGAATGTTACTACGAATCTTCTACTGAAAACAAAACAACACAGAAAAACGAAGCTAAGGAGAGTAGACACACTGGAGAAATCAGGTATTGACAAAGCTGAAAAACAAAGAATTGCACCTAAAAATTAATTTGTTTTCGATAAAGGTTTTTCTTTATTGTTAAAGATACCGAAGGGAAGATGGGTAATAATTCAGGAGACCTAAAGACTTAGTGAGATGCATGAGAAAGTGTTCATCTGACACTTTTCTTGTTGGAGGGGCCATTTGCTGAAAATAAAGACTGGAAGGTATGTCAAATATTTGAGAAAAGGAAGCACTTTTATTTTTCTAGCTAAAAGTATTATTTTATTAAGCTTATAAAAATCCTTCTAGATAATTCTATTATTACCAGAAAAATGGATTTCTGGGAAATTAAAAAATTCTTGGATATCAATTCAGAACATGTACTTAGACACATTTTTTGTCAATTGTAAATATACATCTTTTTTATAAAAAATTATATAAATATTTGTTTGAGCAGGCACCAGTAACGTCTCTCATTGAGAGACTTCTTGTTACTGTTTTTGGCATATCCAATATGCACGGGTAGCTTGCCAGGCTCTGCCATGCGGGCTCCATAGTCTCGGTAGCTTGCTGGGCTCTCCGAGAGGGGCAGAGGAATTGAACACAGGTTGACTGCATGAAAGGCGAACACCCAACCGCTGTGCTAAGAAAATTAAACTCATGGTTAATTTTAATGATACTCAAACTGTATTATTACCAATAAAACACCATCACTACACAATTAAAAAGTAACCTAATTTAGAGGCTAGAATAATAGTGTAGCATTTGCACTACTGAGTTCAATCTCTGGCATTCCATATGGTCTTTGAGCATTGCCAGGAGTAATTTCTGTGCTCAGACCAAGGAGTAAGTCTTGAGTATTGTCAGGTGTGGCTCCAAAACAAAACAACAACAACAAGTAAGGTAATTTTATTGTGATTCATTTTTTTTGTCTTTATGTTAATTATGGACTGGCGCTGTAGCACAGTGGTAGGGCGTTTGCCTTGCATGCGGCCAACCCGGGTTCGGTTCCTCTGCCCCTCTCGGAGAGCCTAGCAAGCTATCGAAAGTATCTCACCCACACAGAAGAACCTGGCAAGCTACCCATGGCATATTCGATATGCCAAAAACAGTAACAACAAGACTCACAATTGAGACGTTACTGATGCCTACTCGAGCAAATTGATGAGCAATGGGATGACAGTGACAGTGATATGTTAATTATATTCTTATGGCCCATTTCATTGAGTATAGAATTAATAATTGAAAAAATTTACATTTCTATTATCATTCATAATGCAATCTAGGATACTTTTCTAAATATTGTCCTATGATATTTAAGAATTGATTACTTTGGGAACCAATGGCATAACACAGAGGTAAAAGCACTTGCTTACTGGCGTACAGCTACATTTGATCCTCAACATCACAAATGGGCCCCTGCCAGGAGTGATTCTGAGCCCAAAGCCAGCTGCAAGTCCTGAGCACACCAGATGTAACCTCCAAGCCAAAGATAAATATAAAATAACTATAATAATAACTTCATAATAATGGGCTTCATCAGTTTTTTAAATATTGGGTAAGAAATAAATGTTACTAGAATAGTTTATCTCTCATCGAATTGTTACAAGGTCAGCTAGAACTATTATAAAGGAAGGCATGTTATTCAGAGAACTATAATACTTTATTGTTAGAGATAAAAATAAAAAATCAAGAAATAAATATCACTTATTTTTTAAAAAAATATGAACAGAGCCGTGGCTTCTATTTAAATGAGTTGTGATGAAAATTGATGACTACTAAGTTTGACTATGAATAACCAGTGAAATACAAGTGCCCCTTTTTTGGTTAGCATATTTTTTAGATGACTGGGACAGTTTGACTCTGACACAATTCTATGAAATAAGAAACTCCCACAGGATCTATTCAGTACACCAGAAATACAATATGCTCTGCGAAAACTTAGGAATTTTTCAGAAAATAAATCTGCATAGTCCTTTGTAAATGTTGCCAGAACAGTAGGTTTGAAACCTACCATCATAGGATTTGGTAACAGCCAAAGCACAATTGAGAAAAGATTTGCATGCCAAAATGTAAGTGGAACTCACAACACCCAGGAGTGATGACACAGAGGATCAAAGGGTCAGGAACCTAAAAAACAAACAGATTGCCAACTCTGTAAGAAAAATCCTGAGGGTCTAAGGCAATAAAAACAAATGAGCAAACAAACAATTTATCTTTGTCAAAAGGCCAAACCGTATACTCAGTAAATCAGACTCTGGCCAAATCCACAGACAACATTATCTCTTGGGAGGTTTGATGATTCTGGTCTATGAAATATGTCTACAGAAAAGCAGGGAAAATAGGAAGCTGCTACTAATATAAACGACTAAAATTCAAGCAAGATGGAATATGTGCCCACCATGATAAGAGATTAATTTCCTCATTGACTTGCCTTTACTTTTCATTGACAGTTTGGTAGGGTTTTTGTTTTTGTTTTGTTTTTCTGTTTTGGGGGAGGGGAAGTTTGAGGTTTTGTTTTTGTAGATGTGTGCAGAACCCCACAGGGGATGACTCTGTACAGGTAGAACCATTGTAAATGGGATGTCATTTGTTAAGAACATCAGAATATGGATGTAATTGTCAATTGGCTTAACTTAAAAGGGTACTTTTAAATTTCTCTCCACAAAGTATGTGCTAGGAAAAAAAGGACACCCTGGGTGAAATTGGTAATATATACTTTTAGTAAATAGGACACTTTTAAAGATTAATTTTATTTATTTATTTTTATTTAAGCATGGACTGGAGCAATAGGACAGTAGGCAGGGCGTTACCTTGGATGCGGCTGACCTGGGTTCGATTCCTCCATCCCTCTTGGAGAGCCCGGCAAGCTACTGAGAGTATCCCGCCTGCATGGCAGAGCCCGGCAAGATAGCCGTGGTGTATTCGATATGCCCAAAACAGTAACAACAAGTCTCACAATGGAGATGTTACTGGTGCCCGCTTGAGCAAATCGATAAACAACAGGGCAGGACAACAGTGCGACAGTGCTACAGTGTTATTTAGGCACCATGATTACGAAGATATTCATAGAAGAGTTTTAGGTATACAATTTTCCTACACCTATCCTACCACTAGTGTCAACTTCTCTCTACCAATGGCCATCTCCCACCCCCCAGATACAGGCTTAAGTGACAGGTACAGTTTTAAGTGAGATTATTGTAGGTAGGGATCCTAAGTAGGGATCCAGATAGGGATGTAATAGAGAGACTAAGCCTGAAATGTTTGTTTCCAATTTTTCTTCACCCAATTCAGCTTAAGTAGCTAAATGAGTGCTGGAGACACAGTACAGGAAGTAAGGCCTTGCGTGCAGCTGACCCCAGTTTGATCACTGGCATCACATATGGGTCACGGAGTAACCTGGAGTAACCTATGTCTTTGAACCAGAAATAGACCCCAAGTCCATTAGATGTGGCTTAAAAAAGAACAAAACAAAGCAAAAATAACCAAGTGACACTATGGACATTTTAGGTTAGGTAGTTCTGAAAAAAGTAATGCTTTTTGTGGGTCTGAGGAACAGTACTTTCTTGCATGTGGCTGACCCATGTTCATTCCTGGGTACCACATATAGTCCCTGAGCACTGCCAGAAGTGATTCCTGACCTCAAAGGCAAGAATAAGTCCCAAGCCCCAAAACCAACAACAACAAAATTAATGCTTGTTAATAAAGTAATATGACCTCGGGAACATGTGCAGCTATGCTCAGGGTTTACTCTGTTTCATATCCTCAAGATTCATACCTGGCAGTGCTTAAAGCATCATAGGCAATCCCAGGATCTAACCAGGGTTGGCCACATGGAAGGCAAGCTCCTTGACCCCTGTACTATCTCTGTGGTCCCAAGATATTGCCAGTTTAGGTTTTGTCAGATACTAAATTCTGTCAATTGACACTGATGACCTATTATCTGTTTAATTTTACCTTTTGTCCCCTGATCATGTCTTCCAGTATAGTTCCTCCATTGTGTAATAGATACTATGCTACAAAAATTAAAAAAAAATGCTATCAACAGCTTCTCATTTAATAATTATATGAATTTTTAATGCATTTTAATTTACCATTATTTTTTCTTTTGCATTTTTGAGTCACACCTGATAATGGTCGGGGGTTATTCCTGGCTCCGCACTCAGGAATTATTCCTGGTGGTGCTCGGGGAACCAAAGGGGTGCTGGGGATCAAACCCGGGTCGGCCGTGTGATTTGGTAAATCTGTGTTATCACATTTCTTTTTTCCTTTTGATAAAGCAGATGTCTTTTTTTTTTTTTTGGAGTAAATAGCTTTTATTCAGAGGTTTCTGAGGGAGGGAGGAAGGGATAAGTGGGAGAGAGAATAGTAAGAATAATGAGAGAATGCGGGCTTCTCCAAGGTTGGAGGAAGCCCCTACACATAACCGAGCTTTAGACACAAAAGTATGAAAGCAAGAAAGTACACATCTCAAGAGGGGAGATGAGGACGACACATGTGCTCGGGCTACACATGTGCTCGGCCATGTGGGCGCAAGCAGCACATGGGCTCAGGCAGCATATGCACCTGTCTTTTTTAGCTAGATCATACAAGATTACAGTTTATTCAAGTCATATTTTTAAAGAATATTGATTTTTAAGCTACACATTTGAAAATAGCTTCTTCTGTCTTTTGCTCATTTTATCAGCATATGGATGTTATAGGTCCACTGAAAGTTTTGCTTCTTTTTTTTTAGTTTTTAAATTTAATTGAGGATTTCACTCAGGACTTACTTGTCTCTACAACAGGGATTACTCGTGGTGGGCTTGGAGGACCATATGGGATCCTCGGGGTCAATCTGGCACAGCTGGCTTCAAGGAAAACACTTTTCCTGATGTACTATCTCTTCAGCCCTTCCACACATTTCTATGGCAACACAAGTCCCTTTCCATTCGAAACTTATTTGCTAGTATCTAAATTGCTGAAAAGTATGTAAAACTCTAAAATTTCCTGTGTCTCACAATTTAGTGCATTTAAAATGAACTAAAAGTAATAATAATTTGAGACCAAAAAAAGTGTCAATGGGATATTTTCTATAAAACATACATATTCTGAGGGAAATTTTAATAGTCTTAGCTACATTTTACATCAAGAACACTCAACTAAATGGCCTGTTGGTTAATTGCTATTATAGCACAATGAAAGAGAGCCTACCAAGCACCTGCGTTATACCATATTTTGTACCATGTAGCATAATAAGAATTTATAAAGTATGATGGATGCTTCAAATTTCCACTTGCAATTTTAAGTAATTTTATTTTGTATGAAGAAAGAAAGCAAATAGAAGGTAGAATAGAAAAATATGAAATTTCATAGTAAGAATATGACTTTTAAAAACATCTTAACTGGAATAGAAACTTTTCTAAGAAAACAAATAAGCATATAAAAATGATGCAATTTATTATTGCATGTAAGGATCAGATGCTACCTTAATATTGTGTAATAACTTTTAAAATACTTTTATTTATGATTTAGTTTTATAACTTGAATCATTAACATTCACCAATAATTCCCAGTTAACCTGGCAAAATCCCCATTCAATCATCATTTCAGCTTCAGCAAGTGTTTATTAGGATGTTTACTGAAATAATGGAGTGTGTTCAGATACCAGCAGCTAGGAAGAGCTAAGCCTCCCAGAACTCTGTCTGGCTAGAGAGTGATTAATGCTCAATCTTTAAGACCTTTCGCAGCAAAATATACAAAGTCAAAATAGCACTGGTCAAATGGATCCTTAGTTAATAAAAAAAAAGGATGTAAGATATTAGGTGCTCCTGAAACTGGCCTTAAAAGTAGAGACTGAACCACCAACCTCTGAAAATAATAGTCAGATGTTATTCTAAATAATCAAATGTTACATTTTAAAATCCTACCTTTCCAGTTTTTATATTTGTTTCTGTTTTGAAATTAAATCAATTCATAAAAGTCATTTAATGAGAAACTAAATACTAAAGACTTCTTTTACTGGAAAACTAATTGTGATTTTTAATATATAGAAATATTGGGTTTTTATTTAATGAGAAACTAAATACTTCTTTTACTGGAAAACTAATTGTGATTTTTAACATATCGAAATATTGGGTTTTTATTTTGTTTTTGCTTTATGTTTTGGGTCACACCTGGCAGCACTCAGGGCTTGCTCCTGGCTCTGTGCTTAGAGATAACTCCTGGAGAAACTCTGGACCTATATGGGGTGCCGGGGATTGAACGTGGATTGGCCATGTGCAAGGCAGATACCCTACCCCCTGTACTATTGCTTTGGCACTATAGAATTATTGTTGAGATTTGACAATCATAATGTATTACATTCTAGTACAAGTGACCCTAAAATCAGGAATATAACAAATTTGATGAAAACTTACTACTTACATTATAAAGATGCATTCAGATATTCACATAGCATGAAGTACGCATCATGTTGACAAGATTAAAATATTGATTCTAAATTTCTTAACTACACAAAAAAAGTAAAGTGATGCATACAGATGCATTTGCTTTATCTACATGACTACGAATTTAATGAGTAGTTTCATAAAGTCATTATTGTTATATTTTTGCCCACGTCAAAAACTATTTAACTGCAAAATATACTTCTTTTATTTCCCAATACAAATCAAAATGAATATTTTGAAATTTTACTATCAATTGGGCTGGAGCAATAGCATAGCAGGTGGGGCGTTTGCCTTGCTTGTAGCTGACGTGGGTTCAATTCCTCCGCCCCTCTCGAAGAGCCTGGCAAGGTAACGAGAATATCACACCCACATGGCAGAGCCTGGCAAGCTACCTGTGGTGAATTCAAGATGCCAAAAACAGTAAAAACAAGTCTCACAATGGAGACATTACTGGTGCCCGCTCGAGCAAATTGATGAGTAATTGGATGACAGTGATACAGTGATACGGTGATACTGGTCAATTGATAATTCTACTGATAAAAATGGAAACATGGCATTATTTTAATGTTATGCACATTATTATAAATATAATGTAATCAATACTAATGGATACAATAATAGCTGTCACTGTCACTGTCATCCCATTGCTCATCGATTCGCTCGATGGGCACCAGTAACATCTCCATTGTGAGACTTGTTGTTACCGTTTTCGGCATTTTGAGTACGCCATGGGTAGCTTGCCAGGCTCAATTCAATTTAAAATGTTCACCATTAAAGGTGAAAATAAAATAGTTTTGGGGCCACAGGGATTGAATCACTTTCCTTGCATTCCGCTGATCTAGGCTTGATCTCCAGACTCACGTGAAGTCCCCTGAGCACTATCCAGGAGTGATTCCTGAACATAGTACAGCTTAAGCATTGCCTGTGCAGCCCAACTCCAAACAAAAACAAACAGAAGAATTGTTTTATAGAGATACATCTAGTATAAATTGTAGTACTTGAGACAAAAATAAATATTTCATATGTCATATTTATTCTATTATCAAACCACTGAAATTAAACTAAGTGGATAAAGCACACACAATTCATAATCAACTAAAATTGTGATAGTTTTATTGATGTAAATAAAAAGTGAAGTTGCATATATTTACACTAGTTCATAGTGCATATATGTAGCGCATACATATACAATATAAATAAACAAAATTTTATGACACCAGAAAGAGCACAGGGGTTAAGCAGCATACCTTAGTCTATGACTGCACCTTATCCTCACGGTTGATTATCACTAAGAGGGGCCATCGGCACTCCTCATTACTGATTAAAATAGACAGCAAAAAATTGTGCCATTAAAAGGATACAAAAAAGTAAATATGTATCAGCAATTAATGTATGCTTTCTTTGTTCCCTTTACATATCAGAATGTTTGAGATTTTCAAAGATTTATTTAAATGCCATTGACCAGTTTTGTTAATGAGTTATCTAAATTCTTTTTGTAATAAGTTTAAAACCTGCCATTGTTCAATGAATTTATTGACAGAAAGTTTCATTATTAAACTATTTCACCGAACTGTGTTTATTCAAAACAGTGCTTATAGTCTGGTAACCTAAATGAGAACAAAATATCAGATATAATGTATATCATCATATCATCATCATCATAATCATCATCCCGTTGATAGTCAATTTTCTTGAGCAGTCTCAGTAACATCTCTATTCATCCTAGCCCTGAGATTTTAGAAGCCTCTCGTTACTTGTCCTTCTAACGATACCAAATAGGAGGCTCTTTCAGGGTCAGATGGAATGAGACCCATCATTGTTACTGTTTTTGGCATGTGAATACACCACAGGGAGCTTGCCAGGCTCTCCCATGCTGGCCGAAAGCCCTTGGTAGCTTGCCAGGTTTTCCAAAAGGGAGAACTAGGCTTTAAGATGCTTCTAGGAGCTTGGTTTTATAGTCTCTGGAGGTTGGCCATTGATGGGATTACAGGGCACTGGGGGCAGTTTCTGGATGTGACCGCCTAGCTACTGAAAAATGGGGGACCTGGGCTGAAGTGGCCCAGTACTGATCCAAGCAGGCTTAGAGGTCTCAGCCCTGGGTCCTGCACACTTGGGTTCCTCTGCCGGTTCCTTCATGCATGAGGCGTGTCCAAATGTGTGGAGAGGCGCCATGAGCTGTGGCTGTGGCTGGATTCCGGAGGTCTTTGGCTATCAGGGCTCTGCTTGGGGCAGGGAGGGAAACTCAACTCACCCCCTCCAAGGGGCCCCGGTGAAGACAGCCAGGCATGGGGGCAAAAGACTCTTCCATATGTATATCACTGTCACTGTCATCCCGCTGCTCATCAATTTGCTTGAGCGGGC
Organism: Sorex araneus; assembly: GCF_027595985.1. Classification (NCBI taxonomy): domain Eukaryota; kingdom Metazoa; phylum Chordata; class Mammalia; order Eulipotyphla; family Soricidae; genus Sorex; species Sorex araneus. Next base: position 71,395,359 of record NC_073303.1, read on the forward strand.
ACCAGTAACGTCTCACATTGTGAGACTTATTGTTACTATTTTTGGCATATCCAATACGCCACAGGTAGCTTGACAGGCTCTGCCGTGCAGGCTCGATACTCTCAGTAGCTTTCTGGGCTCTCCGAGAGGGGCCAAGGAATCGAACACGGGTTGGCTTCGTGCAAGGCAAAAGCCCTACTGCTGTGCTATCGCTCCAGCCCACCATATGTATATACCAGATATAATTCTAAAGCCTAATCTTGTAATACACAGATTTAATGGTAGAATGTCATTTGTTTCGTTTCTCTTGGAGGCCACAATTGGTTATATTAGGCCTTTCTCCTGGCTGTTTGCTTAGGGATCACTCCTTGGGTGACCAGAAGCTTGGAAACCATATGCTGTTCTAGGTATGGATAGAATATCTTGAAAAGTCAGCAGTGTCATCTGTATTGAAATAAAATTAAATTGATAATACATCTTATTTTTGATATTTAGAAAGTTTGCTATGATAAAAAATAGCTTTTAAAACAAAACTTTTAGGAACTCTTAATTTTATAAAAAACAAAACCAGAGCAATAGTACAGATGGTAGGATGTTTGCCTTGCTTGATGCTGACCCGGGTTAGATCCTCAGCATCCCATATGACTGACTTGGATTCAATCCCAGGCATCCCATGTGGTCCCCCGAGCACAGCCAGGAATAATTTCTGAGTGCAGAGTCAGAAGTAAACCTTGAGTATCACTGAGAGTGACAGCCAAAAAGTCAAAAAAAGAATAAAAAAGAATATCAATAGAAAAGAATAAAGAAAAGTGAAAATAATAAGATTGCAATAAGAAAAGTGGAATATCTCAACAAAACCTAAAATTTCTACCAGTGGGAAATGAATGGGAGATGGCATGTTGGTATGTTGACAACCAAATTCTGCCTTTCTGATTTCTCTTTTATCTTTCATATCATAGTTTTGAAATAAGAAAAATGTCAAATAATGTTATTCAATTTAATTTCACAACTAAGCAGTGATAAAGGTCTCAGAATGAGCATATTTATTTCAGAAAAATAATCATACTTCCTCTGAATCCCTTTAAAAAAGAGAGCATTATTGATTGCTCCAAATTTGGAATTTATTTAGAGGTGAATCATTGTGTGAATCTGGACTCCATGAAATATATTTTGATAATATTCTCTGGAATATATTTTGTAGCCTAAATATGCAGCCTAAGTTAACTTTACAAAAAGTACAATGTATGTAATAATAACCTGTTTAGGAGTTAAACTGTTATAAAATCTAAACTGTTATAAGAGAAGTTGACTGTGGTGATTATCTTTTGAAAAGTAAACATTTCCCAATGCTTTTTTAAAAAGTGAATCAATTTCATAGGTCTCTCTGAATATTTCATCACTTTTACAAAGGAAAACCCCATAGATTAATAAAATGTGAACTAAAATTATACAAAATCATAAAAATAATACTTTAGAATTTTTAATAAAAACTCAGTACAATCCATACATTTGTATTACAGAAAATAAATTATATAAATATGGATCTCATTCTACTATCTTGAGAAACATTGATTCAATTTCTAGACAGACTCTTTATTAACATTGTTTTTGATAGGTATAGGTTTTAATTTTACTTTTCAAAAACCAGTAGACATCTAATTTGTAGGAAATAAATGCCATGACCTTGGAATCATTTTATATAATTTTTGTATTAAATTACTTTTTCTTTAGTTCAAATGATTTGAATAGCAATATTAAAACTTTAAGTTTTTTTTGCCCCATTTGCAATTACACAACTTCTGAGTTAAGAATTATTAGGGCGGACTGGAGCAATAGCACAGTGGGTAGGGCGTTTGCCTTGCACGGGGCCGACCCGGGGTTTGATTCCCAGCATTCCATATGGTCCCCGAGCATTGCCAGGAGTAATTCCTGAGTGCGTGAGCCAGGAGTAACCCTGTGCATCGCTGGGTGTGACCCAAAAACATAAAAAAAAAAAGATTTATTAGGGCATCATGTAAGTAAATATGAGCTGCGATATGTGTATTATAATGATGTCCAGAATAAACGTGATGATGGTAGACAATCAATTAAAAATGAGAGAGAAGAAATAAAGAGAGAAGGGAAGGGGAGACCAAAATAAAAAAAAAATAGGCAGGGGACGGAAAGTAGAGAGAAATGGATAAATAATATAATGAAGCATGTACTCATTTTAATTCATGATGAAATCAACTTCCCACCAAATAGTGGGTGTCCTACTTTTGTCACATGATCATCTTTGTATTAATCTTTATCTTAATGAATCTTAATCTGAAACTTTTAAAGGAATTATATATAATTCTTAGACTTAAAATTTGTAAGTCCTTTGGTGGAACTAGTGTGACCAAGTAGGCATATTTATATGTTTGTAATTTAATACCTTTTCTGTAGTATAAATTAATTGTTGATAACAAATGGATAAATGATGCTGGAAATGTCATTTTAGTTTGGAAAATATATTTTCTGTGTATTGCATTGGTGACTGTTTTTCTACTATTATGTTTTTTCAGTTTCCATCACTCCTCTCTTGACTATCTTTAAATGTATTTTTCAAACTCCCTTCTATTATACAACTGTTCTCTATGGCAGTGTCCTGTCTGCAAAGGTCATTTACTATCAAGTTTACTGTATATGCCTAATTTTATATTGTGTAATAAATCTTCAACAGCTCCTAGATGTGACAAGTCTAAAGGTTCAATCAGAGGTTGGATGTATCAATGTTTAATGCATTTCTCAATAAAAAATTAGCACGTCTTCAACTAAAATAAATGTTCTTGTTTTATGTTCTCTGTTTTACAAGACTACTAAAATGTTTTTTATTGTAGTTTTAATGTTCAGACATGAACATCACCAAATTGAAGTGTTTATTTAACAAAGTAAAATAAATATGAAACACTGCTGCCTTAAACCTGAAAAAATCTAAAAACAATACATGTGATCAGTAAGAGGAGACTAATAATGAATAAAACACATTTAATTTATGGAAGAAAATTAAATATTTTAATATTTGAGGAAAATATTGAATACTAATCATAGAGAAGTTAAACTTGCATTTAATTTACTTTAGAGGTAAAAATATTTCAAAATACTTTATTTGCAATAGTAAGTATAAACAATAAATGACAACAACAAAAACACTAAATTACTTTGTAAATCATCAATAATGAAAACTTACTCCAAGATATAGTTCTAGAATAATGGTTTACCACATTAATTATGGAACAGCCTGAAAAGTGAAGTAAATAAAGCAAGCTATGTAAAGAATTATAATATATAAATAAAAAATATTCATATTGATGTCCACATGTGTTTTATATATACATATCATAACTAAAGTTGAAAGAAGATATTTTAGGTGTATCCATTGTTTTCAAAGCAAAAGAATTTTCAGCATAAAATCTCATTAATTTTCTCATAAATTATTTCAATGGAGAGATTTTCAGAGGCCAAGAGCATGTTACAGATCTGAAATAGAAATCAACACAGCAACAAATGCACATTAAAACTGACGTAATTTTAAGATTCTCCATGGTTATTTGGAGGGAAAATATAAGTCAGCTTGCTGATAGAATCAGGGGGCTCTTATATTCAGTCATTTAAGCCAATGCAATTTCTAATGGTTTTACTTGTGCTGTGGTGAATTTACTATAAATCCCACCAGTGTGACAGATTCAATCAGTCCATTTGTTGGAATGACAGGTCATATTTGCAGCAGAATGATCCAGCGCCAAATATTTCAAAATCACTAAAGATATTAAAAATGACAAAGAATACAAAGAGCAAGAAAATAGCAGTCAGTACAACACAATTTCAGAAATAAAAAGGCACTTAGATAACTGCGAAATTACCTGTATCTTGTTGCTGAAAGCAAATTGCTATCACATCTTACATTAAGAATACTTTTCACTTTAATTAGCTTCTGCTAAGTTTGACAATATTCTCTTTGGTGCAACATATCTGCATCATGATTTCCATTAAGAAGCAGTGAAGCATGCAGAACAAAACATAGGTAGTTAGGAGCTCATGCTCCTAAATGACAAAGAATTCAAAGCATTGTGTGACCTTGAGCAAATCCCTTACCTTTTCTTAGTCCTGGTTTCCTAAAGGGATGATGCCAAAACATCTGTAGCTCCTTCATTCCACAGTTGGGTGATTTAATGCTTAAAAAAAAAAAATCATAAGGATGGATACTAAAAACTGCAATGCAATAGACACTTACAAGATATTGTATTTTTTCAAAGTTCCTAAGCTAAGAAATTTGATTAAATCAAAATATTTGTCCTTAATCTTAAAAATTTATCTTATTGCTGCTTTGATATTTATGTGTTCATTTCTCATACATATTAATTTTCTCACTTTCACAGGACTATTTTCCTGTATGTTTTCTGACTTTTCCATTTTATAGTAAATTTGATAAGTCAGATTAAATAAAAGTAAGACAAGAAACCTGCATTATAAACTAATTTATTGAAGCTGATTTCCAATTATTTCTAAAACCCACAGTATGATTGTAAACAAAATAAGCTCCATAAGGATGTTACAGAAAATAAAATAGTTTTAACTTAAAATAGTTTTTAGTCTCAACCTGCAGTCTAAAATAGTCTCTAAAATATGTGAAAGACATGCAGAGTTAAAATGTAAAGAGAAAAATCAATCTCTCTTCTCTGCAAGTTAAAACCTTACCAGTATACTTAAATTACCAGTATATTTAACTTAACCAATAAAATTTAATACTTTTCAAAAAAAGGATTTATTTTCAAAATTATTGAACTAGGTTTACATGTACCACGCTGTATTTGTATATCGATAGCTTTGTCAGTATATCTATCCATCTGTACATGTGGACAGTTACAGAGTTTTCTATACAGAGATAACAATGGACACTTATATAGAGGTATGACAATGCATCCACATATTTAGATTACATATACAATATTATTATCTATATATTATATTTTATATATTTATTATCATCATACTTGTATGCATATTAATTTTAAGCTTTAATCAAACTTCACACTGTAGATTGTTCTCCTTTGTCAAAACATATGGGTCTACATAATGTTAAGTGGCTACATCACTTGTGACTTGCATCACTTGTCATCCCATTGATCTTCAATTTGCTCGAATGGGCACCAGTAATGTCTCCATTTGTCCCTGTCACCCGCTAGTGTAGCCCAATGGTATCTGCTTGCTCCAAGAACACGAAGAGCCTCAAACCATTCATTCAGGGTTTTGATGAAGAAGTGACTACATATAAATGCCGAATTCATTATTCCAAGTAATAACCTACTTTTGGAGCATATTTTGTTAAAAGTATTGTAATATTTAAAAAGTGACTGTACATATCCATCCTTGACACCGTTTTCACATACATATAGAATTCAAATTAGTTTGTTAGAAATTTCTTTACAAAATGGAGTATCTTTAATCTCAGATCTATATAAGTCCATATCTACTATTTTCTAACTAGAGAGTACTCTTCCTAATTATTATTATTTTTTTTTGGCTTTTTCGGTCACACCCAGCAATGCTCAGGGGTTACTCTTGGCTTTGCACTCAGGAATTGCTCCTGGCAGTGCTTGGGGGACCATATGGGATGCCAGGGATCTAACCCAGGTAGGCCTCGTGCAAGGCAAACACCCTACCTGCTGTGCTATCGCTCTGGCCCTACTCTTCCTAATGATTATCTTAGTGATAATTTTAGAGTTACTCCCATTTTAGTTTTAATTGTTAAGAAAGTATTACAAAAATTTCATTTGTCTATATGCTTGCTTCATTTTAACTGAAAACATAATTTTAACTAATTAAAATATTTATTTAGGCATTTGTCAATGTTAATTTCTGTTTAATCAAAATATGACAGTGAATTTTTTTCAAAGTAAATATATTTCATGCCTCACTTTTTCCTTTGTTTGCATAAAACTTTTTGATTAAACAAAATCACCCACTGAGTTTAAAAAATTATATGAGATTATGTATTTGGTCACGAAACACTTTTTTTTATAAATAGGTATTTACATTTTTAAGTGCTAAGGTTTTCATGCAAAAGGGTTTTTACAAAGAGATTTGATAACTTAATAGATGCATAAAAGAATGAGAATAGCACTAACAAGAGAGGGTGGATTAATGAGATGATGGCCATTATAAACGTACAAACTATATTTGTGGCTGTGTATGAATGGGGAGGTTCAACGCAATAAGTATTTAAGCACAGCAAAACAGACTAAGAAATAACCAAACTCATGCCACTTTGCTACCCTAAGCACAGAAACTGGAATGTCAAACTGCTCATCTAATTGGTCAGACCCAATGCAGTAGATTACTAATCATTTATACTTGAATAGTAAAGGAAAACCTTGTAGACTATGTGCTCAGTTCACTGATGAGAGACTTTGAGCCTGAAAAAAATCTAGCATAGAGCGAACTGAATAGATATAAAACTATGACTGTATTCCAGGATTCTTCTACCTTCTTGTGGAATTTTACCATATTTTCTATAATTTGTAGATTTTCATTCACAAGAAAATGAGTATGGTTCAGCATAGGAATTTGGTTCCATATACCAAAGGTCTATATTTCAGAATGTCAATCTCCAAGTTTATCTACAGAATTAATACAGTTATTTTTTTTGTTTTGTTCTTTTTTTGGGGGGTGGCACACCCAGCTGTGCTTACTCCTCACACACTCAGTATTTAGAGATTTCACCTGGCCATCCTCAGGGGACCCTATGTAGTGCTTGTGATCAAACCCAGTTTGGCAGCATCCAAGCAAGTACTTTACCCACATTACTATGTCTATGGCCCCTCAACACTATTTTATTTTATTTTTTTGTGGGGAGAGGTCATCAAATTATCCTCTCATTTTTGTCTGTGTGCAAAATCTCCAAGATAAAAAAAAAAACTTATTCTTTTTTAAATGTAGACAAAAGTCACAACTGTTGATAGTATTCGACAGTGAAATTGATCAGGTAACAAAGCTACAATATTAACATCGATAAGTTGTAAAAAATCAAATTTTTTAATGTGAAAATGGTTATATCTCTCCCTGGGGTTATTCTGTCCTTGCCTAAGAATTTACTAAACTGTTTGTTGCTAGTTGAGCCTTCAGCTCAACACAATTCTTATTTAAAAATTCCCAGATAAGGTGGAATATGAGCACTGGTGAAGGGATGGGTATTCGAGCATTGTATAACTGAGATTTAAACCTGAAAACTTTGTAACTTTCCACATGGTGACTCAATAAAAAATTTTAAAAAAAAATTCCCAGATGTTTTGTTTTTTCAAGACAAGATTGGTGAGTGACTTTTAAAATCCATGTAAAAATGAAAAGAGTGATGAATAGTTTATAGACTGGAAGGATAGGAGCAAACATTGATAACTTATAGCCCCAATTAAAAACTTCATACAAAATTCCAGCAACCAAGACAATGCGATATGTGTATAAGGATGCATATGTGGATAGCACTGTAGCACTGTCGTCCCATTGTTCATGAATGTGCTCAATCAGGCACCAGTAATGTCTCCGATGTGAGACTTCTTGTTACTATTTTTGGCATATCGAATAAGCCACAGGTAGCTTGCCAGGCTCTGCGGTGTGGGTGGGATCCTCTCGGTAGCTTGCCCAGCTCTCCAAGAGGGACAGAGGAATCGAACCCGGGTCGGCCACGTGCAAGGAAAACGCCCTACCTGCTGTGCTATAGATCCAGTCCATTTAGATGGTAGCACTGGTAAAATGACACAGGATCTCAAATCTTAGCCAACTTCTCCTGTGAGGTCACTAGAATGATTTCCCATAGTCTCTTATGTTTTTTATTAGGCTCTAAAATTGGGCTTCAATGATCATATCTTACTCTCCCAGTCCTTCATTTATGCTCAAACATACAACAGCTAGATACATCAAATATCATCTCTCAAAGCCCAGACATTCACAAACTCAAAAAAAAGAATAATAAAAAAAAAAGCCTGAAGGCCCATAGTTCATCACCTGGGTGTTGGCCAGGCTGACACTGGGCTTCTAAAGATGGACACGTGTTCTCTGCTCAGGGGCACCGCCGCTGCCTGTCCCCAGAGACTGTGCTATGGACCGACGAGCCTCTCCTGCAATGTTTAAAAGCAAAATTAGGCATCTGAATTCTTGTTATTACTGTAAAGATGCTGGCGACCATACCCAAGGCCTTAGATATGCAAGGCAAGTGTCTACCACAAACCCAACTCCCGGTCAGGGGCCCAATGTTTTGAAGTAAAACTGGGCATTTTACCCTCAGAAAGATTTTTTTAAAAAAATATTTAATGATAACTAGATGAGGTTAGGGTTGTGTTAACTAACCTTATTAGGGCAACCACTTTGCATCACGAGACTGTGGAAGTTGAAGGTGTACTATGTCCTATCAGTTATTTCTCAACAAAGCTGGAGAAAATATTGGGAAGAGAAACACCTTCACCACGTTTGGGGAAGTTTTATTCTTTTCACAAACAGGCTAAACCAAATGAAGTCACAGTGGACAACTTGGTATGATGCATCACACCCCACGGTACACTGATTCCACCAGGAACATGCAGGCATCTGGCTAATGTCCCTTAACAAACAGGACCAGTCACCCTACAAGGCTGCCCCCTACTTTGGAGGAATACATAGGCACAATCCAAAAAATTTTTTAATCCGAGGGTCATTCTTCTCAGGGATACTTTTGATCACTAGGAAAAGGAACTGCTGAATGCAAGTTTGAGTCCTCATGGCCTCTGTAATATTAGAAGATAAATATGAGTCCGAATAAATAAATCAATAGGGCCTGAGAGATAGAGTGAGTGAGGAACTGTTCTTCCAAGGGGAAGGCACAAGTTTGATCCCCAACATCACATATAGCTCCTGGCCACCACTTGGAGTAATCCATAATTACAGAGTCAGGAGTAAGACCTGAGCATCACTGACCATGGCCCCAAATGCCACTGTCACTGTCATCCCATTGCTCATCGATATGTTCAAGCAGGCACCAGTAACGTCTCTCATTGTGAGACTTATTGTTACTGCTTTTGGCATATCTAATACGCCATGGGTAGCTTGCCAGGCTTTGCCATTCGAGTACAATGCTCTCAGTAGCTTGCTGGGCTCTCAGAGAGGGACTGAGGAATCGAACCCGGGTTGGCTGGGTGAAAGGTGAATGCCCTACCGCGCTGTGCTATCGCTCCAGCCCCCGCAAATGCCATTTTTTAAATAAAAAAAAAATAACATATAAATTTACTTTTGATGAGGGTGTCAAGACAATATGATGGGGAAAAATTAATTGAAAACAACTATTCAATATTCATATACAAAATATTGATGCTGGAGCTTCCCACAAACACTATAATAATTAAAAAATGTATTGGAGCTTAAACTACAATAACTTGTTAAAATACATGTGAATTTAAAGATGCTTTGTGTTTAAAATAATAAGAAAAGGAAGTGACAACACACAAATGAGAAGTGTGTCTACTATGTATTTAATATGTATCTATTATTCAAAATATACAAATACTCTAAAGTGATATATTTTAAAAGCCAAAATTGATTAATAACTAAATGCATATTTGTTTTGTAATTTTCTTCAAATTACCAATAAATAATTAAATGGATATTATTATTCACTTGTAAAATGCAAATATAAGGCATGATAATATACCAATTCACATTCCTGAGGGTGGCTATAACAATAAATAAAGAAATGACAAAGGCTGTATATAAATTGAAACACTTTCATATTGCTGTTGAGATTATAAAATTTGGTTGTTGCATTGAAAAACAATTTGACAGTTGCTCAGAAAGGTAAACGTAGCTATCATATGAATCAGTAGTGACACTTAAAGTTACATATCCTAGAGAGAAACCAGAACACACTTATTATGCACAAATGTTCAGAGTAATGTGATTCAAAGTAGAAGAAATGAAAAAACAGCACAATGGCAATCAATTGCTTAGAAGATGAATAAATTTTTCTATATGTCTATTGTGTCTACAATAGTATTAACTATTAAAATGGAACAAAATGTTGATAACAATCAACAACCTAGAATAAAGTTGAAAACATTATATTAAGTAAATGAGGGCAATAATAAACACTTATTATATGACTCAATGTATGTGAACTATTCAACATAGGTCAATCCACAAAGATAAACAGTAGATTAGTGATTTCCAAAAGTTAAGGACTGCTAATTGCATATGATTTCTTTAAGGAGGTAACAAAAATATTGTGGATATATAGATGATAGCATTTCACTATACAACATACTAAAATGTACACATGAAGCGATGACTTTTATGATGTTAACTTCAATCCCAAAGAAAGTTTTATTGCATTAACTTTTGGTATCTTAGAATCTACATCACTGGCATATCCCAACCTGTATACTATGTATTAGCAGTATATAAACTCTGAGTCATACGCACATAATCTCGTGAATCAAGCACTGTACTTCTCCAGAACAGAAGTAGTAGTGTAACGACAAGCTATTATATCACCAAACAGAATAGATGCTGCAGTGTCTGTGACTATTGTTAATAGAGTTGGACTGTGTTGACTCAGATGATAGTTTATTCACTCACTACATGTTATCTTAGCAAAATTATTCTTATTCACTTCAATTCCCCCAAACCAGGTAAACTGAATGATAGCATCTGTTTCATTTCATGCTGTAAGTGATAAATAAGTACTTAAATAGTGGCATAGGGGCTGTCTTATAGGATAAACACTAAAAAAATGTTAACCATCATCATTATCTACGACTTATTAAAATATTATCAGAACCTAAGAAAACACAGGATGACTCAACAATCCAGACAAACTTTCAAGTTGAGGTCAAATTTGAAGTATTACTAAAATTGTGTTATCAATTTAGTTAAAATTAGCATCAATAGTATAGAAATAAGAGGTCCCTGGAAATAAGCAAACAATTCTTGACCATATTTTCTTTTCATTGGTTCTTAGACCATGCCATATGAATATTAAATCTTTCTCAAGCAAATTAGATAGCAAAAAGTGATACTGTATTGAATTTGAAATGATATCTTTAAATAGTTTTTTGCTTTGTGTTTTGGGCCATACTGAGCTGTGCTCAGGGCTTATTCCTAGCTCTGCATTCAGGGTTCATGACTGGCAGGGCGTATGGGACCATATCTGATGCCAGGGGTCAAACCCAGGTCAGACAAAGGCCCTGCCCACTGTACCATATTCTCAGTCCCTGAAAAGATACTCTTATTTAGTTTATAGAATTTTCCTTCGTGAGTTATTAATAATATTCCAATTTTAATAGGCATTTACATATTTGCTATAATATAAACAAAGAAGGATACGACATGACAATGTTATTTTGGTTTTTGAGAAATAAAATGCTAATTGTTTTATTGATAACATTTATTTGCAGGCTGAACAGAAAATTGAAATCTGGTAATCTCTTTTTAGTTTAGATGAAAATTTAGAGAAAATTTAGATGAAAGTTTAGAGAAAATATGTAAGGAATGGTATAGAAAGGCATACAGAGATTACATATAAGATTCTTGAATATTAAGATAACTTGATTTTTTAGTTGATAGGAATAAAACTTGGGAACATGTCACCACTGTCATGACAAGGCTAGAATAAATATTAGCTACTAATTACTGTCTTAATAATTTTTAAAAATCCATGAGCTTTTAAAAAGATTAATTTCATATTAAATATATAACCAACTTGATTTGGTTATGCTACATAAAGAATTAAAGAAAACATAGAGTGCATATACATGAATGCCTCTATGTATGCTTTTAAAGAAAAAACAAACATGTTTGTGTCTTTGTGTGGAAAAAAATTAAGTATCCATAAAAACATCATGGAATAATATTTCTTTAGATTCATACAAGTTTATATAAAACAGTTAATTTTTTCAAGTATCTTGTACAATTTTATTAAAATTTTATGCCCATTTATGTATTATAGTGTTTTCTCAAATTAAATAATTCAAAACAACTGTGTATTAAATTTTTGAGAGATGCAAATAATCATTTTTTTAATTGACCACACAGTCACTGGTTTTTCTAATTTCACATTCAAGATTATTATAGATATATTTGGCTATTAGATTAAAATTAAAAGAGGAAGTAAAGTTATAGTTTTTTGTGTGTGTTTTGGGTCACACTCAGCGATGATCAGGGGATACTCATGGCTCTGCACTTAGGAATTACTCCTGGAGGCTCTCAGGGGACTGTATGGGATGCTGGGAATCAAACCCGAGTCAGCCATGTGCAAAGCATATGCCCTACCCGCTGTGCTATCACCCTAGCCCCAAAGTTATAGTTTTTTATACATAATCTTCATAGTAGGAAAAATACTGTATTGTTTTATTTGTTTTCAGTAGTAGACAACCTGAATTTAAAACAGTTCATCCCACAAATGTTGATCATAGAACCCAGCTTACCAGAGTGAAAAGTAAGAGCACACTGAAAGGGTTGAGAGTGTCCAGTGAGTTGTTAGGGAGAAATATTGGCCCTTTGGGTGTGAGCATGTTATATAACATTGTACCTCTAAAACATGTAAGCATTTAAACTGTAAGCCAATATTATCATAATAAAAATTCAATTAAATGAGCTATCACATACATAGATTTGTGTAGTAAAAGATTTCAGTACCTTCTCATTCATAATCTATATAATTTGAGAGAATATTTGAAGACTATAAATTTTAGAACAATTTGGAAGAGTTAGTGATATCATTCACATCATTCATTCATATAATTTCAAAGCATGTATTTGATTAAATTTAGGTGCATTTTATATACTGTTCTAGATCTCTATTATAACCCATTAGATGAAATCATTTTTGGAATTGTTTTCAGTCTTCATAATACTTAGCTCCATAATGAGATAAAGATATGTATATATAAAATCATTATGATGTACATTTATATAATTATGTACACATTACATTTTGTATATACATTGATATCATTATATTTACATTATAGAATATCATAATGATGTTATGATAATGAAGCTGTCAAGGGATGAAAAATCTCTTCTGAGAAACTTTATTCTTTGACTCACTTTACGTAAGAGTTAAAAGTTATTTCTCTTGACTTAGTGGTAAAATTTGAAATATGTCATGTAAAGATTACATGCCTAATTTTTACATATTTTATATGAATAATTTAATTTTTGATATAAGAGTTTGTTTTTAGCATTTGAACGTATATCTACTAAGTACTTCTAATTGTTGAGTAATATTAGAAAAAATAGTGTCAGAATTAAATTACAGCAACATAATTACTGGGAATGATTTTGAATAAAAGAATTAGTGCCAGGAATGGGCCTCCACAGTAGGGCTTCTCACATGCATATGCCCCGGACGGATATGTAACACTAGTTTCTAAAACTTATGCATTATAATTGAAATGAAGGGGAAAGAGGACAATGGACAGGGGATCTTGGGCTCACTGGTGGTGATGAGGTGACATAAGCATGTACATCAATACCAAAAGTCCACATCATTGTCAACATTCTATCTTTAACCTACTGAATTAATTTAAAAATTAAATTAAAAGAACTTAATGAGATTAACAGAAAAATGAGAACAAACTAGCATTTAGTGTAGGTCTTTGACTTTATGCAATTGTTGTGTCTAGTCTTCTGTTTTATCTTCATCTGTGGCTTCTGAAGACACAAAACAAGTAGTAAAGTTAGAAAGAAGAACAAGCGGTGAAGGAGAGCACTGACAAATGAAATCTGCTTGTATTGAGAACTCATTATTAGCCTCTAAGCTTTCATTATGCTGCCATGGATGACTCAAGAAACATCATTCTTAAAAAAAAAATCTCCCTATGGGTAATTATAATAAAATACACAAAAATTAAAAATTTTTTTTTTTTGGCTTTTTGGGTCACACCTGGCCATGCACAGGGGTTATTCCTGGCTCTGCACTCAGGAATTACCCCTGGCTGTGCTCAGGGGACCATATGGGATGCTGGGATTTGAACCCGGGTCGGCCGCCTGCAAGGCAAACGCCCTACCTGCTGTGCTATCTCTCCAGCCCCAAAAATTAAAATTTTGGTTAAGTACAGTTCCAGTTAGTTAAGTCAATACATTCTAAAGCCACTAGTTTATATTTGGGCAGTGAGTCACCCAAATCTAACTTTTTTAATCACACTTAATTTCAAAGAAATAAAAACAGCAGTGTTAATTTTTTTACCTACTCTTCTATACCTATCCTATAAATAACCTGAAAAACACTTCTCTCCTCGTAAATGATGCAGTGTCTCTTGGATCCATTTTTCATCCATGTTTGTTCTTTAGATTAAGTCACAATGTGTCTTTGATCTCCAATAACAAATATTGAGCCATAAGATTTGTTAGTATTAATAAACCTGATGTTAAAGAGCAGGGCAGTGACAGTTGGAAAGAAAAATAATAAAAACATACATATATTGATAAAATATGGCAGGGATATACATACTAGGAAGTTCTTGTTTCTGCAAATAGAAAAATTAGCATGACTGCTGTGTATTGCTTCACTCTATTCTGTAATGTCTCCTTTGCTCTCATTTGGTCCAGGTTTCTTGCTTACCTGGGTGACTCAAATTGTCTAGACTGAATTACTGGATTCGGTGCTGTCTAAATTGGGTTGTTTTAATTCACCATTGGCTTGATCCATAGGGTATGGGAATACTAAGAGGCATCTCAGGGAATCTCTTGAGTTCTAGACATAATCCTCTTTTCATTTCATTCTTTGGATTACTACTCTGCAATGTAGTTGCAGGGTAGTAATTCAATTTCCTCACGAAATTCAATATAAATCATCCAGCCAGTACAAACCTACTACTTTGCCTGATAATTTATTGGCATTCAGAGTCCCCAAAGCCAAATGCAGTCTCAACTTCCAGTTTAAAGTAACTCATTGTGTATCCTGTGGTGAAAGTGTTTTATTTTTAGGAACAGAAAAATACCATGATCTGAAGAATCCAAATTTCTGGAAATAAGAACAAAATTTAATTAGTGGATCAATAGAAGCAATATTGATAAATATTATTTTAAAACACTTAATTTTTGGACACATGAATTCTAGCTTAGAAATAAAAGTTCATATGTACTAAACCTACAAACTAAAGGAATTTCCCCAATCTAATGTATGGAAAAGGCAGTTTTAGTGTCTTAATACAATTGATATTATTCATGTCATGATATTATACCATAACTGTAGTTGAGGTTGTCAGTATTATTCTTGCTTTGATTAAGGAGTGATATAGTTTGATATGCTTGCTTAATTGAGCTATAGTGTTTTGATTTCAATTTTATAATTTTAATTCTGTCACTATTATATTGAAGTGTGAATACTTCCTATGTAACACTGATTATTGAGAAATGAGAGGTAACAACATATTAGAATGGAAACAGCATGGGATGTGAAAATAGATAACATGTGCATGCATCTTGGCCCTGTACGAGAAATGGTCTTCGGGGAGTTAGATAATGATAACTCTAAGTGTTCTCATCATCAAATGAGTATAATTGGATATCACAATAATGATAACACAGCGTTTTATGAGAAGTGGATAAAATAGAGATAAATCAGTTAATAAGGACATAATAAGCATTACATTTCTAATTGCCCTCTTAAAAATAATGAGATGCACACTTCTCCATTCCATAAATTATGTTAAAATATTATAAACTAATGAAAAAATCATGAAATAATTATATTTAAAAATTCATCTTATAAATGGCCTCGTGGGGCTGTCAGGACAGGAGTGTCTGTGCTGTGTATTTGCCCATAGCAGACTTTACCTGTCCTGATGAATGTCAGATATTTCTTGGGGGGGCCCAAGATGTGTGCTTGCTCCCTGCTCTATTGAGCCACTGGCAACCCAGAGGGAGACCAAGCCAAGGTTACCTAAGTGGGAGGCAAGAGCCCTACTTGCTGTCCTATCTCAAGAGTGAAGCTTTCCGAGGATGAGAAGCATCAGCCAGTGGGTTATTTGAGGTCCACGACTCTCGTGGTCTGGGCTTTCCAGCTACCTGCCACCTGTCTTCCGAATGTGAAGTTCCCAGATGATGTTATCAATGTCCAAATGGCCCTTGACAGAAGAAACTTTCCCTAGACATACTTCAGATCTTTTTTATTATTTATATTTCCCGTTTTTTTTTTTTTTCGGAGCTACGTCTGAGGATGTTCATAACTTACTCCTGGCCCTGCACTCAGGGGATTACTCCTGATGGGGCTCAGAGGATCATATGTGCGGCTGGGGATCAAACCCACCTTGGCTGCATAAAATGTAAGAACATTACCGATTTTATTACTGTGTTGGCTCAAGATCATTGATTTTTTTAAAATCTTTCTTCATTTTTGACATAAAGTTTTGACTGTAAGAATCCATTGAAGCATAGAACTAGTTGTATTATGCCAGTTTTGATAGGCCATACATTTATATATTTGATTTAAATACTTTCTCATAAAAGCAATACACTATTGAGAAGCCATAGAAAATCATCTGTCAAGATTGACAATAAATGTTTCAAATCTTTTAAGAAATTTAAGTAAAGCATTTGAATCATTCATAAAAAAAAGATAGATACCTCTATTGGACAAAGAGGGAAACTCCTATTGCTCCTACGTCTGGTACCATAGGTCCACTCAGCGAGAGGATAAGGTGCTGGACAATGTAGAGGTACTTAGTCAAAGGTATCATGGCCAAATAAGTCTTGTTTTGCAGGACCAGAGACTGAACTCAGAGCTTTGCCTCTGCAAGACATGTATTCCAGTCCTTTCTGCTTTCTTCCCAGCTCGTCAAATATATCTTGACTTAGTATGAATATAATTTATTTTATTTATATTCTGTCATATATATAATACATGGCAAATGAGTTCCCATAATAAATTTCTTTATACTAAGTGTACAAACGTCTTCCCTCTTTATCTTAACTACTCACATTATGAGAAGATAATTGTTTATTCTCCTCTTAACTAATATTTATAAGAACAAAGCCCCAAATTATAAATCTTTTCAGTAGTTCTTAAAAACCCGATGTAAAAAAAAACCCAATAATTGTATAGAAACATTCTGAGCTTTTAGTTGTAAATTGATATAAGACAAAGAAAGTTATAATGGCAATTATGTAAATGAATGTAGAAAATTAGCTTGCCACTGTACTTGTTTCAGAAATAATCTTAAGAGCAAGGAGAAAACAAAAGAATTAGAGATGAGTTAGTTCAAAAATGTGACTCTGTCATTGAGCTACATAGATTCTATTTATTTGATCCTCACAGAAGCAATACTAATGTTTATTTTTAAATTAAAATATTGTTAGTGATTTATGCATTTGTCTTTGTTTTGCTTCAGGACCATACCTGGAAAGCTCAGGGCTTCCTTCTCGCTCCATACTCAAGAATCACTCCTGGTGGTACTCGGGATGCCAGGAATCAAACCTGGGTTGGCTACATGCAAGGCAAGTGCCCTACTGTATCTCCAGAATCTATACATTTATCTTAAGTACTGTACATTTTTTGAGATAAAATTTTCTAGGTTCAGAGACAAAACATTTCAATAGTTACAACTTTTACAGGGTAGATAGGCTGCCACCTTAAGAATAATTTAAATCATTTTTCTCTTCAAACAAAAGGAAAACTTGATACTACTATACTTCCTACTAAATTTTAACAAATGTTACCACATTTTGTGTCATTTATTCAAATTTCAAAAGAATCTGAAAATAAACTACACATGATATGCACTGTAAACGGTTGCATACTTGTACAATGTGACAGATAAGATCATTGTACAAGTATGATATTATAGCATAGGTACATATTTAAAATCTTAATGGACACAATAATCTTATAAAGTATGACTTATTACTTTCCCAACAGTCTCAACATCAATAGCAATTACTTGAATATGAAAATGTTGAGTTTGGTATTTAAAGAAAAATTAAAATACTTCTTTATCAAGAATATTATAAGCATAGGGGCTGGAGAGATAACACAGCGGGTAGGGCGTTTGCCTTGCACGTGGCCGACCCGGGTTCAATTCCCAGCATCCCATATGGTCCCCCTGAGCACCACCAGGGGTAATTTCTGAGTGTAGAGCAGGAGTAACTCCAGTGCGTCGCCGGGTGTGACCCAAAAAGCCAAAAAAACGATATTATAAGCATAATAGTGTATTAACAGAAAATTTAAAAATATTGGATGGTTAAAAATAAAACTAAATATTATAAGATTAGGATGATTATTAATGTAAGAACTAAGGGATAAAACTACAATACAGTTGTTTGGAAAAATGGAGTGTAAGTCAAATTGCTGAGTTACCTCTTGAGCAAAGTAACACAATTTGAATTCTTCCCCCTGAGAATTTTAATCTTAAGGGTAGAATAACCAAGACCTAGAAGTTAAGGAAGGAAATGAAAAAAAGTTAATATGCAAATATGCAAAAGTTAATATGATAAAGGAAGATATCATGCACATATAAAATATAGTATGTGCAAACACACACAAAATCTAATGTAGGCATCCTTTGAAGAACACTTCATTATAACTATTTTTTTCCTTTTTTTAAAAATTTATTTTATTGAATCACCAAGTGGAAAGTTACAAAGTTCTCAGGCTTATATCTCAGTTATACAATGCTCAAACACCCATCCCTTCACCAGTACCCATATTCCACCACCAATAAAAACAAAAACAAAACAAAAACAAAAACAAATAAAAAAAACAGTATACATCCCCCCTCACCCCCCAACCCCCCCCCGTGCGTGAGTGATAATTTCACTTCCTTTTCTCTTTACCTTGATTACATTCCAGATTTCAACACACAACTCACTATTGTTGTTAGAGTTTCAAAACAAGACTCACTATTTTTGTTGGAATTTATCCCCCAAGAATACAGCTCTATTGACAAGGAAATATTTAATAATAAGTTTTCCACTGATGAGAATGAAGAGATAAAATGTCCGCGGCCGTGGTTTACA
The DNA here is from genome assembly GCF_027595985.1 of Sorex araneus. NCBI lineage: Eukaryota > Metazoa > Chordata > Mammalia > Eulipotyphla > Soricidae > Sorex > Sorex araneus. Next base: position 71,414,340 of record NC_073303.1, read on the forward strand.
ATTTCTGTATTATAGTAATTAAGTCCGCGGAGATTTAAGTTGGAAAATAAATCATTTCCCTTCTTGGAACAGCATGTAGCAAAAGCTTAGTTCACAGTCTCCATACATGGTTGCAAGCACTTGCTGGAACCCCAAATCCTAAAGCTGTCTCTGGTTCCCGCTCGTTCCACATCCACCGGCTGTGCAGAGGCATGGGCACCCGGGCCGAAACTCGGCCCGAGCCGAGCACCGGCCCCGGCTGGGACAGCCCTGGTATCCCGCGGCTGTTTCAAGTTCAAAGTACATTTTTTTTTTCCTGCGCCAAAAGTTCATACCTTCTCAACGGACCCACAAAATGTCGGACACCACGCCTTCTCCCAGAGGGGAGAGAGACCAAGAAGGAAGGATATTTCCTCCGTTAGCCATTGTGGGGCAAAAGCTTAGTTCACAGTCTCCATAATGGGTGCAAGCACTTGCTGGAACCCCAAATCCTAAAGCTGTCTCTGGTTCCCGCTCGTTCCACATCCACCGGCTGTGCAGAGGCATGGGCACCCGGGCCGAAACATAACTATTAAATATTTGTAATAGTTCTGATTGTAAGGATGAGTCTTTGCCTCTAGAATATATATATATATATATATACATATATATATAACTATAATGTTTATCTACTGGTTTCTAGAAATATATTCTCTAGAAATATTAATACTTTTAATTTTTAATATTTATAATTATTGATAGCACAATAAATCATTAAATTCTGCTTAAAGCATATCAGAATCATCCCTTCAACCTCTGTCCAGGGGGGCTCAGCTTCAAAAAATAAGAGAACACACATACTCATGGACTGTCTAAGCTTTCGGTAAACCTAGGAAGCCATCAGTGAGCTCACATGCTTGTCATTTATTCAACACTGTATCTCTCTCTGACTCTGGCTCCCACCATACAATCAGTTGTTCAGCTGACAAAGACATCAAGGACATTTAGCAAGCATGTCAAAATTCCATGGGTCCATTAAGAGCAGAGACTGGATATTTCACACAGCCAATCAGCGGCACCCTTCAAGTATAGAGTAAGGTCATGAAAGTCTCCCGTTCAGTTTTTGTCTATGTTGCCCTCTACATGTAGAAGTCTTTAAATCCATTTTACTTTATGCTTTTCTGAGCACATGTTTGTTTGTTCTGTAATCTATTCTATTCTTTGCTGGGTACATTTTTGCTGCCCATTTATATTCTAAGACCTATGCTACTTTGTTCAGGGACTACTCCAAAACTTGGCTTTGGATTTTTGTAAAAGGAGTCAATCTTCCATGAAAAATATTACTGGGTAAGAGACATGAATAAGAAAATCAACTGGAAAAGTGTGTGAGGGATAGAAAAGTAGTACTTCCGCCTGACATAGATTAAAAATAACAAAGTTCTAAAATTTCCAACTACCCAGGGGTTTGTTTGAAACCCTTTACCAGGTGGGGCCATGGAATCACTAACTGGATTTAAGTGTGTCTACCATATGATGGTCAATAACACATGTCACAAGAGGAGGTTAGAAAAAGTATTAAAACTTGGTGACTAGGATATATTAACAAATTATACATCAATTAGCTTTCTTCATGCTTTCAACTTCAGTTAGAATAAAAATATGGATGTAGAGGAGAAAATGTTGATAATTACGTGACTTCTAGAAGTACAGAGCTGAAACTACAAAAATGATCATTCTCATAGATTTAAATGAAAAATTACCAGAGAATTTGTTTAAAATCAGGAAATTAGAGTTTTTATTATAACTAATGTAGAAATAATGTGAGTTATGCTACTAAAAATGGTAACAAATAAGAAGATATTATACACTTGGATAGAACCTTTGTTTACATGAACTTTCCACCACTACTATATGTAATCAGAATATACACACATTAATATCTCAAGAACCTGCACAAACCAGGCAAGAATCCTCCACAGTGGTGACTATATGGGAAACAATGATAGGTCAAAGAGAAATTGGAGACAAGTGCTTCTACTCAGGAAGATCTCAGCAGAGGCCGAAGGCCATCATTGCCTGGTTCCCTAATTTATCTTTTCATAACAGCACCCTTTAGATCTTGGTACTGAATCAGAGCACTAAGCATCATGTCAAGAAAGTAAGTGCTTAACTGTGGATCACAGAGCAGGTTGGCTTTGATGCTAAGAATTTTCAGACTGGTGAATTGGAAGCTTGAAGTTTCCACATTGAAGGAAACACCTTTGATAGAAGCCTTGGGGCTGAAATATAAAGAAAGGACTTCTGAGAATCAATTGATGATAAAAGCTCTATCCTGTTTTAACTTACTTTTGTGTATGTGGGGGAAAAATGGTTCCAATTATTCTGTTTGCTAAGCTGGTTGGTTGCTCTTGGGGCAGAATCCCTGCAATCCATAATAAATAAATCTAAGCCAAAAAGATATTTCCACTGACCTTTATTTCAAGAGGAAAAAATCAAGAACATTAGAACCTTCAGAAAAGATTTCTATTTAAGAAATATTACATGGAATAGAATATTCAGATGCTTAGTCAACATAAAAAATGCATTTGCATCATTAGGATATTACAAACAATCTCAAGAAAAAGAATTTTTCAAAATAAAATTAACTATAATTCAAATAACAAGAAATGTGTTTTGCAGCACTAAAATAAATTTTCTAAGAAGAAAATTACTTAATATTTTAGTGGTTATACAAAAATTGCCAACTACACATTCATGACACTTTCCTAAAATTCAATGAAATTAAAAATTATATATTACATTTCAAATATATATATTAAAATATTTGAAAATTTTTATAAAAATTTTATAAAATAATAAAATAGCACTAATAAAATGGTATTATATTAATCAATAGATATAAAGAAACTCAATTCTCTCAAGAGATACTCTTCACATCAGATACCACTTTTCTGGTTTATAGATTAAAAGATTGGATTAAATTAGGATGCTAAATACTATAGGGGCTATGATTGCATCCTTATGTAAAGTGTCAAAAATACTGCAATTTTGCAAATTATTTTGTAATGCTTTATCATTATGGAAGAATTGTTTTATAGCTATCTACAGAATATGTTAGAACTCTATGAAAACACGTCAAGATATTCATCTTGAAAATGAACAGGATTTGGAAATACACATCACTGTAGAAAATATTTTCTGTTGGAAGGAATGTGGTAGCTTCTTAGGAAAAATATAAATATGGAGTAGAATAGGGGAAAAATATGTAGTAGATTTTAGGTCCTAAGTATAGATCTCCAAGGGGCCTGGTGAAGACAGCCAGGTGCAGGGGCAAGAGATTCTGCTTGGTTTTATAGTCTCTGGATGTTGGCTGTTGGTGGGATTACAGGGCACCAGGGGCAGTCCCTGGGTGTGGCCACCTAGCTACTAGAAAATGGGGGATCTGGGTGGAAGAGGCCCAGTCCCGATCCGAGCAGGCCTGGAGATCTCAGCCCTGGGTCCCACACACCTGAGTTCCTCTGCCGGTTCCTTCATGCATGAGGAGAGGGGCCTTGAGTTCCGAGCTGTTGGGGCTCTGCTCAGGGCAGGGAGGGAAACTCAACCCGCCCTGCTCTGAGGGACCCTGGTAAAGGCAGCCAGACATCTTATAGCCTAATTCTCCCTTTCGGAGAACCTGGCTACCAAGAGCTTCCTGCTCAAAAGGGAGAGCCTGACAAGCTCCCCCATGGTGTATTCATATGCCCAAACCAGTAACAATGATGGGTCTAATTCTCCTGACCCTGAAAGAGCCTCCAATGTGGCACCATTGGGAAGGATGAGTAGAGAGGTTGCTAAAATCTCAGAGCTAGGATAAATGGAGACGGTACTGATACCACTCAAGAAAATCGATGATCAATGGGATGATGATGATGATGATGATGATGAAGTATAGATCATACTTAAAAGTATTTTATTGGACAAGATAATATAGTATGTTCCTATATGGCATTACAGCAACTATAACTTCATTTTCTCATACATTCTAAATATTATCATAAATAGGAATGTAATAAGGAAACTATTAATGATAATAACATCAAAACTATAGCTGAAGAAGTGACAAAGAACTGTATAAGACACACCCTGGAAAGCCAAAGAGATAGCTCAATTAATTGGAGTGCATTTTACATGGAAGACCTGGCTCAGATTTGATCCCCTAGTATGGTGCATATCCCCCCCAGCCCTGTCCCTGGATTGCAAAGAAATGGAAGTCAGCCCTGAGCACTGTACATTGTGGCCTCCAAATTAATCATCGAAGTCATTACAGAATTAAGGCACACACCCCTTTAAAGCACAATAAGACATCTCTATGTTAGTCAGAAGAAACCCTTGTAAGCTTTTAGCTTTGTTTGCCTAAGAAATATTCATTTGTTGTTCTAGAGGTTGGTGGCTGAGGTGAATTGAGATGATAAAAGAAAAAGTGAGGAGCGAGGGGCCTGAATCATGAGGATGGCAGAGCCCATGCTGTTGAGTGACAGTGGGCAAGAGGCCAAAGACTAGAAACTATTCCTCACATCGAAGACTATTGCACTGTTGGTAGAGACTGGGAATTGGGCAAATACCGAGTCTTCGTGTTTTCGTGTTGGGGCAGAGCGGAGGACTGAGTGCCTTTCACGGAAGTGTGGAGATCAGGTCAGGTCTCCTCCTGCGGCAGAAACTGTGGAAGCTGAAGACCTCCAGCGAAGATTTTAAAGATTTATGAATGCCATCTCTGGTGGCATTACGGACACAATAAAATTGAAGTCTATAGGCAAAGTACAGCAAGCAGGCTCGATTTCAAAGCGTCACGAACAAAACTAAAGATACATTTCAGTAATGACTCCAATGGGAGAGCATTAAGAATTAAGATTCACAAAGATAAAGAAGATGTATGAGGGCTACCAGATACTGCTCAAAGTAAAATAATGGGTAAATATAAAATAATGGGTACACCAGAAGGTGAAGGAAGCGAGAAGGGAATGGAGATCTGCTTAAAGAAATAATAGTTCTGGTCTTCCCCCAAAGCGCTTAATATAAGTAATAAGTAAGGAAATATAGAATAAACGGAAAGTGCTTAATATAGAAGCCCAGAAGCTTGCAGAAAACCAAATTTCTAAGAGCAAAATAACCTATGTGAAGTTTCATCATTTTAAATTAATAAATGTCAATAATATGAGGACAATGGTGAAAGGAGTTGTAAGGGAAACAAGCAAATATAAAGACAACATCACCGGGTTGTCATCAGACCGTCCAGCAGAAACTGTAGACTAGCATAGAGTGTGGGGTAACATATTCACAATACCAAGAGAAACTTCCATCTGAGAGTATCCTATATTGCAATCTCACCATTCAAAATTATGAAGAAACAGACTTTTTCCAGACAAAGGCTAATACAGTTTTTCACCACCAGATCTGTCTTACATAAAATGTTGAGGGCCGGAGAGATAGGAGAGCTAGTAGATTCACTCTTCCGACCACAGAAGTGATCACTGTGCTCATCAATTTCTGAACACTGGGTATGACCCCAAAAACCAAACAATAGAAAAAAAAAACAAGAAACCAGAGTTGGAAAGGGTGCAGAGAAAAATAAATAAAGACTCATACCATTTCAGGACCTTCCCATTGCTGTTGTCTGTGGCAAACAATATGTAAATTCTTTATGAAGCTAAAAATCGATGTACTCAATGGTCATACTCTATGTTTTTCACTGTAGTGCTGAGTTACTCATTCTCCTGAGCTTGTGGCACATTCACTGTCTTTGTCACTGTCATCCCATTGTTCACCGATTTGCTCCAGTGGGCACCAGTAATGTCTCCATTGTGAGATTTGTTGTTACTCTTTTTAGCATATCAAATACACCACAGGTAGCTTGCCAGGCTTCACCTTGCAGGTGAGATACTTTCGGTAGCTTGCCAGGCTCTCCAAGAGGGACGGAGGAATCGAACCCAGGTTGGCAGCGTGCAAGGCAAATGCTCTACCCGCTGGGCTATTGCTCCAGTCTATGTGGCATGTTTACTTCCATTAATTAAAAAATGTTCTTCTTTGTTTAATATTTTATTTAATGTTTAATAAAAATAAGCTTCAGTGCTATAAACAATGTCTAAAAATAGTTTTCCAGGGCTGGAGACATAGCACAGGATATAAGCAGTTCTCTTAAATGCTATAGGCCTATATTCAATGCATATGGTCCAATACTGCATATGGACCTATAAGCACTGCAAGGAGTAATACCTGAGCACAGTCGTGAGGGACCCCTGGGAAAAAGTTGGTCTGGTCATAAATCCTCATCCCTAACAAAAATCAAAACAAATAAAGAAAATAGAATTTTTCAGCAGATTGTAACTTTTTTGTTTTTCACTTTTGACAATTTATAGGTTAAAAATAGTGCTTTAATTTACTCATTGTTTTGGTTCTAATTTCTATCAACAAAGTGATATTAAAATATCCTCATATGGGGGCTGGAGCAATAGCACAACGGGTAGGGCATTTGCCTTGCACGTGGCCAACCCGGGTTCTAATCCCAGCATCCCATATGGTCCCCTGAGCACAGCCAGGGGTAATTCCTGAGTGAAGAGCCAGGAGTAACCCCTGTGCATTGCCGGGTGTGACCCAAAAACCAAAAAAAAAAAATAAAATAAAAATAAAATATCCTCATATGTTCAAAGGGTATTTACCTAATTTTTGAAATTATCTATTTATATCTGAGTATTCTAATAGTATAGTCACTTACTCGCCAAAGATTTTTCTCCAATGATAAAGTGTTGCACCTTAAATGTTTAGTAACTTTAAAGCCTAAAGTAATCTTTGATTTACTCACGATATCCCATTTTTCTGAATAAATAGCTCTTGCAAATTTCATTTAACAATCATTCAATCACAAGTATCCTATACGGCATCGGTCCTGCCACAGCCACAAACCTCACCATATCCACATCTTCTTCCTTTTAACTTGTTATATGTTCAAACTCCCATCATAACTTTCTCACGCACACTACTATCTTCTTGATCATTCCAATCACTTCCTTCTTAGAAAAAAAATTTCTGTCAAATCTAAGTATCCATTTACTCAGAGACTGAATGTGGCACAACTGATCATGACAAACAACAACCATTCTCACTGCTCTAAATTTAAGCCTGTGAACACTAATGTCAAGTGTGCCCTTAATGTTGCTCAAGAACCTTTTATTTATATCTCCCTTTATTATCCAAGAAAAATACCTTATATTTTCTCTTTTTGTCTTATTCTCTAACACTTCTTTGGTCCTCTTCTTTTGAGCTTTTTTTTTTCTTTTTGGGTAACATTGGCGATGCACAGGGGTTACTGCTGGCTTTGCACTCAGGAATTACTCCTGGTGGTACCCAGGGGAACATATGGGATGATGGGAACCGAACCAGGGTTGGCCGTGTGCAAGGCAAATGTCTTACCCGCTGTGCTATTGCTCAGCCCTGCATTTATTTCTGTACTGAGAAATGAAACAACTCATAACCATTACATCTGTTCCAGTATAGTATAGTCGTGGCAGTCACTGTCACTGTCATCCCTTTGCACATTGGTTTGCTCGAGTGGGCACCAGTAATGTCTCCATTGTGAGACTTGTGGTTACTGTTTTTGGCATATCGAATATGCCAAGGGTAGCATGCCATTTGGGCATGATACTCTCGGTAAGATACTCTTGGTAGCTTCCCAGGCTCTCAGAGAGGGGCGGAGGAATCGAACCTGGGTTGGCGGTGTGCAAGGCAAATGCCCTACCGCTGTGCTATCTCTGTATGGTCTACCTTGTACTGGAAATTTTACCTAAGTCCCTTATATAGTCAAAACTTATTTTACCAAATCTTATTAACTTTTTCACTCTTTCCAGCTACTGAAATGTCTATTTTCAATGTTATCAGCCTTTCTGCTAAGCTGTCCATTACAATCATAGTGAATAATGAATGCATCCACCAACTAGGATTATCAAAGACCTTGACACAGATACATTTACAGGTTGATTTTTAGGGGAGTTTTGCTAATTATCAGGCAGAATTTAATACAGATGGTTATCCTTTTCACCTTGAAACACTTTCCTATTTTAATATCTAAAGCTGCTTTCAATTCCTTACCTGAATTCCTTACCTGATCACTGGCTGTTTGCTTTATTCCCTGGTAGTTCATAGCTTTGAATCCGTAATAACAGAATATCAATCAAGTTTCTTCTCCATTATTCTCTTCTCTCTTTTTTTTTAGTATATACTTCTTGGTCATTTCATACCTTCTATTAGCTTATTATGCAAACTATATAATAAAAGGGTCCTAATTTATATCTCTGATTCATAAGTTCTTATCTGAACTTAGTTCAGGCACATATACACACAATGAGCCAAATATAATATATCTAATAAATGCATTGCATTACAAAAATTATGAGTGATTTTCTGATATAGTCTTACCAAGACACTCTTATGATAAATTTATCTTCGACTACTACTTTCTTATATAAATCTATGTTAGATTTTGAAGAGAGTCACCGGTATTTCTAAGGCGATTCCAAATTTGTTGTAAATTCCCTAATTCACAAATTATATAATAGAAAATGATTTCCTAGATTTCAGGAAAACATAGCCAAAAGTATGAGTTGGCCAGTAAAATTCTCAGAGAGAATTATTACACATACAAATGTGTGTGGGAGGCTGGGGAAATAGCTCACAGGGTTAGAGTACATAGTTGGCACAAAGTAAGGACTCCAGTTCCATCACCACCTTTGCCTGGTCCCCTAAGTGCTGCCAGGTAGGTCCTGCTAGTCCCTAAGAACCACTGGAGTGACTCTGCTGACCTCTGAACCCATAAGGGGTGATCTACAGAATGCAGTGCCAGTTCTGAAGAATAACTTCAGATGTGGCCCAACAGCACCACATCTTGGATGATAGCACGAACCATAAGGTCTATTCAGCCAGGCCAAGTTTTCATCTGAGTTCCACCACAAGCCCCCAAGCACAGTTTCAGAAGCATCCCCCACCAGTAAACGTGAAAAACAGCAATACCTCTTTGAATATAGTTGCTAAATTACTCTCCCAATACCAGACTATGTACATGGTATGAGCATGTGATTAAAATTTGAGATCCCCACATTACAACAATTATTTATGAGCTTTCAGGGTTATTCACAAATAACAAGTTAAATCCTCAAGTGCCCATGAGCTCCTCGAGTATTAATTTAAATTCTGTATAAAATTTTAATATGGATTATCAACTATACACGTTATCCATGTATGTCTTGAAGGAGCAATTAAATCTTTAATCCATCCCCGACTATTACAATCCACAGAAATAGCTATCATTATGAACTCTAACAGCAATTAGTATTTTTACCATGTATATACAATAATGGGAAAATATCAAAAGTCCTGAGCCTGAGTTCTGTTATTAAACCCATCTTCAGAGGACAACCTGTGTTAGGGACAGTTAAGGCAAGTTATCAAAATAAGGCCATGTACTTTCTCTGCAGTTCGCTTACATTCAAAATTGACAACCTGAATTTTTATAATTATCAGTAATAAGTCATTTAAAATAAGTATAATAACTAAAATAAGATTAATAGCCATAAATTAAATACTAATTTTTAAAGTAGCAAGAACACAAAAATAACATATCTTTTTATGAGAGCATTATAAGAGCCACATAAAAGAGTGCAACATGCAGAAATTATAGCCACCACAAAATCATCCTGTATAAATTCAGAAGTTGAAGTTTTTGTGAAAGATAGTTGCAGTAACTACAACAAATTTATAAGAAGCAATTAGATGTGAATAGTTCTATTTAAGAAATAACTCAAAGAAAGGGTATCTAAAATCTAATTGTTTACATTTTTATTGAGATTTCTAAAAAAACTTATTTTCTAAAACTAAAGCAATATTGCTCATTAAATAATTGAAATTTATTTATACATATAATTTAACAATCACATGACTGTGATTGGTCTACATATTTATTTCATTCCAGATACCAAATTCTATATAACAATGAGAAAAAAAATTCACAATAATCTAAGTTTTGTGGTGAGTAAAATTACTGCTTAGGATAAAATTTTAAACATAAACTCTATGCATAAAAATGCACTGTAGACTATAGATATACATGGACTTTTTTACTTCAACAATCACAGGCAAAAGAACTAATTGAAGACCAATAAATTAAGTACAGTGCAGCAAGCAGTCTCTAGCTAACTTGGCCTACACATCAATAGGTCATTCTCAGTTAATTAAGTGAAGGCATAATCAGCTTAATTTATGTAGTTCACGGAAGTTAATGATATCATAGTACAGTACCTGACGTCTGGCCTGCCCATATAACTTGTTTTATACATTCATTTTGTTCAGTTATTCTTCAGAACTGGCACTGCATTCTGTAGCTCACCCCTTATGCTTGTCCTCCTGCAGAAAATGGAAGATTAATCAATTGAAATGTAAATAAAGATCACTTAGGAAACACCTATTCTAAACATGACCTTGGTTTTTCATAGACTGACTTTGAAGCACTTAAATATAAATTGCAGCAATAAACTGTTTTCTGAAATAAAAGCACATATTTAAATACAGTTGGTATAATGCACAGAAATGCACACAGGCTTGTGAATGAAAAGAAAAACCAGTGAAGAATCTTTTATATTATACAATCATAAGATATGAAAGCATAGATTTTTAACGAATGTAAGAATTATATATTTTCAAACTGTTTTGCATTTCAACACTAGATTACATACCTGCTAGTGGACCATCTTCTTTCTCAGAGAGGGTTTCTGTCTACTGTCTCTGTAGCTCATCTTCTCTCTTCTGAAGCTGTAAGTTTACACACAAAGACAAACCACAATGTCAACCAATTGGACCTCACTTAAGGAACCTAACAGATCGATTTGTAAAGCAAAGAATGAACAGGACCCTATTTCTGAAGTACGTTGCTCAAACTGCTCTTTCATTAAAAGATGCTCTTTCTTATTGATTTTGGCTTAAGTAATGAGAAAGCTTATCCAAAAATCTTTAGCATTTTGGCTCAAGTTAAGGAAATCAATACAGTCATTTCCCATTTGAACTGCATATGTGAGTTTTATGTACAAGAGACAAGACAAAGCCAAATTCAGATAAATCAATAGCATTGTCAATAGAACATGAAACTGACAAATGGTGTTTTTCAGCAATTAAAGTGAGCTGTAAACATACAAAGACTAATCAATTATAATGTTTTGCCATTAACACGTTTTAATTGGTATAAAACTTATACGTGTACAAGACTCCCCAGATTTAGAAGTCAAAAAACAAAATTAAACACTATGTGGGACCACTGTGTTTCTCTTTTAAAACATCCAGACAACTTTACATCTGTCAAAGTACATTGAGGCCTTAATTAGGCAGATTGCATATAGATAGGAAACAAAATATAGAACACAATAAAGTGCCTTATAGACACAGTGTACATACTGTTTTTTTCTTTCAAAATATTTTTTCAAGAACTAAAAATTTCAAATGGTTCACAAAATATTTTCCAATTATTGAATAAAATTAGAAGCTTGTATTTGTGATAAAATAGCATCATCATTCTAAATCTGGTAAGTTAAAAGCTAGATTAAAGCATTACTTTTTTCTGTATGTCTTTAAAACATACAAAAAAATCTTTTAAAATATTTTATTTATAAAGAATACTAGCACTTACTCAAATGACTTGTGAGAGTGTTCTTTTTTTGTAAGGGTGTTTTATACTGTGGTATATGTGTGTTTACATATATACAAATATATTTGGTATATAAATTATAGTAAAATACTATATATATTTATAGTGAAATATACTAATTTATTAGAAAAGATGTAATCATGCTGCTACTATGTAGATGGATCTAGAAGTTATCACACTGTCGTGAGATCAGAGGGATATGGACAGACATAAAATGATTGCTTATATGTGGTATATACAAACAATTTAAGGGGATAAAAACCAACAGGGGGTCAGAGCGACAGCACAGCAGGTAGGGCATTTGCCTTGTACATAGTGACCCAGGTTCAATCCCCGGCATCCCATATGGTTCTCCCAGCACCGCCAGGAGTGCAGAACCAGGAGTAACCCCTGAGCATCGCTGGGTGTGAAACTAAAAGAAAAAAAACAAACAGGATGTTCTGGGGAGGGGAACAATGTCCGTGGGGGCTGCTGACACCGGTGGTGTGGGTGTGTTGTTGGCTCATCATACTCCTGAAACTCTATTGTTACTAGTATGGTAAATGACAGTGCTTAAATTTAAAAAGTGTTTTATATCCATGGTAACCTATAATAAAATTTTGAGTCATTGTCGTTTGCCATTATCCTGCAGTATTCAGGAAAACGGCAGTGCAGATAGCTAATTCATAACATGCAAAGGTAGACATATATTAAAATGCAGATAAAACCTTTGTTTTGAGAAAAAGTGATATAACAAAAGTAAGAGGTTAATTGAAAAGCAAAATAAACTACCAAATTTAGTAAGGCACATTACCTAGATTAACAGAAATCAATGAAATCATTAAAACAATTAATAACTTTGAGCTCTATTCAGACTAAGATAAAGACTGTGGCTATTAGAATGTGGATAAAAGGCTACAGAGACATATCTATTCTGACTGGGTAATTTCCTCTCTGAAACAGTTCAGTAATATATGCAACTGGTATTATACGGCCACTCATTTCTTCCTGTGGACAAGAAATCTTTCATGCTTTTTGCTATCTATGCTAAGTGAATCATAAGAACTACAATCCTTTAAAAAGTGAACTTATTTCCCTCCAGGGTTCAGGATATAAAATGGGCCATTGAAAGATCAGTGGTATTAGTGAAAGCCTCAGAATTGTTCAACCAGTCCCCTTATAGGAAATATGTGGGTCCCACTCATCCCCTGATCTTAAACACGGCCAAGGCAAGCATAGATGTCTCTCAATGGCAATGAGGATATATCAAAACCCATCATGATTTTCTCTAGACATCAAATTCTGGGAAAAAACTAAAAATAAGTGAGCTCTTGAAGCCTCAAATTTCATGAACTGTACAAGTTATTAAAGAGATATTTTTTCAAACCTGTTACACTAAAATATGACAAGCAAAATTCTAGAAGCATAACAAAATTGTAAGGGGTTGTTGAGAGAAAAGGGAGATTGAGCTCTAACTTTATTCCAAATCTTTGGCCTTAACCTAAACAAAATTTGTATCTTAGTTTTACATAACCAAGAACATATATGACATTTTAAACCTCATTCTATGTTTCACAGCTAGGGTCAGAGAGATCATATGGGATTTAAGTTACTTGTATTTTGTCTCTGGCACTACATGTACCCTGAGCATAGAGCTATATAATAGTACCTGAGCATCACTTTTTGAGCATATGGACCAAAAACTCAACAAACAATATCACAAGACTGAACTAAACGGCAAGTCTACCAACTTTCCATTTCTACCACCTTTATTGCTTCCAGGACTCAGCAATCACATATTATCTTAACTTTATATCATTAAGAAAATGGCAAATGCATACTGGTACATTCTAATAACAGTAAAGTTCTAGAAATATTATTTCAGATAAAATGTTCTCTATTTGTAAGGAAAAAAATTGACTTCATTATGAAAGTGCAAACTTTATTACTTTAACCTCTAGCTTAGAAAAAGGTAATCAGTAAATGTTTAAGAAATAACATAAAGCAAAAAAACTGTCAGATACTATATTTGAAAGGAAATCTGATAAATTATGCTATAAAGGTAGTCTACATAAACATCTCAGAAAGACATAAATTTATAAATTATCAATAAATTGAATGAAGTATACTAAATTATAGTCTGTTATTAATCTTAAATTATATGCAAAATGGCATCCCAAAGAGAATTCATGCAAAATATTTTATTAGACAAGCTACAAATTAATTGACTAGCTATACCAAAATACAGTTGGAATTTGAGTAGGTTCAAAGGCAAATAGATCTTCACTTGATGTTGCAGTTGCCTGCTGGGGTAAATTTGGGCATATTTTGATTTGTCCTGAGGAGTTATAAAATCTGTAAAAGTAGAAAATAATGTAATATTCTCAGAGGGTTGTTAGGAATCTCAGATTAGAATGATACATGTCTTTCTTGCTCAGGATTTATTTTTTTAAAACATGTATTAGATAATTTCTAAGTATTTGATTACCAAAAAACCAATTAGCTTATTAAATAATCAAATTAGTATAGTTTAAAATAAGGAATTTAGTATAAAATGTGAATAAAATACTGAAATTTTAAAAACTGTATTACTGATTCAGAAATTTTTATGTAAATTTAATTAAGAAATTATTTTATCTCCAAAACTATTCTGTATTAAGTATACTATTAAGGATTTATTCTGCTACAGGATCATTCAATAGCTCACTCATTCAACAAGCTCATAAGTAATACCATGTATCAAGCACAGTATTTTTAACCCCACCTTGAGTAAAATTTTTAATTATACTCCCTAGCAGAATCATTTTACATGTAACAGAATTATAAGCCAAGTACTATAAAGTCAGGGTCAACACAATACTTTTTCAAACAGTTACCCTAAGAATTAAAATCATATTAATTCTATCTCTCCCATGATATAGTATTTTGCTCTGGCTCAGAGATAATCTGATGCCAAATACAAGAAGAAACAAAGTTCAATTTTCACTTCCAAAAGGTTCATGGCTATAAGTCAATCTCTAAGATCAAATTTGGTGTACTCATCAGCAGAATGCAGAATATAATGCCTGCTTTGTTCTTTCTTCAGAGTTTGGGTTAAAGGGGCTGGAGTGATAGCACAGCAGGTAGGGCGTTTGCCTTGCATACCACCATCCCAGGTTTGATCCCCAGCATCCCATATGGTCCCCTGATCACCGCAGGAGTAATTCCTGAGTGCAAAGCCAGGTGTGACCCCCCCTAAAAAAAGCAAAGCAGAGTTTGGGGTAGAAATTCTAGAGATATAACTTCCAAATCTTATAACTGCATATATATATTATTATTATTCATAGTATTTTCAGCAGGAAATATAGATTCCATATTTTTATTAATCCAGTGAGATACAGAATATTGATCACTGAAGACTATCAATGCTTTCTTCTCCTTGCTTTGTACAGCTACTGTTCCATCCACTTTCTAAACTTATTTTCATTTTAAGAGTTACCTAAGATAGGTCTTCCCTCTGAAGCATTCTTTTACCATCTCCAGTCCATTCACTTATTGATTGAAATTCCATTTCTCTGAACTCCTACAATTACCTGCTCTCCTTCTAAAGGAGAATTTCTACTGTTTGCCTTTTAACTTGTTTCCCTATAGCACTATAAGAAAAACTCCTGGGAATAGAAGTTACATCTTATTTGGTTTTGATATGATAAAGCAAATACTTCTATAAATATTGGTTGATTTAGTAAGTAAAATTAATAGTGTTTTTGGAAAAAAATGTTTTTAGAGTCCACTATATAATATAAAAATTACAAAGTACTTAATATTTTAGAATGCAAAAGTATTTTTAATACCACATTATGGTTACTATTCTAATATTATAGATGAAGGAAGATGAGAGGCTATATAATGGCAACATAACAGATGTAAATGATGAATCTAAGAGCCTATATTCTCCAGTCATGATGTGGATTGCATAGGTGCAGATAACTTCTAAAATTGATTTTTTCATGTTCAGAATCTATTTTACCAATTTCCAAGAAATATCAGACTGTGGGTTACAAGTGCAATATAACTAATATTATAAAAAAATCAAAGTGTGTGACAGAATATTAATGTATTAATTTCCATTAAAGTATAGAAATACAAGTAGGCAAAAATATTCTCCTCTGTGTTTTACGATATCACCTTTAGAAGGTTATGCAAGATAGCAATCTGCTTCTTTAATTCAAAATTATTATTGGGCATGAGTAGGTGATGGAGAAAGTTCAGTACATTAGAGGAGAAAATTTTCATACCATAGTGGAATTTATATTTGTTTTGTTCTGATTGTGTGTATGTGTTTATGTGTGTGTGTTTCTCAGAAATGAACCCAAGGTCTCACAGATATCAGGCAAATACCCCACTGCTGAGTCTCATTTCTGGCCTTATCCTATATAATTCTCATTTGACAGAACTTGACATCTATTTACTTCCATAATATTCAGAGTGATGCTACTGTTATTACAATAGGTTTGTAGAAATGAACACTGAGGCAAAGGAAGTTTAAGTAACACTTTTGTGATCAGAACTTTAGGGACCTGCACTTGAAATTTGAACCAAGCTTTTTCTATGAGAAACTTGTGGACGGATAAACTTTGTTTAAGTGTGTTAGCAGATAATGCCAGTCTGTTGAGATGCTCAGACATCACTCTGTCTCACCGTCACGAGCACTGAAACAGCGGCTCACATCCTTGGGGTTTCTTGTTTCCTGAGTGTTGTTGCAAATACACAGATGCAGACCTACTTTCTGGGAACTCTGTATAAACATCTAAAATACCATCACCTTATGCCTCATAAGAATAGTGCTATTGAAACAGAGATAGAAGAAATAACCCAGTTGTATATAAATGACCCTGGATGAAAAGTCATTTTAATGCTTTAGTATTTTTAGAACTTTATACTTTTGGGGTACAGTATTTGGGGTTCAACTATTGCAAAATCTTCAACCAGAAACAAGCATTTTTATTAATAACTTGTTTTTTGCTTCTGGAGAAACAAAATTTTCCATAAGAAAATAGAAACACATTCTTTTTTTCCTCCTTTTTTGTGGTTTATTTAGGGAAGGACTCTCCTCACTGTGTTCAGGGCTTACAGCTGGGTCTCTGCTCAGGGATCATTCCTGGTCCTCAGGGACCTTGCAATGTTGGCATTGAACCCTGCTACACCTCATGGACATCAAGTATCTTAACCTCTATTCTATCTCTCCAGTCAGAAACATGTTCTTGACAGACTTAAATTAAGTCATATTTAATATGTTATATATTAACTATTACATGACCTTGTATATTTCATTACATACCATGGATTTAAATAGCATTTCAGGAGATATATATTTCTCTATACATGCATATCATATTCTACAATGAAATACTACCATTCAATTTTTCAGCCTTTCAGAAATAATTCCTTCATGTAGCAGCCATGGCATTATAACTGAATAGAAAGGCTTATATTTTAAATGTTAGCAAAATTTAAAATGGACTACAAACAAAATCAGTTATTTCTCATCTAAAAAATACTTTAGTTCTGTGCTTATATACTGTTTTTCTTTCAGTTGTTTCCTGTGTCTCATTTCTCTTCCTTTATACTTTTTTCTTAACATATGTTAGTTCTATTCAATTTCCTTCTCAGTCTCCACTAACACTTCCTCTCAATTCTAACTTAATCTCCTATCTTCTTTCCCATTAACCTTTAATATACACACTTGCTAGCTCCTCTTTACTTCCGATCTGGCCAATTCATCTCTCATTTCTTTCCTAACATAATAGATGTGAGAAGGGTTACTCAATACTCCATAAAAATAAATACAGAAATTAAGGTCTTCAAGATTAGAAAACGTGATGACTCAATTGCAGTTATTTGCATGCAAACATATTTACATATCATCTATTTGTGCTTTTTAAAATTTTGCTTTTTCTAAAGAAATATCTTCAGGGGAAGAGAGACACACTAATTTTTAATCCTTCTCTCCTCTATAAACTGTAATTTCTCTAAACTGCACTTAAAATAACCTATTCAAAGGACTAAATGTATCTGCTATTTTTATCTTTAAATCTACCTTAGCGGAGTCACACTCAGAGTGGGTTCTCAATGAGTGTTTGATAAACAGATTGGAAATAAGTACACGTAATCGTTGATGGGGAAAGAAACAGGCAAATTAAAGGTGAAACTGCTGTTCACAGAGTTGGATGAAATGTTTAGCCAGAACTCACGATTTTGTATGTCCGTTCAGTCTCTCGTGCTGATGATAATTCCTCTTTACCGTTAGGTAAAAATCAAAGATCTTTCAGCTATTTAAGGGATGGGGTAAAGGGTATACTTAAAGCGCCAAAGCCTCAAACAGCCAATATGGTAATAAAAGTTTTGATTTTAATCTCTAAAAGAATGGTAGTACCATTACAACACCTGGCTAGAAGAAAATCAAAATTCAATTTTAGTGATTCTTATTTTGTTCTACTCCGACTTCCCTTAATACTCAGACACATCATCTGAATTAGTCCCTGTGTGCTTTCAAAGCATACTACACTTATGGCATGTCAGCATGAAGGGTGGTTTTCAAGGGGCATGTTCCAAGGTGAGCCGATGACAAGAGGTTTCACACCACTAAAGGTTTCAGACCACTAAATTCATCATATAAAGTCTGCCTTTCTAGGATTAATTTTTTCTGGTCCACAGAATACAAAGGCAATCTACAGAATAGGAAAGGATATTCACCCAATACCCATCTGATAAAGGGTTGATATCAAGGGTATATAAAGCACTGGTTGAACTCTACAAGAAGAAAACATTCAACCCCATCAGAAAATGGGCCAAAGAAATGAACAGAAACTTTTCCAAGGAAGAGATACAAATGGCTAAAAGGTACATGAAAAAATGCTCTGCATCACTAATCATCAGGGAGATGCAGATCAAAACAACCATGAGATACCACCTCACACCACAGAGAAAGGCACACATCCAAAAGAACAAAAGCAACCGCTGTTGGAGAGGATGTGGGGAAAAAGGGACCTTCTACACTGCTGGTGGGAATGCTGACTGGTCCAGCCTCTTTGGAAAACAATATGGACGCTTCTCAAAAAATTAGAAATTAAGCTTCCGTTTGAATATATCCTGGAGAAATAAAAAAAAGTATAGTCGAAATGACATCTGCACTTATATGTTCATAGTGGCACTGCTTACAATAGCCAGAATCTGGCAAAAACCCTAGTGCCTGAGAACAGATGACTGATTAAAGAAACGTTGGTACATCTATACAATGGAATACTATGCAGATGTTAGAAAAGATGAAGTCATGAACTTTGCATATAAGTGGATCAACATGGAAAGTATCATGCTAAGTGAAATGAGCCAGAAAGAGAGGGACAGACATAGAAAGATTGCACTCATCTGTGGAATATAAAGTAACAGAGTAGGAGACTAATACCCAAGAATAGTAGTATATAATACCAGGAGGTTGGCTCTATAGCTTGGAAGCTGGCCTCACACGCTGGGGGAAAGTCATCCCAGATAGAGAAGGGAACACCAAGAAAATGTCATCCAATGTTTCTGGAATTAACATAGAAGAAAAAAGAAGGTGGTTAGGACAGTAATATGTTTCACTTAATTAAAAATTAATTTTCTACTAGGGACTAGGGACTAGGAGACTATGTATCGTTGGGTTTGTTGCATTGCAAGAAATGAAGCACTTCAAAACTTTCCAAACTAAAATTGAAACTGAGTTGCCAGACTAAGTAGGAGTTGAAAGATTGATAAAAAGTAAGAAATAAGCACAGGTTGAGGCAGGCAGCGAAATTCACTTAAACTCACTTAAAGCTGACTTTGGTCAAGTTTGAAATAGATTTGAGCATTCAAGTAGGAAATACTTAAAAGCAAGGAAATAATCATAGCCTGTGTATCCCACAACAACAGGGTCCTGAGTCAAAGAAGACTTAGTAGCACAGATGGGTTCTTAAAGATTATAAGAAATGTAGGCTCTACAGATATATTAGATGTTTAAGATACTGTCCTTACAACTAAATCACTTCACCTGACTGCTTAAAAGAAATCTTTGACCTTAGGCATTATAACATCTTCATTTATAAAATCATTCTTTTGAATCCTTCATCTGATAAAAAGATACATTATTTAGGTTTAATATCATTTTATTTGTTAATGTTCTCCACATGTAGTAAAATTTGATAACAAACAGATTTATAAATCATAGTAAGAAAAATATTTTACAGATATGTATATTTGTTTGTTCCTATTTTGTCTGGGGATTTTATTATTCTTTTCCTTTCTCTGGGGAGAAGGGACTTTTTTTCATTATTTTAATTAAATTTTTTTCTTTTCATTGAATTGTCATGAGATACACAGTTATGAAGTTGTTCATAATTGTGTTTCACAATGTACATTTCCCACCACTGTGTCCCCAGTTTCCCTCCTGCCACCCTAGAGGAGAAGGGAATTTTGAGGTATTTTTATATAAGAATTTCCATTCCTTTTCTTCAAGATCATCTAGTGACTTTATAAAATATATACTTATGTGTATAAAATTTAAAATTTGTGTTGTTATTAGTCAGTAACATTCATAATTTCTAATAGCTAGAAAAAATATGTGGGGGATACAGCCACAGTACACTTTAGCTTAACTGAAAAAACGATCAATCTCTTAGTTTGGATTTATCTAATATATCATATAGTATTATAGACAGTTTAAGAACACATCATTATGGGTTGCAGATTCAAAAGTTCTCCGTACATAGATTTAAAAGATAAAACTACTGATAACACTACTTGGAAGCATAGGGCCCTACAGACGTAAAAACATTTCTGTCAAGGAGTCAGGTACAAGTACTGGGGTGGGAGAAAACTTGGAGTCAGGATGTAGGAATGGGGTCACAAGAAGGTTGGATTGGAGGTAGGGCGTTGTATTCCTGAAACGCTACTGTAAGCAATTTCGTATATCATGTGTTCTTAATTAAAAAAATCATTCCTCAGATTTGTTCACTTGGAGCAACCAGATTTTGATGTTCAGAAAAAAAATCGAGATAAAGATATAGTATGGTATGTGTTTTCTTTTCATTGAATCATCATGAGAAACACAGTTACGAAGTTGTTCATAATTGCGTATGTATGTATGTGTATGTATGGTATATATGGTATGTGTGTGTAAAGAAACTAATCATTACTCCATTAATAAGTTAGCATAAGATGCATGTTGATGAAGCAAAATAAAATCACTTAAAAATTATAACTTGGACTTGATTAACAAAATCTGTTTCAATTAAAGTTTTATTATTTTGTTCTTTAAAAATCTAACCATCACAAGAAAATTTCACTTCTATAAAGTATCTCTAGTGCACTTTTATCAATTTGAGAACTAAAGACTAGATCGACATTTTCTGTCATAAATTGTCAACTATTTCTCTTAGCATCATCATCACTGTCACTTTATCACTGTCGCTGTCATCCCACTGCTCATCAATTTGCTCGAGTGGGCACCAGTAACGTCTCCATTGTGAGACTTGTTGTTATTGTTTTAGGAATATCAAATATGCCATCGGTAGCTTTCCAGGCTCTGCTGTGAGGGCAAGATACTCTCGGTAGCTTGATGGGCACTTTAAGAGGGGTGGAGGAATTGAACCCAAGTCGGTCCAAGTGTAAGGCAAATGCCTTACCCGCTGTGTATTAAGAAAGACATAATAATTAATTAGGGGGCTGGAGAGATAGCACAGCGGGTAGGGCATTTGCTTTGCACGCGGCCGACCCGGGTTCAAATCCCAGCATCCCATATGGTCCCCTGAGCACAGCCAGGGGTAATTCCTGAGTGCAGAGCCAGGAGTAACCCCTGTGCATCTCCAGGTGTGACCCAAAAAGCAAAAAAAAAAAAAATAATTAGAAGTAAATTTAGAGAAGCCAGTTATTTAGGATGATTCTTAACTGTCTGACTTTAAAATTGAATGAGTGTAATTTCTACCATGAATAAAGACTGGTGATATTCCATTTAGATTTACATTCTGGAAAAGTCAGAGCTATAGGGTCACAGAGCAGATTAGTGGTTTCCAATACTTAGAGATTAGTAAGAGTTTAATACAAAGGGCCAAACAAGGGAATTTGTAGGAGTGATAAAACTATTCTGTTTAGTAATTGTGGTAATATTTACTTTTCTATGTGATGATCAAAAAACATACAACTGTACATCAAAGATGGTGAATTTTATAAGCACTGTAGCACTGTCATCCTGTTGTTCATTGATTTGTTCCAGCGAGCACCAGTAACATCTCCATTTTGAGACTTGTTACTGTTTTTGGCATATCGAATACACCACAGGTAGCTCGCCAGGCTCTGCAATGCGAATGGGATACTCTAGGTAGCTTGCTGGGCTCCCTGAGACAGACAGAGGAATTGAACCTGGCTTGTACAGGCAAAAGCCCTACCTGATTTTCTGTATCTTTGATTATTTTTTTAAAGATTATTTTTTTAAAAAAAATTTTAAAATTTCTACAAAGAAATTTTACCCAGGAACACTGTAACGCCATACACAGCTGAGCTACTTAAAAATAAAGAAATTCATTAGCAGCTTCCGGAGCAAATTTCTTTGACTACCAACTGGGTAACAGAGGAGCAGAGACCAGGGTTAATTTAAACAAAAGACTGGAACAAATAAAAATAAATAAATAAATAAATAAATAAATAAGTAAAAATGGCCCAAAGTTTTTCACGAGCCAGGTCCATTCTGCCCAACTTCATTCTGAGCACTGCCAAATAGGCAAAATAAATTTAAAAAAGTAAATAATCAGTGCTCTATTTAAATTATTTTAAATTAGAACATGTCATAAAATTAGAAAAATATCAGAATTATTACAAGATATAGAACATTAAAGTACATTGAAACATAAATTATAAAACTTTAATCATATTAAAAGCCCAAGCAGATGCAAGAAGGTATGTGGGCAGTAGAGATAAGGGCCAGGAGGATCGCACCCTGGCTTACATGCTGAGTGAAAAGGTAGTTGGGATAGAGAAAGGACCACTAAGTAAGTGATGGTGGGAGGGATCGCTTGATATGGGAGATGTGTGCTGAGAGTGAACTATGGACCAAGCATCTTGGCCCCTTGGTACCTGGATTGCAGACCATAATGCCCAAGAGGAGAGAGAGAGAGAGAGAGAGAGAGAGAGAGAGAGAGAGAGAGAGAGAGAGGAAGTATGCCTGCCACAGAGGCAAGGAGTGGAAATGGGTGTGGGTGGTGGGAGGGATGCTGGGAACATTGGTGGTGGAGAATGGGCACTGGTGGAGGAATGGGTGTCGATCATTGTAAATCTGAACTCTATCTCACAGTGATTGACGAAGGCAGCAGTGCTTCATATACAAAGGCAGATAATCTCCATAGGTGTAACTTCTTGTCTAGCAGTGAAATCAATAGCTGTTACTAAATTCCATTTAGTCATAAAAGTGCTCAGTTATTTTAATGTCGCTTTTTTAAAAATTTTATTGAATCACCATGAAATAGTTACAGGCTTTCATGTTTGGGTTACAATCACACAATGATCAAACACTCATCCCTCCACCAGTGCACATTCCCCACCACCAATATCCCTGGTGTACCCCCCCCTTTCCTACCCTCCCTCTGCCTCCATGGCAGACAATATTCCTCACACTCTTAATGTCACTTTTTTAATTAGTTGTGTTAAACTGGAATGTTTTCACATGATCAGAGATGAAGCAAGATTTGAGTAGGAATCATTTATGACTCTTGACACTTGACCTGAGGACAATAGAAGCAGCCTATAGATAGGATTTTAACCTATTTCTAGAAATAAGACAGCCTATAAGAATAGTTATTAATACCCTAAGCATCTTATATAATAATAGATGTTGGAAACATGTCAAAAGATGTCTTGTCAGATGCACTGCCAACATTATAGACTTTACCCATTCAAGCTACTAGGGTTCAGATATTGACTTGCAGACAGAACATTTGTGTTTATCCGAGGTTTGCTTTTGATAGAACAAAGAATGGTGCATCCCCTTTTTCAGAAAGGCCGGGGAAAAGGGGGTAAGAGAATGGATCAAATGATGAGAAGGGCAGAGCTATTACAAATACACAGATCATCTCAAAAATGAGATTATTCTGGGGACTCCAGTGATAGTTCAGTAAATAGGGCACTTTGCCTTGCACACGCCAGTTCAGGTTTTTTTTTTTTCCAACTTATTCTAAATCTTTAAAGCTGATTTTTAAATTTTTAATTTTTTTTTAATTTTTAAATTTTACTTTATAAAGGACTGGAGTGATAGCTCAGCGGGTAGGGTGTTTGCCTTGCACATGGCCAATCCAGGTTTGATTCCTCTGTCCCACTCAGAGAGCCCAGCAAGCTACCGAGAGTATCCCACCCACACGGCAGAGTCTGGCAAGCTCCCTGGGGCAAATTTGATATGCCAAAAACAGTAACAACAAGTCTCACAATGGAGACGTTACTGTTGCCTGCTCAAGCAAATCGATGAATAATGGGATGACAGTGCTACAGTCATATTAAAATAGGAAAATAAAACTTGCAGATTAGCTATATAGTAAAAATGACACTGCCTAACACTTCCCCAGGTGTCATGTGTTTGAAAATTACTTCTGCATTTCTATTCCTGCACCCCATTAAAAAATCATTCTTTGTAGAGAGGTTGATCTCAGTTGCTTTTGCTGTGCATATCTGATTAGGAGAATTTTTAATGCTGAATATAGAAAGATGTGGACAAGAAATGGAACCTGAGGCAGGCAGCTCAGACAAACTGATGTGTTAAAGTTTAATTGTATAGGCCTTAGTTTTGGCAAAAGGAACATTATCTAGATTCAGCTTCTGGGTTTTGTTGAATCATTGAGCTCCAATGAATCCAGTTAGCAAAAGCATGTGAATTCATAGACATCAAGAAGGAAACTTGTCTTGGAATAAATTTCCTCTGCATATCACTATCAGTAAGTATTAGCAACTCTCCCTACCTCTCCTCTGCCAGACACAGAAACCCTATTAACAGGTGACAATGGAGGATTTTTAAAAATCTTTCTTCCTCTAACTACTTGAGAGCATGACTTTCTATCCATTAGCCTTTCTTCTCATTAGTTATTTTACAATCTCTGATTTTAAAGCACTAGAACCAATATTATGCCTCCTGATAGTACTGCAAGCTCAAGTCAAATCTCATTACTTTCTGATTTTTTTCTTTTATTTTCTGGCTCTGTATCCTAATTCCTTCCAGCTCTTAAATTTTAGTGCTCTGGATCTCACTGTCAATGATTAATGAAACACCTTTCCCCTTTCCCTTTCATTTATTGCTATCATTATTATAATGGCCAGGGATCATATATTTTAGCTCTGGTTCTGTGCAAGAGTTCACTGGGGATCACATTTATTTAGTGTAGTGCTTGTACATATTTTGGTTGCAGTGCTCTCCAGGAATCATATTCTTGGAACAAATAACAACTTTCATGAACATTCTCATCTCCTGCCTCTCTTAACTGCAATTTAACTCTCCATAACATTGCTTCCAAGTTCAAGTAATTGCAGGTTCAAGTAATATATTCTTTATCCACACTTCTTTATTCTCACAACCTCAGAAAAGGAAGGAAGGGACTTTTTGCTCCTTGCATATTTCAAACCATAACTTTATGTTTTATAATAATCTAACGTTCCCTAATCAACTATGTTCCTTTGACAAAGGTTTCCCCCTAACTCAATCATTCTCCAGTTTCAAATGTCTACTACTTCTTGCTAATTTTACACTCTGTATAGAAGCCAATATCTAAATCATTCGAATGTTTGATTTCAGTCATCCAATAACCCATCCTATAGCAACTATTTAATACTCAGGTTAACTCTTGTCTTTGAGATTTCCTGAAACAAATTTCACATCTCAATTGAACACAATTCTGTGTCGACTGCCATATTTCATCTTTTCAATTCATTCCTCTGACACTATATCTAACAATCCTTAGATTTCATCAGAATCTTCAGTCCATTTATCCTGTTTGTCACTCCCCCTCACTCACATATGATGAGTTATAATGAATCTTTCTTTTATTCTTTAAGTTGCATTTTACCCAAAACGCAATCTGGCTGGAGAAATTACATTTTTCAATTTAACATTTATACCATTTATCTCTTTCATCTCAATCTTAAAATGTATTAGCATATAATTATACACAATACTGTTTTTACATTTATACGCCAGTAAAAAAACCATCATATTTGGAAAAACATATGACTTTATTATTGAGTTACAGTTGAGTGGTATTCTGTGATTAGCTCTATTTACCTATGTGTGTAGGTGTTACGATCTCCATAATTTTAAAAAAAGAATGAAATGAGGTAAATGTGATCGAAAAGCAAAAGAAAGAATATATTAAGGAAAGGACAATGGGTCAAAGTCACCAGAACTGAAGTTTTTGTTTATAGAACTGGGCTTCCATGGTGGTGGGGTGGTGGGAGGGGTCTTGGGCACTGGTGGAGGCAGAGGGCAATGAGTCTGCAGTGGTGGAGCCAGTGTCGGAAGGATGCGTCAAGCATGAGTAACAATATGGTAAACCTCATAGAAACGGTTTTGTCATATAACATAAAAATAAATCCTGTCACTGTCATCCCATTGCTCATTGATTTGTTCGAGCGGGCACCAGTAATGTCTCTCATTGAGAGACTTATTGTTACTGCTTTTGGCATATCCAATACACATGGGTAGCTTGCCAGGCTCTCCGAGAGGGGCGGAGGAATCAAACTCCGGTCAGCCACGTGAAAGGCGAATGCCCAACCGCTGTGCTATCGCTCCAGCCAAAAAATAAATTAAAAAATGAAAAATTATAGTTTAATGTAGTTTTATATATCATCACGTTTTAACAACAAGGTGCTGAGAGCTTTGTAGAGAGTGCTATAATTGAATTGCAATCAGAGTTTCGGGAGCACAACTACAATATTTGGAAGTTATTTACTCTGTACTTCCAATTTTATGTCGAAGATGCTCAAGATGTAGAAATCAAGATAGATAATTCTGTTTGGGTTTTGTCTGTTGTAGGGCCATGCCCAGCAGTTCTCAGAGCTTACTCTTGGCTCTTTGCTCAGAAGTCACTTCTGGCAGGCGTGGGGGACCCTACTGGATGCTGGGGATCAAAGCTGGTCAGACAAATAAAGAGGTAATTGCCCTACGTCATATTTATATTCTGTCACTGTCACTGTCATCCCATTGCTCATTGATTTGCTCGAACGGCCACCAGTAATGTCTCCATTGTCAGACTTGTTGTTACTTTTTTTTGGCATATTGAATATGCCATGGGTATCTTGCCAGGCTCTGCCGTGTGGGAGAGATACTCTTGGTAGCTTGCCGTGCTCTCCGAGAGGGGCAGAGGAATGGAACCCAGGTCGCCCGCGTGCAAGGTGAACACCCTACCTGCTGCGCTATCACTCCAGCCCTATATATATATTCTACCACTTGTAATTCTATAACATGTTTCATATTATCTTTAGGTAAATATATTTATTTTTCTGCATTTTATACACATACTTATGAAGGCATTCTGTGAATAATTTACCAATGTTTTATTTGAATATAATCATGATTTTATATATAATATGTTAATAATTTTAGAATGAGTTATTTCTAAATTTATGATATTAAGTTATACACCAGTTATATATTTATATATTACGTAGTATAAATGCACACAAATCATAATAACAACATAGCTCAAGTAAGAAAAGTATTGTCAACTACTATTCAAATGTGTGTCTAAAAGATTCACTCTAAGAAGTATCTTGTTAAAGATCAATGTCACTGTCACTGTCATCCCGTTGCTCATCGATTTGTTTGAGCTTGCACCAGTAACGTCTCTCAATGAGAGACTTACTGTTACTGTTTTTGGCATATCCAATATGCACAGGTAGCTTGCCAGGCTCTGCCATGCGGGCTCCATACTCTTTGGTAGCCTGCTGGGCTGTCCGAGAGAGGCGGAGGAATCGAACACGGGTTGGCCTCGTGAAAGGCGAAAGCCCAACCACTGTGCTATCGCTCCAGCCCTTGTTAAAGATAAATTGCTCAAAATCATTCTATCCACTTTAAAAATGACCAAGTAGAGGTCAATTTTCACAGATAATTTAACACTCTTTTCGGGGTGGGGAGGGGTATCACCCAGCAGTACTCAGGGGTTATTCCTGGCTTTCTGTTTAGGGAACACTACTGGCAGGTCTTTGGGGACCGTAATGAGTGCTGGGGAGTCGAATTGGGGTCAGCTACATACAAGGCAAGTGCTCTGCCTACTTTACTGTCACTAAATCCCAATCACGGAACAATCAAAGAGGAAGTTTAAGACCTATATTCAAGCTCAATAAAAAGGAATTAGGAAGAAGCTAGAACAGAACTGTTACAGTAATACCAGTGGAGGTGAGGAGGTGTTTGGGGATGCTGGGAAAATAGTGGGGGGAAGCAGTCACTTTAGGGAACGGTGTGATATGAACCCCTTTATGGATTAAATACTACCATCAACAGTATTGGAAACCTCTTTAATTTTCACTTGATCTGTTCAATATTAATGAAAATAAAATTGTTTTAAAATAATAACAAAGTGGACATGTCTCTTAAAAATAAAAAGAATTTCTATAATACAAGCCCTATGGTAAGTTTCAGAGAAACAGTAAGAAAGGTTCAGAATATCTTGTAAAGTAAAGGACTCAGAGATATAGTAAATGGTAAGTAACTTGCCTTGTGTACAACTAACCCTGCCGAGATTCCAAGCACGGTTTACAATCTTCGAAGCAGTCAGGAGTGATCCCTGAGCACAGAGCCAGGAGTAAGCCCTGAACAGGGTGGGACAAAAAAAAAACTTAAAACCAGGAAAAGTTATACAGTTTCATTGCATTTAGTATGTTTATAATTTCTAACCTTTTTTTCATCTTATTTTGAGTACCTAAGACATAAATAACTCTGACAAATTCAGGAAAAAGCAAAAACATAAGATATAGGCAGCTCATCCCTAGTGAACCTAACTTTTTTTTTATAGTGTATCAAAATCCACTGTAAGTGATTATTTTTTTTTAATTTATTTTATTGAATCACCAAGTGGAAAGTTACAAAGTTCTCAGGCTTATATCTCAGTTATACAATGCTCAAACACCCATCCCTTCACCAGTGCCCATATTCCACCACCAATAAAAACAAAAACAAACAAACAAAAAAAAAACAGTATACATCCCACCCCTCACCCACCAAACCCCCCCCTCCCGTGCGTGACTGATAATTTCACTTCCTTTTCTCTTTACCTTGATTACATTCCAGATTTCAACACACAACTCACTATTGTTGTTGGAGTTTCAAAACAGACTCACTATTTTTGTTGGAATTTATCCCCCAAGAATACAGCTCTATTGACAAGGAAATATTTGATAAGTTTTCCACTGATGAGAATGAAGAGATAAAAAGTATGAATGAAGAGATTAAAAACCGGCTGCGCGGTTTACAATTTCTGTATTATAGTAATTAAGTCCACGGAGATTTAAGTTGGAAAATGAATCATTTCCCTTCCTGGAACAGCATGTAGCAAAAGCTTAGTTCACAGTCTCCATACATGGTTGCAAGCACTTGCTGGTACCCCAAATCCTAAAGCTGTTTCTGGATCCTGCTCGTTCCACATCCACCGGCTGTGCAGAGGCATGGGCACCCGGGTCGAAACTCGGCTGGAGCCCGAGCTCCGGCCCAGGCTGAGACTGCTTAACCTAACTTTTTGAATAGAGGGTTGAGACTAGAGAAGTATTCACCCCATACATTTATAAGTTACAAACTTAATAACTATTGTTCAAGACTAAAACTTGAAGAATCATAAGTTTCCCGTCATAAAAATACCATTAGTCAGAACTATCCCAATGTAAAAATATGTATATGAACAAAATTTTGATACATGTATGTATTTGGTGATAGTTAAAAGAGAAAAGTTTTATCAGGTGAGAAGAGATTGATCAAATAAGGTGCCAATTTAATAAAACAGTTAGACAAATATCTTTAAATAACAGCAATGTGAAGCTTTATGAGAATTTTTAAATTGTCAGCTGTTCAAAAAACGGAAATCAGTGAAAATGTATAATTAAACTTCAATAGTTACTATTTTGGGAAAGAGAAAGTAGTGTCATTAAAAACTTCAGACCGATATGTTAAAAAATTTTCATTTTACTATTAGCAATGTCTTTTTTAATAGACTTCTATAACTTCCACATGAGCATGTGCTCACCTCAAAACATCTCAAAAGATACAAAAGAAAGAAATGCAAACAGATTACAGAAAACAAATGGAGAGAATTATCCATCATCACATAAAGTATTTAATTAAAATTAGTTTACGGAAGGAGCTATGATAGAAGTGCTAAAGGACAATAAAGGACTCTGGGTATGCAAGGACAGATGTGTGAAGTCATTACCAGTCCCTGACCCAAAGCGCAGAGGAAGGAATGATAATACAGAACTTGGTAAGAACCAGAGATGCAAAAGAGGGATCTCTCTAGAGCTATTGTAGAATTCAATCACTTGAGAAATTACAATCAAGAGAAAGAAAGGCACTGAGAATAAAATGACTCCTCCATCTTTTCTTGATTGGTCCATTCCACATGCCAGCACATTCTGTTGGCTGATGCAGTAGATGCAGAAGTTAATCTGCTCTGCTGGAGGGGAAGGTAGAAAACTGACCTTGGAAGGGAGGAGATGACAAGGATTAACCAGCAGGTAATGAATAAGAATATAGCTGCAGCTCTCCCTGGTCTGCTGCAATTGATTTTTAGTATGTCTATTTAAATAGAATAAACTTCATTTCCCAGAATTCTCTTTCTAATATGCTTCAACTTATGGTAGGCCATAAAAATATTTTTTTTATAATATGCAAGTGATATTCAGAGGAGAGGCAAAGCAACAAGTCATTTTGTACTCACCCAGTAAAGTTTGTGGCTGACTCATAATCCTCTAGATTCTCCCTCAAATTCTAATTTCTGGACCAAAAATGTGTGCTCAGCTCTATAAAAAAAAAGATTCTTTTCTGTGGTATGCAGATTCATGAATATGAACTGAACAGACACTGAATAACTAATCTATGTGAACTGGAGCTCATATTTTTGACTTCCAACTGGATTTTATTCTCTCCTATTCTGCACCCATATTTATTACCAACATCAAACTCCCAGCATCGACTGTAGTTACCATAATTGTGTAAGATCAAACACCTGCAACAAGTTAGTTAATATTTATAATATATATAATCACTGTTTTTATACATTTTATTGAACTCTGATAATTCAGTTCTGCATTCCTAGTAAAATGAGAATTTAATAAAATGCAACTCAGTTTGATCACAGGACACTAAAAAGAATCCATAAATAAAAAATTACTAGGTTTCTCAGAGGTAGATATATTGGTTTGTTTGAAATCGTGGGATTATTTGGACAATTTTATTCTATAGCAAAATATTTTTTAAAAAATTATTTGAGCATCTGAAAATAGGTAAATAGGATATTAACTGGAGGAACAGAGGATTTGAATTGGAGAGATCAGGCAAAATTGAAAAAAAGAGAAATATGATTGATTCTTGATCAAAAAAGAGGGAAGATAATATGAAGCAATACACAAAGAGGAGTGAACAACCCCTTTACAGTCCTGTTACTTTGAATCTCCCAAAAGTGATGACTTCTGAGTATTTTTTACATTTAAATTATTTTTTAAAATTATTAAAATATTTAAAATATATTTTTTAAAGATTTTAGTATTATTAAGGTAACCTGAACTGGAGTGATATAGCACAGCAGCTAGGACGTTTGTCTTGCACGAGGCCAACCCAGGTTTGATTCCTCTGCCCGGCAAGCTACCGAGAGTATCTCGTCTGCATGGCAGAGCCTGGCAAGCTACCCATGGTGCATTCCATATGCCCCAAACAGTAACAACAATCTCACAATGGAGACGTTACTGGTGCCTGCTCGAGCAAATCAATGAACACCAGATGACATTGATATAGTGACAGTGAAATTAGGTAGTACTGTAGCACTGTAGTCCTGTTGTTCATTGATAGCTTGCCATGGGTAGCTTGCCAGGCTCTGCCATGCGGGCAGAATACTCTCGGTAGCTTTTCAGGCTCTCTGAGAGGGATGGAAGAATCAAACCCAGGTCGGCCACGTGCAATGCAAAAGCCCTACCCTCTGTGCTATCACTCCAGTCCGATAAATTAGATATAGAGTTTAGTACCTAAAGCTATGAAGGTTTTTTTTTTTTAATTTTAAATTTGATGCATAGAGTATAGAGTTTATTTTTGGAATTTTCTTTGTTATGCTTTTTGTTTCTTCACTTATGTCTTTTATGTATCTTTCTTCTTCCCAGGGGCTTCTAGCTTTTTACAGAAGGCATTTAGTATTTATTGCAGAGCTAGTTTGGAAGAAATAAATGCCTTTATATGTTTTTTGTCTAAACAATTTTTTGTATACACATTCAAATCTAAGCAATAACCAGGAGAGCTAGAGAATTCATGTTTGGGCATTCTTTTCATTCAGTTCTTTGACTATATTGTCCAAAATATACAGTTTCATTGAAAAACTTCAACGTGTCTCTTTAACATTTGATATTTGAAACATCAACTCTCAATTAACTTATACTGCAAATTATATGCAGTGAGAATTTTATAAATGGATTTACCTGTACTCATTTTTATAAAAGATATGAAAAAATAGTAACAATTTTCTTACATTTATACTATATGACCTATTGTCTAGTTCCTTTACTGTATAATTGCAAGCAGCAGTTCTAATAAAATGTTCTGTGCTGTAAGAATGTCAGCTTCCCAACTTCTAACATTTATGTTCTTCATGCTCTACTATTTTAAATAGGCAAAAAATTATATACATGCATATATATTAATTTAACTTTATTTTTAGAAATATAAAAAGGAGCAGGTAAATGTTTACAAATATATTTATTTTTATATGCATATATTAACACAGTGGGTAGAGCATTCTCCTTGCACGCAGCCAATTCAGGTTCGATTCCTCCTCCCCTCTCGGAGAGCCCGGGAAGCTACCTGTGGCGTATTTGATATGCCAAAAACAGTAACAAGTCTCACAATGTAGACATTACTGGTGCCCACTCGAGCAAATCAATGAGCAATGGGATGACAGTGATACAGTGATTTCATATATATACATATTATATATACATATTATATATATTATATGCAGCAATAGTACAGCAGGTAGGATGCTTGCTTGCCTTGCATGCATCCCAACCCGGGTTTGATCTTGGGCACCAGTTGGATACCCTAACTGGTCTCTGAGCTCTCCAGGACTATGCATGATTGTAGAGATAAGAGTAAGCCCTGAGCACTGCTGAGTATGGCCCAAAAATAAAAAATATATGTATTTTTCAAATGGGACTCAACTATAGCAAGATATATTTGGCATTTTAAGTTTAACATTCCATTATACAGTGTGCATCTGCATATAAAATTCACTCCAAATTAGTAAGAGCTAATATTTCCTAAAGATCAAATTTAAATATATCCCACCAGATAAATCCAGAGCTGCTGAGAGTTAAACGGACCCTCTGCACCAAAAAACTTTGATTCCAGAGACCTAACACATTTTGGCATCCAGCACAGCTTCTTACAGTAATGCACTGGGACTGTGAGTTGGGCTATAACTCCCTGCTGCCTGGGGATGGATCTTTCCTCTCCACCTTGTTTTTCTGCATGGAAAATGGCGGCGGCAGTAATATCCATGTGGTGAGAGCCATCTTCTAAGACTCCTAACCCAGAGGTATACGGTTTTTACACTTGGGGATCCTAGGGAATCATGGGAAGTGGGTGTAACCAGCACGGCCTAGGCCCAGATAAATCCGGAGCTGCTGAGAGTAAAATGGATCCTCTGCGTCTAAAGACTTTGATTCCAGAGACCTAACACATTTGGGCATCCAGCACAGCTTCTTACAGCAATGCACTGGGAGTGTGAGATGGGCTAAGCAGTTTCTGGCAGAATTTTCCCTGGACTTTATACAGAAATTCAAGAGACTTAACATCTCTTAATTGTCAGCAATGTGAAACGGTTCCTTTTTAGCAGGTCTGACTTTGGGGGAAAACTCCAAATAATAACAGTGAGTTTTTTGTTGAAATATTGAAGGTAGTCAAAGTAGCAGCCATTTCTCTGGACTGTGAACTAAGCAACAGCCCCACGCCAGCTGAGAAGAGGGAATATCCCTCTTTCCCGGTTGTTTCCCATTTTCAGGGAGAAACACGGTGTGGCATACACCATACTATGAGGCGCGGGAAGGGGGATGAGGGGGGAATAAAAAGGAAAAGGAAAAAGGAAAAAAAAGAGTTATGTACTTGGAGCAGT
This sequence comes from Sorex araneus, assembly GCF_027595985.1. Taxonomy (NCBI): domain Eukaryota; kingdom Metazoa; phylum Chordata; class Mammalia; order Eulipotyphla; family Soricidae; genus Sorex; species Sorex araneus. The sequence goes on from NC_073303.1 coordinate 71,448,369, forward strand.
GGGCCTACATATCTCTTCGTTCTAAGCAATGGAAAACTAATTATCAAATGCTTCCTTGGTAGTAGGGCTGTCCTTCTTGGAGGGAAACTCCAACAACAATAGTGAGTTTTGTGTTAAAATATGTGACCCAAATGCAAAACAAACAAACAAACAATAACTGAGACTTGAATATAGAAAAGTAGATAAATATAAGAGGACATTCTGGGGCTGGAGTGATAGCTCAGTGGGTAGGGCGTTTGCCTTGCACGTGGCCGACCGGGGTTTGATTCCCGGCATCCCATATGGTCCCCTGAGCACTCAGGGGTAATTCCTGAGTGCAGACCCAGGAGTGACCCCTGTGCATCGCTAGGTGTGACCCAAAAAACAAACAAACAAACAAAATGCCATTCTGAAAATAAAGTGTTTAGCATAGGTGTGATGAGAAAAAACAGGCCACTATTTTAGGTGGGATTCATGCTGTTATCTCTCTAAAGCCTGTGAACATGGAAACCTATACTGCTCCTATAATCTGCCACAGTTCCCTCAACATCAATCTATTAATTGAATTGACTAGATGAGGAGAACAGAATGAGCATGAAACTACAGAAGCTACTAGTTTTCCTATGCAGAAAAAATAAAACACTTTAATTATATGATTCACTGTTACAGTAGGTCACTTACTACAGACTGATTACTAAAGTAATAAAGAGGAAGAAAAACAATTATTTTGATGGATAGATGAACTCCGGAGTGTATATACTAATTTAGTTATTTAATTTTCATTATACTTATGAAAAAGTAGAATTTAATACTATGCATATTTCTTTGGGGAGTTTCATTTTTAATTAGATATGACTTGAGCTCACTCTTTTCCCACTGCTGAAATAATGCACAAATTTAGTATGTGAATGCATCACATACAAGTAGGCCCCTGCTACTGTATTAATAATTTGTTTCCTCACACATAAACCCAGATGGGTCTTCAGCAGAACACAATTAAATAAGATAAAATAAAAAGCTATAAGAAATTGTTGCAATGTGAATTTATCTAATAAATTAATCATTCTACCCCCACTATCTTCTAAAGTTTAATTTCAGTCTTATTTACTTGATTTTAAATGTTCTTTTACATGAAAAATAAGCTTCAATTTTCATTTGCATTTGAAGAAACAATGCACAAGTAATAATCATACCTATCTTTGATTATTCCTTAGCATGAGGAGTGAAAGAAAAACCTAAAAGATCAACCTCTTTGTTTTTTGGAATTCTCCAGTAGTGGTAAAGTGGTCAATTAAATCTATCTGATTTAAATGATATAAACATTTTAAGAACTAACTATAGCTTCCATATTTTAAAAAGTGTTTAAATATAAATCTTAAAAATTAAATTAAAATTGTTGGAATAAGATACTATTAATAAATTTTATAAACATAGATCTTTTTATTAACATGTTTTACTAATACTGAATAGATTTTAAAGTCTCATATAAATAGATGTGATTTATATCATTTTATCCATTTTCTGCTTTACTTTGTTTTGTTTTGGAGCCACATCTGGTGATGCTCAGGGATTACCACTGGCTCTGTGATCAGGAATCACTCTTAATGTGCTAGAAACACCCTATGGGGCGCCAGGGATCAAAAAGGGTCAACAACATGCAGAGTCAGTACCCATGCACTATTGCTCCTGACCTATTTTACATCATTTTAAAAGGAAAAATACTATTATTACATACGCATAAAATGTGTAAAGGATTGGATGGATACATATTAAGCAAGTTTACAAGGAACTGCAAATAAATGATCAAAGAAAGATATAAAATTTTCATATCTCTAATGAAAATAGAACATGCTTTTGACTAGCAGTTATTTTATTATTTAAATAAATTTTAATAGGGGTGCTGCAATATAAGCAATAGTTAATTGTGTACAAAGTGAGCAATGATAGTTGGATGTTGTCTTTTGAATTTACTGAGGTTTTTAATTTCAAGCAAAACAATTAAAAAGGAGGTGGATTCCTCCCTCCCTCTTTCATTCTTTCCCTCCCTCCCTACCTCTTACCTCCCTTCCTTCCTTCTTTCTTTTTTCAAATTTAAAAGTTTATTGGGGGATAAAGGGAAGGAAGAAAAGATAACACTCAGAGAGAACATGGGCTTCTCTAAAATGTGTTTTGGGGTAAGGTAAAAGTAGATAGTTTCCATAACAGCTTTTCTACCAAATTATTTACACAAGTAGGATTGACAGGACTTTTCCTAGGCAAAAGATCATTCTTGAGTTCCTATCATAGGCTTTGTCCATGTGTTTCTAGAGAGTCTCCACTCCGTGATCCATCAGTGCTTCAGACTGGAATTCTGCATCCCACGGAATTTCCTCTGGGCTATTGAGATGGATCTCTTGTGCCAAAGGTCTCAATGTCTTTATTCTGGTTTACATTACAGAAACTGTTTTTTTTTTTCCCCAATATACTTTACCCGGATTTTTCTGATATCAGATATAAATATTCAATGACCAAACAAACAGAAACAAGAGTAGCATTTTTTGAAGGTCCATAATTAGCAGGGTTTGCATATATCTCTTGGGAAGAGGCTGTGAGACTGTGAGGCATGGAGAGAAAAGAAGCTTGAATATTTGTGTTCAAACTTTAAAGGAGGAGATGAGCTCACACCTGTCATGCTGGAGTAGCCCTTGTAGCACCTCGGCATTAACTCTAGCAAAAGAACTGATGTCAGTACTAGGCCCACACTACCAGGGCAGGTTCACACACATTAGAAGACCCTGCTGGGGAACCCCCTGAAAACTGAAGATATTGCCTAAGCAGAAGGAACAATGTTTCCCGGTACATCTTTTAGAGGTAGCCATCACTGAAACTCAAATCATAAAAAAAAAAAAAGAAATCAATCCGAAAAGGAAACCTAAATATCTAATCCTGGCTATCACTGAATACATACATTTTAAAATATAAATTTCATAACATATAAGAATTCTTTTTCTTAAAATAGAGATCACGATCATGATCACCATCACAAAATCCCGTTAATCGTTAATTTCTCGAGTGGGCTCAGTAACCTCTCCATTCGTCCTTTCCCTGAGATCTTAGAAGTCTCTCTCAACTTGGCCCTCCCAACAATGTCGAACTGGAGGCTCTTTCAGGGTCAGGGGAATGAGATCCAGCTTGTTACTGGATTTAGCATATGAATACACCATGGGAAGCTTGCAAGGCTGTCCCATGTGGGCAGGAAACTCTCAGAAGATTGCCAGTTTCTCCCAGAGGGAGAAGTAGGCTACAAGATATCGCTTCTGGGAGCTTGCTTTTAAGTCTCTGGATGTTGGCCGTTGATGGGATTACACACACCTGGGTTCCTTTGCCGGTACCTTCATGCATGAGGCCTGTCCGAACGTGTAGAGAGGGGCCTTGCTGTAGCTAGCTTCCAGTGGTCTTCGGCTGCTGGGAGCTCTGCTCAGGGTGGGGAGGGAAGCTGGAGCCCATCCCCTCCGAGGGGCCCCAGGGAAGACAGCCAGGCATGCGGGCAAGAGACTCTCTGCCCGAGAGAAGATATGAATACTAAATTACACTCAAGAAAGGATGAAGTTCTGGAAAATTTGATACAAAATATTCTTGAGAACTATCTCATTGAAGAGATTGATCTATCTCAGTGAACTTCAAAAAGAAAGACCCAGCTTAGACATCCGGACAATAAATGGAAGTCATTCACTGGAACGTAAAATGAATTGGGTGCCAGATGTCACCACAGAAAGTATTCAAGGGGTGCCAGAAGGTGGCAGAACAATTTCTACAACATCTGATATCATCCGTATTTCTAAAAAAAAAAAGTGCAAACAAGGAATTTTAAGTCTTACTAAGTTTTCCTTCAAAAAAGGATATTTTTTAGCTCTCAATGCGAAATAACCTAGAGCACAGAGAATTTTTCAAACTTATGTATCGTGTATAATGTTTTTTAAAATTATATTTAATCTACAATTGATAAGTTATTTTTAAAAGAAATGGTGAATAACATGATATTTAGAGATCTAAGTGACAATCTATTCATTCTTATAAATAATCATGGGGCTGTAGTTAAAAATAAAAATGCTTAACTCTACCAAACCTTTTACAAAATAGATTTTTAAGCTGCTGACTTCCTATTATTTAAAAATGGGAAAATTTACACAAGTATACTTCCTGTTATCTATTTTTTTTTGCTTTATTCTATCTTTTAATGACATTGCCTTACATTTACTGATGACATACACAATGACACTTCCAAAAGTATGGCTTTTAGATGTAACACAGACAAAGTTCATAGTAAAGAAGGATATAGTCCTACGTGCATTATCATCTAATCTTACATTTACCAAAATCATAGGTAGTGCTTTAAATTATTTTGAAGAGTGGTTTTAGTTACTCCTGCTGGTAGAAAACCTTCTGATATGTGAATAATGAGACCTATAACAATTTTTCCAAATAATAGAACCATTCGCCTCAACAGCTTCCTTACAGTGTACCTGTGACACTGGGCAGACTTCGCTGGTTAAATTTTTTTCTTACATTGAGCTGTCACTCTCCACTCACTGATATTTATAATCTGAGAGAATATATTTAATCTCCTTTGCACAATGAAATCAAAGTATGGCTTTCCTTTATTAACATATATGCAATGGTATGTAATACTTTTATTATAACTTATTTTAAAGTATTCATTTTCTTCATGTACTGCCCATAGGCTATGAAAGCAATTTCACTAGACTGCTCTGTAAACAATCCAGAAATTTTATCAATCTCATTAACCATTTCTGTTCCTTCCATATCAGATAATATAAATTGCAATTGGAGTTTCAGATAAGCTTAATTTACTTCCTTGCATTATGAGCAAAATGTCAGCAAAAGAAAATTAGAAGACCCCTTTGAAACAAAATTTAAGAAGATAAACATTAATTCAAAACCTTTGAAATCTCAAAATGAATCTTAGAAATTTCCTATCACATGACATAATTTTCTCATAAAGATTTAGATGTACAATTACTTCTATCTAAAGTTATACTTTTTTTAGTATCCCCATTTTATATCCATGACTTAATATAAAGAAATTAGTATCTATTTTCTTGTTTGCAAACACAGTATGTATATATTTTTTCAAATTAGGCTTTAAAAAATTTTTATATTGATTCCTAGGAATAGAATTGCTGGAGTGTATGGTATGCTCATATGATTATAATGTATACTACTCAGTTATAGGGAAAATATAAGTATTGCTCTTGCTACAATATTTATGAAACTAAAAGTGGTCATGCTCAGTGAAATACATCTGAAGAAAGACGTATTACATAATCACATTCATATGTTGATATAGAAAATTCTCAGACAAGAATGATAAAAAGAAAAAAGGGGAAACAAACTAATGAATATACTTCACAGAGCTGTGATTACCAGAGGGGTAAGAAGTAAGGAGATAGCACAGGAAAAAGGGAATTAGGGGACTTTTGTGGAGCTATATGTGTATTTTGTCATGGTGATATATACGATGAAAAAACTAGAAATTGTACCCCTAAAACATAATTATGTAAACTTACACAAGTAAGTGATTAACATATATACATGACAATAATTATGTGTATCTAATAGCATACATAAATATATAGTGTATACAGAAAATATTTTATAAAATTATGAGTACATATGCTTGTTATCCCATGTTAAATCATATTAAACTGCCATTTTTTGTTTTTATTGTTATTTAATAAGACAATGAATAACATTTATTTATTATTGGGTGGGGGGGTCTCCAAAGCAGAGTTCAGGACACTTGGGGTCCATCCCAGGGATTCTAAGTCAAGCCCACCCATGGTTCAATAAGAGGGCCAAAGATGTGGTGCCAAAGATTACGTGGTTCTCCAAGGCCTCCAGACACTCTCATCAGTTCTCACAGAGCAATATGGTGCCAAGAACTGAAAGAAGGTTGGTATTATGCAAAGCTTATTCCTTAATCCCTATACTATATCTACGGCCCCTTAAAAATATTAGGGGCTGGAGTGAGAATTCATCAGGTGGGGAGTTTGCATTGCATGCCCAGAAACTGGGTTCGATTCCCAGCATCCCATATGGTACCCTGAGCACCACCAGGAGTAATTCCTGAGTGCAGAGCTAGGAGTAATCCCTGAGCATCGCCAGTTGTGACCCACAAAAATATAAAATAAAGCAAAAAATTAGGGGCTTAATTTTACAACTCAGAGGATAAAAGCTAGGGCTTCACATATGAGAGAGGTATGTGCTCAATATCTTAGAGCCTAGGACTCTAACACTGAACTAACCTACCTACTATAAGACTATCATTCTTTGATATCAAACTGTTCAAATATTGACAATTCATGCCATTAAACAATATTTTTCAAGAAATGTCATTGCTACTATAGAGATGCTATATTTAATTACATTAAATTATTTTATTCTGATGCTTAAATTTGTTCAGCAATATTTTTAAAGTCAACTTCTTTCATTTTCCTGTAAATTGCCTTGGCTGACCTTCTTTCAAGGGAAAATTTTAGATTGTTAAAACGAGGTTAAAAAGTATTTGAGCATATCCACCACTCATAATAATGTTATAAAACCTCGATATTTTAAAAACATGCTCACTTTTTAAAAATGAAAGCCTATGGGGTTTTACCAGAAGCCGCTGCTTGCTTCAGATGATAAAATTTTATGCATAAAATAGTATGATCTGAATAAACCATTAAAATACCACAATATAACAAATGTAGAGAGAAATATACCTCCCATTAAGAAATGCTTACATTTTGCAAAATAAATTTAAGTGATCACTTTTCAAAATATTATAATGTATTGACATTTATATTAACAGTCTATCATTTATATGATATTAACTTAACTCTTTAAGAATTTATAAAAAAAATTCCAACTGGCCCGAGAAAAAACACAGCAGTCAAGGTATTTGTCTTGCACCAGGGCATTTGCCTTGCACCTGTGACTGACCCATTTTGATACCTGTTCCCCAAACATGGCCAGGTGTGATCCCTGAGCACAGAGCCAGTAGTAAGTCTTTTTATTTCCTTTTTGGGTCACACCTGGCAATGCGCAGGGGTTACTTTTGGCTCATGCACTCAGGAATTACTCCTGGAAGGGCTCAGGAGACCATGTGGGATGCTGAGAATCGAACCCGGGTCGACAGCATCCAAGGCAAAAGCCCTACCCACAGTGCTATTTGCTCCAGCTCCACCAGTAGTAAGTCTTAAGCACCTCAGGCACCAAAACAAAAACTAAAAGCTATTGGGGGTACAACAGATAGCTCAAAAGAGTATAATGCCTGCCTTTAGGATCCTAGTAGACCCTATAGTCTCCTGCCTCATGCCCAACCCCAGCAATATCAAATATAGACTTGATTGCCTTGAGCACGCCAGGAATGAGAACGACTGGGCATCAGCACCAAACCTTCAGGCCGACAAAGCCACTGAATGTGTTTCCCCCTACCTGAGCCCCTCTAGCAAGGCCTTCACAAAACCATCTTTCTCCTCATGTGATTTTCAATGATTTGAAAGTACACCTATCTGTACTTGCATATGTATGCAAATATATAATATACACACATATAACACATAAAGTTAACCCTGTTAACTCATAGCTTATATAATTACATATGTACTATACATAACCATATGTAATCCACGAGTTGACTGGATTAGCTTTATGTGTTATTTTAAGGAATATCAAACTCTTAAGTTCTTTACGGTACTTCCTTTTTCACTTAAAAGTATATTTTCTAGGCTGGGAAAGAGCTCAAAGCACTAGGGCAAATAATTTGCATATCAGAGAAATAGGTTCTCTCCCCAGCACAGCATGGCCACACATGCACCACCAGGAGCCACCAAGGAAGCCCAGGAATCGCCTCTGAGCACAACTGGGAGGGGACAAAAAGCAAAAACAAACAAAAAATCCCCCCAAAACCCCAAAAGTATGTTTTCTACAAACTATACCTTAAAGAGTCTTATAAGTACAAGACTGTTTACTATCCAAAACTTTAAACATTGCTTTAAATGCAGAATTCTGCACAAAATAATGAAAGGATAGAAACAGTGTTAGTACTGTAATCCAGCAGTATTATAAAAATTATCACAGAAATCAATAAAGCTTTCATTCTAGAACTAATCTGATGATAAGATCTTGTTTATATAGATATTAAACAAATGCATTATTCACACTTTGTAATGATTTTCTAGAGAAAAAAAGACATTTTTGTAATTATCATATGGAAGTGGTATAATAAATGAGTATAATTTTTATTAACAGAAAGTTAATTTACATAAAACAAATGCTCATTGAATTATTGAATATGATAATATCTACATGCCTATTCCTGTTTGTCATATTTTCTGCCTTTTGGCGACATCAGAATTATAACAATCTGATTTATGCATTAAATTTAATGCATAATATGACAACATACAGATATGTATGCCCTATAATGTATAATTTAAACATGATTGCTATATATTTCTCCTAATCTCTCACAGCTTTATGATTTTTCTGCACAGCCAGAAATTACAATTAAAATATAGGTTGTGAGATACAGATGTCTGTTTGAATTAATGAATATTTTCATAAAAATCTCTGACTATGAATGTTTTAAAAACCTTATCATAAAACTCACCAAACTTATACATGACAGCAAGCATGTGTTACTGCATTTTCATCTTAAATATTTGATGATTGCCTCTTTAAATCCAAGATTCATAACCCAAAGGCTTTCATTTTCTTATACCATGTGTAATTCAAGAGACATTTATTAGTGAAGTCCTCTTCTTATGCATCAACACAACATGCTAAAAAAAAGCAAGATATGAACTTCCCCGAGTTTTGAACATATTTTAAGGTATTAATTTTACATAACATTCGTATAATACATATACACTATTTATATTCTTTCTTCTTCCCAATGAAATAAAGGCCAGATTTACAATAAGGATGATTCTGGTTAAACATTAAAAAATACAGTACAACTGGAATGTCTTGCAAGTTACATTAAATACGTGTCAATATTTCTTAGTCCTGTACCTACAATTTTAGGAAATGAGTGTAGTGCCCAGGTGTGATTTATGAGTACTTGAAAAACACCAATTATTAGAATATAATTTTTTCTTAATAAGAATGTCGACAAGTAACATAAGTAAATAAGGCAACAGGTCTAATAAAGTCTTAACTTTATCACTGTGGAATGAAATCAACAATTTCATGAGCAATTTTATTGTAGGTCACAACTGAAGGTTGCCCTTTGATGGGCCACTCTCATTTGACCTTGGGAGATACAGAAAGGTAGTTCACCATGGTAACCTTGGTCTTGATGCTTTTTGTACAATAAATCATCTCAGCCTCTTCACATTATTCTTTTATTTGCCATGCAATTGAAATTTCATGCTTCACCAACAGAGAATCTAGGAATTTCTTAGGGATGAACATAAAACCAATTTTTAAATGTGTGAACATGAATGAAATTGTATGTAACTATTTTAAGTGTATGCCACTATGTCCATTATTTTCATCATAATTTTACTTTGTGTTTTTAGACAGTTTGTAAAATATATTTTACTCTAGCACATTTTAATCTGTATTGATAATTACTAAATGTACTATAAAACATTTTATATTTAATGTTGTCCACATCTTTAAAAAATATATGCAAACGCATTCTTATATGCACATTTCTTAAAGTAATACTAGAATTCCAAAATCTAGTAAGTTTTGAAAGGAAGCTTTAGACCTGAAGTCATCACTGAGAATTTACATTTAATGATGTGAAAATCATAGAATGCATTTAATGATAAATTATAGAAAAATGGTGAGTCTATCTTTACTTTAAAAAAAGCAACAATTATAAATATACTATTTTTTCCTGAGAAATTTGTGTCAATATCTCTATACAATCATGCCTTATGCTTCTATAATAAAACCTGTTTTTCTGAGTTTTTTTATTCTACTTTCCTAGTCAAATCTGTCATAACACCACCTCCACTTACTCTGCACGTGTTCAATTCTTGGTGCTTTGTACAAAATACTTCTGCTTGTTACCAATTTTTGTCATCCTGGAAGAATTTAAATGCCACATAGAAAATTTCACCCAACTCCTGCTTTCACAATTCCTAAAATCACACTAACCTATCCTTTGGTCATCCACTTAATTAAACAAACAGCAAAGACATTTACCCTTACTTTTTTTCTAACCTTAATATTGGTATCTTTAAGAATTTTGCTTCTAACCACTACCAGTACATCCTATATTTCTTAATGAAACTAAACAAAACCCAAAAATAATTACAATGGAAAACTTTTCTTTCTGATCCCTCTACTTTATAATTATCCCCTTTATAATTTCATCTTCTCCCTAGCTAAATATATATTGGAACATGATGTAAGCCACTGCATTTATATGCCTAACTTCCTTTTGCCTTGTTCTTTACATTTTACTCATATGAAAGAGCCAAGATTTCAGTAGTGCCAGCAATCTTCTTTCTCTTTTCGAGGACCTAGTCCTACTACACAAAAACAACAACGGAAACACTGAGTTTATTTTCATTTTTGCAATCAGAGCGTACATTTATTTTGTTTTACTGAACTTTTAATAATTTCTCTTGGAGTTTCAGGATTTACAATACTGTTCGTCATGCTTTTCCTGAATACATCATTCCGATAACGTACACATCACCAGAGTCCACGCTCCTCCACCAGGCTCGCAAGGATCCCTCCGTGCGAAGTTGCCAACCCCACGTGCTCAGTTCTATAGACACTTTTCAGTTCCTATGACTTTGATTATTCTTCTCTTATGTGTTTCTGTTTTAATCTAGTATAGGAAATCGTGTGTGTGTGTGTGTGTGTGTGTGTGTGTGTGTGAGGGTGTGTGTGTGTGAAGATGGCGACCTCTATGACCATATAGATAAATAGAGCTAATTGTTTGAAATTCCACAAATTGTAAATCAATGATAGGTTTGGAAAGTAATTTTTTTTTGCAAAAAATAGACTTTTCTTTTATCACTGGATCACTGCCATCCCGTTGTTCATCAATTTGCTCGAGTGGGCACCAGTAACGTCCCCATTGTGAGACTTTTTGTTACTGTTTTGGGCATATCCAATACGCCACAGGTACCTTGCCAGGCTCTGCCGTGTGGGCGAGATACTCTTGGTAGCTTGCCGTGTTCTCTGAGAAGGGCAGAGGAATCGAACCCGGGTCGGCTGTGTACAAGGTAAATACCCTACCTGCTGTGCTATCACTCCAGCCCGTCTTATATATATATAAATTTAAATGATTAATATTGATAATTTTGTGCTAATACATTTTAAAAATACATGAAATAGGTATATTCTATAGATGTAAATTTAGTAAGAATAAAATACATTGAGAAAGTTAAAGGTGCAAATCTGAATAGGCCTATAACAGTATAAAGTATGTTTTTTCCCAAGAAAGGGAATATTGGATTCAAATTAGAAAATATTGTTATAGATACTGCTTAATGTCTGCATTCTGATTTGATGTTTTAAATTACTAGATCAGCAATCTTAATGTAATGCTCAATATATACCTCCTGTTAGGCCACTTTCCAATTCTTCACAAAATTTCAAATCATCTGCATTATCCTCAGACTACCACAACATTCATCAAAAGCACATTCTCAGTACATAACTTCACCTTGTGCTGCACAAAGCAAATGGAAGAGACTGAAAATCTTCTGCCATCAAACCTAAAAACCTTCCTAGTTTTTCCCCTGATTCATATTATTTCCTGTTTAAATCAGGGCTTTATTTTTTCTACTGATATTTGATCCATTCCCCTCCTACTTCCAATCTATAACATCTATGACCCCCTCTCAAATTTTGTCAAGTTGTTCTAGAATGCTCTTTCCACTCTTCAATGATGAACTCAATCAATCTGTGGCTCTAAGTTCACATTTTATCCCTACTAGAGACTTACCATTTTCTCCAAAGTAAATCAAATTCCTGTTTTTCAGTTTTATTCCCTGTTAGCTTCAATTTACATTTCAACTTTTAAGTTATAACACTTATAACAATTTAAATGTCTATAAAATTCTATAGAAGTGATTATTAAATATTATTTAGTATTGAATTCAAGTGATATTATATATCTGTCATTCTATATGATTGACATTCCAACATCATATTAGGACACATAATCAGTACTCAGTAAATCTTTGTTGATGAGTATGAAACACATAGAATGTATGATGTGACAAGTACTGAATTTATAAACTCATTGGCTGTTGGAGCCCAATTTTATTTTATAGATGGAAGCTTCAGGTAGAAGACACATATAGTTTGGCTTCAGAGTTATGATCTAACAACTATACTTAATTGTTCATAAATAGATGAAGTGAAATTATTATAGGCTATCTATACAAAATGCTGTAAAATATATGCAGTATAACTACAATGATATATAGTCCACATTTTATGATACACAGTGTCCCTCTGAAGAACTAAGGTTGAATATATTAAAAATATAGAACGTCTTTTCATGTTTTTTGAATTTTGAAATTGATAAAGGATACATGTTTTTATATTAATCCAGGGTATCTTATTTTTAGTTTGATTTACCTTAATAGATGAACAACATTCTACTGCCAGGTTAATATTAATAGTGAATAAAGTAAAAGGAAAATAAAACTGAAATGTAAAGCATAGGGCATTTCTCTGTTTGGGAATTATATAACAAAAAGTATGGGCTAAATGAGTCCTCTGAGTTGGAGCAAAGTGATATATTCAAAGAAAACACAGGGTGACTGGCAATGAGATATAAAGAAAATTTGAAAGGAAAGAGTATTACAATGATGGAGGTGGGAGAAGCGATCAGAGGGAAATAGAGAAGTCAGTTAAATAATATCCCTCTTCCAATTCTGTCTTTACCCCACTAAATTCCTTAGAGCTGAATCTACATAGCTTTTACAATATAGGGAAGAATCATACTCATTATATTTCATTTTTTAGCAACATTGTATAAAGTATTGAAGGACTGAATATAATATCTGATTCAATAATCAAGAGAAGAGGAAGCAATTTTCAACAAAGCCATCCTCCATGGGAAAAGAAACACACTTGAGAGAATATAAGAAGGCTTTCAACTCAGTGGGAAGAGAATGTGAAAGCACTTCATTGAAGCTCATTGTAGCTTGTTCAGTTTGCCTGCCAAGAAATGCTCATTCAATATAACGAAATAAATTCTCATTCACTAATAAACACAGTCAAATGCAAAGTTGCTTTACAAAGTCAAAGTCTATAAATATCTTAGAAATGGCTTATGATTTAATGTAGCTTCCTTAAGGCATATTTTATAACACAGATTATTAGCTTATTTTATTCTTTTCTTTGACTTCAGTTGTTCAACTTCATGTTCCTTAAAATATTAATGTTTTCATGTGACAAGACCATAATTCTCTATCACCTGGAATCCTTGGTGCGAAGATATTTATTTTTTTAGGTTTTTTTTTATATTGCTAAATAGGAAGCAAAAAAGATCAATCACAAGTAGCATTAACTATCATCACCTGATCACCCTGTAACACAAAGCTCACGTGTTGCCACTTGACCCAAACATTGACCTAGGTGTCAGGAAAACAGTTCAACAGTTGTATCTTCCAATAATATACTGGAGACCTATGACAAGCTCACAGTCAAGTAGTAAAGAACTTCTTAATTCAGAGGATCATCAAACAGGATTAAGTGCTTTGAAATCCATGGATAACAAGTACTCCAAAGATTGAAGAGCTCACTAGGTTTCTTATTTCCATCCAGGTCACTCACCTCTTTGCCCTCCCATTAGGTGAATATTGATGAAAGGAATTATAATAGATGTCTATGGCAGCAAAAAGTGAGGCCCATCATTTTACATTATACAAAACACATGCATTATGCTAAAAAATGCAATGTACTTTGTAATTTTCTGTAATGTTTGAGTTCCTTACAAGAATGTCATCAAATGATAAAACTTGATTTTATAAATAGTGACAGAATAGATTTTACATTAAAATATCTAGCAATAATATACTACTAGACTATTTTTGGAAGATGTTTTACTAAAGGATAATTTGATGAAATATAATTGTTCAACAAAACACCAATACTTTTAGATACCTTAAAAGCATTTTAAATACTAAACATTAGTTCAAATAGCATCTCAATGAGGAAAAATGTTAATTTTAAATTCTCTGAATTTAAATATATAATACCATTTAATAACAGTTGGCTGGCTTACCAAAACTCAATAACCTGAAAATTCCATACTAGTGAAGTAACTTAATTTTAAAATAAAAGACTATCAAATGTTTTCTTGAAATTAAAACTGGCAGTCAAATTATTCAATTTGAAAAGAATATTTTGCATTTTTAAAATTTTAAAATCTCACAGTTATTCAGCAATGGAAAACAAAGTATGCTTGTACTGTACAATGTTCGTCTCCTGTTTGTAACATCCGCTAAAAAACATATTTTCAAAACATAATTTTTAATCCTTAGGAGTCTTTTGCAATTCTTTTGCCATGAATTACATGACCCCCATCCCCCCATTCCCACTTCTTCCTGCCAATCAAGGAAGTCTCTGTAGCTCAATTTCAAAGCCTCTACATTAAATGACTGACTGGACTAGTCACCAATCCAACTGACTTGGGTTTTAAGGTTCATTGGGTTCTTATTTTCTTCATAGACTTGATAAGGGAAAGGAAGAAAAAATAAAGATTATGACAGAATAAAATGGTTTTTCTACTGCTAGCTTATTTCTTCTTCAAAATTAAAAGATAATATGGTATGGAAAGTAGTTTCACATTGTTGGATTTTTAAAAAATAGGTTAAAAAGAAACCCACAGTAAACATTTGCAAACAAAAAAAAAGATTTGGATAATTTCATATATTATAAATTAATTTGTACTGTTATTGGAAAGAAAATATACAACTACAAAATAACTAAGGAAAATATCTAGATGTGGTATATCTCTATAAATATTGAGAAACTTAATGGAATGGAAGAATCTTGTGGGCATCGCTCCTTTCTCTAGAAACATCACCTGGATTATAAGAAAGTCACGATTAAGGGTTACACCCTCTTTATTCTCATAAAAATTATAAAAAGGTAAGAATTCAGGTTTATTTTTATTACTTCCCCTTTCCTGTTAGTAATAATCACCATTGAAATGTTTTTTGAGATAGAATTATGGAACAGTCTATTGTTTTTTCGCATCAAATAAGTGTTTTTTAAATGTATAATGTTTCAGAGGATCAAATATAACAATAGCCATGAGGTTTTTAGATAAAATTATTCATATATTTTCCTCTGAAACTAATTTTAAAGATTATATTCATACAACTTGTGTCTAAAATTTAAATATGAATAGGGCTGGAATGACAGCTCAAAAGGCAACAGTACTTGAATTCAGAAGGCCTAGGTTTCTTTTTTAAAATACATTCTTATTTTTTTAAGGAATCACAATGAAAGTTATAATATTATAATCACTATCATTATAAAGCTATAAAGTTATTTACATTTAGAGTTATTTACATTTAGAGTTTACATATAGAGTTACATATAGAGTTACAGGAATGTAATATAGAGTTACATATAGAGTTACAGGCATGCAATATATACATTGTTTCTATCACCAATCCCTTCACCAGTGTCCTCTTTCCTCCACCAGTGTCCAGTTTTCCTCCTGTCTCTCACTCCACCCACCCACCCCCACACACTTTTAGGCACTGTACTTTACAATAATGTACTTTACAATCATGCGTGTCACTTTATCTTCTTTTAGTGCCTAGTACTGTTCCAGGTGACTTCTATCGTTGTCACTGTGGTGCCTTTCTATCCTAAGTATCCTTACCTATCGTAGCCGCCCCCTGCACTACCCTCCTGCCCGCTTACTGGCAAGGTTCCAATGGGTAAGGACCAGTTCGTTCTCCTACGTTTTGGTTCTATCACAGAGCCTGAGTTTTATGCTCACAACACATGCCCAAGCATCACCAGGAGATATCCCCAAGCAACTCTTGATGAAAGCGAAAAACAAAAACAAGTAAATATCTTAATAATAAGGTGCAGTAAGCAGGAATAATTTAATACTAATTAAGTGTACAATAAATCTATAAAATGCCAAGATATTTGTCAACATATTGAGCAGAATCATTCAGTTTACGTTCAAATTTTGTTTTATCGTTAAACAAAGCTCTTAAAAGTGTTGCAACTGTTTTCGATTTGTTGCATATTTTTGTTGCAAATTTAGTTAGGTTTCATAGTTTTCTTATAATTGAATAGACCTAGCATATGATTGATGGAATGAACTCATGTTAAAAAAACTTTACTGTTACATAGTACATCTCACTAATATATGTTAATTTCTGGAAACAAAAAAGTCTTCCTTAAGTGTTTGTGTCAGATCATAATTTCCTTTATCCACTGTTTCCTCATCTCCTGCCAGTCAAGATTATTGCTGCTAAATTAATCTAAGGACATTTCTGGTTTCATTCCCTCCTTTTCTCAAAGTAATTTGCCAAATCCCATTGCCTACTTACCAAATGCAAGATACTGTGCTCTTGATACTTGAAGTATGATTATTTAATCTTTATAACCCTAGCAGTTTATATTAATCATGTTTCAACTTTATATAAAATACTTTGCCTACAGTTCTATTGCCAGAAAGCAGCAGGGAGGATTTCATGCCAGGAATAGCTGACTCCAAAATCCACATATTAAGCAAAAGTTTTCAATACTCATCTGCAGACCTTAAAAATCCACAGATATAAAAAATCAGAAAATCACTGGTTTATCCTGGTGGCTCCTGACCCTGTGGGGGCCAGAGTTCTGTCCTTCAAACAAAAGTTGAAAATTATTGTATCAAATTATCATTTCAAAGCCTATGCAACATGCGAGAACTTACTTCTCTAAATATATCTCCCAAGATGCCTGTACATAAGCCCTCTGTATCAGTTAGATTAGTTTGTGTGCTGTGTAACTCATAGCCATGACAGTCCTATTCTTTCTTTTAATACTACTTTTAGTCCTGTCCTTTCTTTTAATACTACTAACTTATATACATTGATATCTGTGATTAGAAAATGCCATCATGGTAAAACTTTCAAAACTCTCCCAGTTTTCCTAAGATCATAAAGTACTAATCATGCACAAATTAGAAGAGAAAATATTTTCATGAATAATGCCTTCATCTTTCCTATAACATTGTTGAAAGATTATTTTAGAATCATAGACTCCCTAAGAATAGAATCACCATCTTTTGTTAATGTTACAGAGCATCCCAATAAAAAGTTATCTATTGGGAACATTTACTGAGCATTTTCTGCTCCCTGCAATATTTTATCATTCATTCAATATAATAAGAGGATATTAATTCTAAAATTACAAATGGTATAGAGTTTTCTTAAAATTTATCCCATTATGGAATTTTCTTTGAATTTATAGTAGAAGGGCTGGAACGATTGCACTGTGGTAGGGCTGTTCACCTTTCACGCGGCCGACCGTGTTCGATTCCTCCACCCCTCTCGAAGAGCCTGGGAAGTTACCGAAAGTATGGCGCCCACATGGTAGAGCCTGGCAAGCTACTCGTTGTGCATTGGATATGCCAAAAACAGTAACAATAAGTAACAATAAGAGACATTAATGGTGCCCACTCGAACAAGTCAAAGAGTAATGGGATGACAGTGACAGTGACAGTATTATAGTAGAAAATGAAATGTAATACTGTTTATACAAAGAGGATTCAAATTAATATAAATTTGAGGGAATTATGATGAAATATGGAATTGAAGCATTCAAAAATTTAGTGGACAGTGACTCCAAACATCACAGAGTCTAATTATTTAAATAATCCTTTGATAGTCCTTTACTTCTTTTGCTTTTTTTATTTGGGGGGAAAGGTGGTCACAGCCAGTGATGCACAGGGGTTACTCCTGGTTCTGCACTCAGGAATTACTCAGGGCGGTGATTAGGGGACCATATGAGATGCTGGGAATCAAATCCAGGTCAGCTGCATGCAAGGCAACCACGCTACCTGTTGTGCTATGGCTCCAGCCCCTGGTATTCCATTAAACCCTGTTAACAAACCAAATACAAATCTGAGAATAGGACTGAGGGACTTTAGCCTGAGAAATCAATGCTCATAATGCACAGGATGAGACTAAGTAACATTAGTTAACATTTACTGTGACTGTGACTACTGTATGCTCAGCCTATATGAAGCATCAACTTTAGACCTAACATCTACAGAAGATATTATCCCACCTATTTTTGCTTTGTATCAGTGTCCATGCTTGGTTTACATTTGAAGAATAAGTTAAGTTGCAAAATGATAAAACCAAAAAGAGGAGAGATTCAACCCCGGCTCCTGAATAGAGTCAATGATCTTAACATGTTGCTGAAGCAAGGACCAAGGACATTCCATTGTGTGTGCTTAGCATTATACGGCCACGTTTAAAGGCATCACAAATGAGCGGTTATAATCTTCTCTTCAATCTCCAATTTTGAAGAAAAGAAAGGTCAATCATGCTAACTACCTGCACTATTTGACTGCTTAAACAAATTACGGCACACTTGGTGGTGTAAAATAAAATATTTTACACTCAGGGGCTGGAGCGATAGCACAGTGGGTAGGGTGTTTGCCTTGCAGCCGCCGACCCAGGATCCCTGAGCACCACCAGGGTGCTCATTTCATGACTATTATAATTAATATATTCCTGACTGCAAAACTAGGAGTAACCCCTGAGCATTGCTGGGTGTGGCCCCAAAAGCAATATATATCTTCCAAAGACTGAAAATTCCAAAATCAATATGACAATAAAATTCAGAGGGTCATAAAGGTCACACTCCCTCAACGTTCTAGGGCAAAATCTGTTTTCTTGTTTGTTTGTTTGTTTGTTTGTTTGTTTGTTTCTTTTAGGACACCCAGCAATGCTTCTGGCTCTACAATCAGGAATTACTCCCGGCAGCACTTGGGGGTCCACATAGGATGCTGAGATGGAACCCAGATCGGCCAGGTGCAAGGCATACACCCTACCGCTGTACTATCACTCCGGCCCACAAAATCTGTTTCTTGCCTCTGCAGTTTCTGGAGGCTACTTGTATCCCTGAGCTGGTGGTTACACTCTCCAAAAATCAAGGCCAGTAAGCTCAAATTTCTCTCTGCTCCATTTTCACGTCAGCCTTGTTTGTGGGTCTTCCATCTGTGTCAATCTCATGTTTTGGCTTGTTAGATCCCGTGGTTGCATGCCCCCCAGCTAATATTTTCCAAATAAGATGCTGTTTACTAATGTTGCTTATTTTAATGGTGATTAAAACTTTTTTTTATATAATTGGAAAATGAAAGGCTAGGTAAGATGATGTGTATTTATTTTAAGTACAATTTAGGTCAGATTTTAATTTTCACCAACAAATAGGGAAACCAATAAAATTACCATGATTTAGGATGAGAATAACATGTATTTTTTTAAGAGTGCAATGTATTTCCTAATACTTGCAAAAGAAATAAGATTTACCATATATTGTGCACTTTGCTTTAATTGCTCAGAATTGCAATCCTATCCTAAACCCCAAAGAAATTTTAATATATTTAACATTAAGTAAAACTGTTCTTTTTCCTATTTAATTTTGTTTTATTTTAAATAAAATTTACTTTAAATCCCTATTTAAAACAATAGGGATCATGATCAATTAGTTTCATTTTATGATTGGCACACTTTGTAAAATCACTGAAGCAGAAGAAACTGTAAAGAGAAGAAAAATAAACCAAAACATACAGATTTCAGATATGTCAAGCCAATTATTCCATTTTACTTAAAAATTTTCTTCAACATTTCATGACTATTCTTTCTTTTTAAACACTGTAAAAAAATTCAGTGTAGATGCCTGATACATTTCCATTTCTGGAAAATGCAGTAACAAAGTCTATGAATTCACTTGGTTGCTCAACATGACAACTTGAATTTCCTTAATATATAGTTACTTTCTCCGAAATTAAACAATTAATAAGCCGGCAGCTATGTGAGTCATAAATTATTCATATTTACTATGCCAATGAACATTAATCAATTATAAAGAGATACAGAAATTAAGACCAAGAGAAAGATTCAAGAATAGCCTTTTAATATTGAGAATCCACTAACCCAGTCTCTTTAAACATATTTGATTTGTATAATAACATCAGTATGCACAACTATGCTCGCTATTCAAGTTTCCAACAAAATAGTCAATTTATAAGTATACATAGGCTGTCAACCAGTAACAAGAAATACTCATCACAATTCTGAAGCCTTTGACTAAAAGAGCTTATTAGAGTTCTTTCAAAGTATTGTACCTCATCAAATATTTAGCATTAACTCTCGTGGCTTTCCAATGAATTCGAAGAACATTGGAAAATATATTTAGAACAATTTTTCAGTTTGAATACCAAAAACTTTATAGGCATAGATATATAATTATTATGATGATCACATAAACAGAACATTATTTCTTCTCGGCAATGGGCCCAGTCAATCAGTTGTTTTGTGCTACATCATTAACGAACATGGATTTAGCAACAAGTTTATTACCTAAAATCACTTAATGAGTAGTTTTAACCTTATTACTACCAATATATAAAAGTTTGACATAAAAAGTTCACATTTCGATTTATTTATTAATTTAATTCAGTGTAGAAAAGAATGCAGTTCCTAGTCTGAATTAGCAAGAACAAAATGATTAAAAGGAAAATTGTGGCATATAAATGACAAATAAGGACTTAAATAGGGAAGAAATTTATCAGATAAAATGTTTAAATTTTGATTTGATTATAGGTATCAATCAAAAGTTAGTGTCAAGAAATAGTCTTGACTGGATTTTTTATTTGTTTCCCCTCTTTTATCCTATCATTTAAAAGTTACACATTTCCTATGTCTTCTGGTCATCAATCTTATATGTTTAACATAAAGGATAAATTTGCATATACAAATTTACATTTTTCTAACAACATACATAATTAGTATATCTGCTCCCTCTATTCTCAAACATAAAAAGAACTTTGGTAAAAAGAAACAGTCTTGGGGTTGGAGTGATAGCACAGCGGGTAGGGCATTTGCCTTGCACGCAGCGACCCAGGTTCGATTCCCAGCATCCCATATGGTCCCTTGAGCACTGCCAGGAGTAACTCCTGAGTGCAAAGCCAGGAGGTAACCCTTGTGCATTGCCAGGTGTGACCCAAAAAGCAAAAAATAAATAAATAAATAAATAAAAAGAAAAAGAAAAAGAAATAGTCTTGAATCTATTCTTTATGTAGTGCTCTATAGAAATACAATTCTTACCTATAATCCCAACACAAAGAGGAAAGAATCATTGATATATATTAAACATATTATTTTCCTTGACTGTAGGAGAATTGAAAAGGCAGATAATAATTAATATTGAATTAATGTAAGGAATATTAATTATTATTAGAAAATAAATATATTAATTAATTATAGGAGCTAAGAAACATCTGAGTTTTTAGTTATAATTATTATTATTTTCTGTGCATATAATTATTATTATTTTCTGTGCACTTGGACATTAGTAAAAATATGGCATATTTTTCCATCTGATATAATGTATAGCCAGTTTAACAAGGTAGCCTAATAAGTTTTCCAAATTTCTAAGTACGGATGTAGAATACTTGACCATTTTGAGTGGGAAAGGATTAGAAACAGAGATTTTTACTGGAATTCAGAAAATGCCATTGCTAATAGTAATTCTAATTCAGCAAGCAGTAATAACACCATAAACCCCCACAAAATGCACATACTCAAATTGAAAACTCATGCCCTGTGTGTTAGTCATTTCTTACAAAAACATCGACATATTTTTACAGTCACAAATACACAGCATAACTCTGCTAAATGCTGTGAGAAATACAGAAAAATACCAGATACAATTATAATAATATGAACAAGTCCACTGTTTAATGAAATAACTCATTTGGGTCAATAAAGTAATGTCATTACAAAAAGAAAAAAAAAGGATACTTCATACAATAAAGGCGCTGGAGGCAGAACAATGGCACAGCTGGTAGGGCACTTGCGTTAGTTGGATCTGGGTTCATTCACAATACTCTATATGATCCCGGATCCCAGTGAGGAGATCTCTGAGTGCAGAGTCAGCAGTTAAACCTGAGCACCACCAGTAGTGGGGGGGGGGGGGGGAAAGAGGTGCTTTGCTAAAAGTACAGTAATTTATTTCAAAGATCCAAAGATCCCCCAGATGGTCACGTATGTTCGAAATGTACCCCAGAACCACCAAGTCAGAATCTGTGTTTTAGATGTCAGATGTGATATAAACAAGGACTTCCAGAAGCTTGTTTACATGTATTAATAATTAAAAGTGTGCTTCACTTAGTTATGAAATTAACTAGGACAGAAAACAAAAGAAAGCAAAGGGGCCAGGAAATTCCAGACAGGTCAGGGAAAATGAAAACTAAGGATCTGAGGAACGCTCAAGAAAGACTTTAATTTGCCACTTTAAGAAAGATAAAAATTTTAAGCAAGTATGCCAAAGAGGTAAGTCTGAAAATTTAGACTGGATCTATGCAAACAATGGACTGAAAATCACTAAGTACCCAAGGGTACTGAGCTTTTTTAATAAAAGTGATTCATGAGTTCATTGTGATTCCCAAAAAAAATCACTTAGTGGCTCTGAGTGCTATTGGCACTTCAAAGTTGACTCCACCCATAAAATTTACCCTTAGTCTATGTGTGTCTTTTCCATCAAGTTTATATTCTTCCCATGAGGGCAGGATCCATCAAATGCCTGGTTGATGCAAGAGCACTGTGACTACCCTCCAAACCTCATTTAGGGACATCTCTGGAAAACATTATAAATTCTGAGTTTTCCATAGGAGATGAGTTACCTGATACGACAAACACATTCAATTTTAGTACCTTTTTTTTTTAAGTTTTTATTTTATTGAATCACCATGAAGAAAAAATTACAAAGCTTTCAGGTTTAAGTTTCAGTCATATACTGATTAAAAACCCCATCCCTTCACCAGTGCACATGTTCCACCACCAAGAACCCCAATATACCCGCCTCCCACCCACTCCCACCTAAGTAGCTAATGATCTTCACTTTATTCTCTCTATACTTTGAATACAGTCAATATTTCAATAGAGAACTCACTATTATTGTTTGGAATTTTCCCCCAACAATCAGGCCTGCTGAAAAGGCATCATTTAATAATTTCTTTTCTTTTTTTTTTTTTCCTTTTTTATCATATTCATTTATTTCTTGAAATCTACCACTGTGCCCTTCTGTCTCATTTATTCATTTTTTTTTATAATTTATTTATTTTTAATTAGAGAATCACCGTGAGGGTACAGTTACAGATTTATACACTTTTGTGCTTATACTTCCCTCATACAAAGTTCGGGAACCCATCCCTTCACCAGTGCCCATTCTCCACCACCCGTAAACCCGGCGTCCCTCCCACCCTCCCCAAATAATTTCTTTTCATTGCTGAGAGTGAAGACTCTGAGTTTGGGTTTCTGATATTTCAGCACAGTTCACAGTCTAGATGCATTTCTGCAAGAAGCCGCTCTGGGTGCCAAAATTGGTTAAAAGACCTCTTGATCATTGTCTTTAGGAGCAGAGGGTTCGTTTCTCGAGCCACAGCTCCGGATCTTATCTGGGCGGAAGGCGTGCCGGTAACGCCCCCCCCTTCCCAGGACCACCTACAGGCTATGTCACTAACAAGTCCTACCTCTAGGTTGGGGGTCTTAGAGGGTGGCTCTCGCCACGTGGATGCTGCTGCCGCCGCCATTTTCTGCTCAGAAAAACAGGGCAGAGAGGGCAAGTCCCTCCCCGGGTGGCACGAGGTTGTAGCTCAGTTCACAGTCTAGATGCATTTCTCAATTTTAGTACCTTTTTTCTCCTATTCCTTTACAGAGTTGCTCTCACGAGGACTCCCCGACAAATTTCTTGCACACAATTCTCAACATCAGAGTAAGGTTTATTAAAACCTGACTGGATACTTTCCTCAAACATTTATGTCATCATTAAAATAATTTTTCTGCATAATTTATTCTGGTATTAATATTTTTATTTAATCACCTTATTGACATGCTTTAGGTATCCACCCAAAAATACATTGCCCAAAGGCAGGAAATGGGTTGAGAGTTTTACAGAAAAGCCACTTAAGGCGGTGAGAAGATCCTTTAAAGAACTGGAGCACCTGCCTTGCCTATAAAGGCCCCAACTTTGATTCACAGCAGCTCCCTGAGCTCTACTGAGGACTGCTGCGATGGTCGCAAGCAAGGCCTCGTCAGGCCTGCATGGCGTGCCCAAACCTTCTGTGGTCCTCAGGCCCTTGGAGCACTGATTGGGAGGTCCAATCATTGTTCTCTGAAGTCATTTTAAGTTAAAATTTCTTGGGTAAGTATACAAATGAAAAACTTTAGAAAAGCATTTCTTAACTAAGACTGACCAATTTGCAGACCCGATTTCACCTCTAAAGGAGATGATTCCAGGCCGGAGCGATAGTACAGCAGGTAGGGCATTTGCCTTGCATGCGGCCAACACCAGTTCAATATCTGGCATCCCAGATGGTCCCCCAAGCACCGACAGAAGTAATTCCTGAGCACAGATCCAGGAGTAAACTCTGAGTATCTCTGGGTGTTACTCAAAAATAATAATAGTAATAATAATAATAATAATAATAATAATAATAGTAATAATGAGAAGAAGGATGAAGAAGAAGGAAGAAGAAGAAGAAGAAGAAGAAGAAGAAGAAGAAGAAGAAGAAGAAGAAGAAGAAGAAGAAGAAGAAGAAGAAGAAGAAGAAGAAGAAGAAGAAGAAGAAGAAGAAGAAGAAGAAAGTAAAAAAGTTGATAGGTCAGGGTACTTTGGACAAAATAGTTACTCAATAAATGTTATTAGGGTTGAGAGTTAGTACAGGGGTTAAGGTGTTTGCTTTGCATGCAACTGACCCCTGTTTAATCCCTGGCATAAAAAGTGCTCCCCCAAATCCTTCCAGGAGTAATTCCTGAGCACAAACCAGAAGTAAGTCCCGAGCACCACTAGGTGTGACCACAAAACCAAAAAATAAAAATAGATTAAATAAACGATCAACAATAATAACAGATTCTCAGTAGTACCTCAGACTTTCTGCATTAGATTCATCGGAACCTAATTTTTCTCAGATTTAAATGTTCATCAAATTACAACAAATTCCCAAGTAACAATGATTGATGTCTGGTTACCCACAATTAGTATGAGTAAGATTCAAGTGAGATCAATGACTTTATATGGTTAAAAAGCTCATCAGGAGATTCTGGCCTCACATGCTGGGGGAAAAGGCAGCTGAGATAGAGAAGGGAACACCTATTAGAGAATGTTGGGAGGACCCACTCAGGTTGAAAGCTGCATGCCGAAAGTAGACTATAGACCCAACATGATGGCCACTCAATGCCTCTATTGCAAACTATAACATCCAACAGGAGAGAGAACAAAAGGGAATGTCCTGCTGTATAGGCGGGGGGTGGGGGGGTTGGGGTTGGGGTGGTGGGAGGGATACTGGGAACATTGGTGGAGGAGAATGGGCACTAGTGTAGGGATGTAAACCAAATGCAAACATGAAAGTTCATAAGTTTGTAACTGTACCTCATGGTGATTCACTAATAAAAATTAAAAAAAGAGAGATTCTGAAGTGTGCATATTTAGATTTTTTAAAGCAATGTCCCAGAGATTTTTGTTTGTTTGTTTTTTTTGGGTCACACCCGGCAATGCACAGGGGTTACTCCTGGCTCTTCACTCAGGAATTACCCCTGGTAGTGCTCAGGGGACCATATGGGATGCTGGGAATAGAAATCGGGTCGGCCGCATGCAAGGCAAACGCCCTCCCTGCTGTGCTATCGCTCTAGTCCCCAGTCCCAGAGATTTTTAATCAATTAGATCAGGATGGTATTTGACCACTAACTCCTTTTCCTTAATATTTAGCTAACATTGAGTACCACAGATACATCTTTTGTTCAAAAAAAAAAAAGTATCTATGGAATACCAGAAGCTATTGGTCTCAATACAGTGTCCATGCCTTTCCCTAAACTTTACATTAACTCCCTGTAAACTAAAGAAAACTTCTAAAGCACCCCCATGTTAGATGAAATTAGAATCTGGTAAGTATGTGAAATATACAATAACCACTAGCAAAGAACATATACATAATTAGAAAAATAAAGGTAAGTAAACATGAGTTGATTACTCTCAGAATTTATTAGTAATCCCTTTGAGTCTTGAATAAATTATTCCCTAGAAATTCCAGAAAGAAGCTACACATTCTTAATGCAATCATTTTTCTCTGACCAGAATCTTTACCTTTCCACCCTCTTTCAACAGTTGGGAACACATGACACCTATCATTCTTTATTGCCTCTATCAAGTTTCTTCGTGTTGGTTAAATAACATTCAATTCTTTTACATCAATTTATGGTTCTCTAAATAAATAAAAACCCAAAATATTTCTCAAAAATTACATTCTCCCATCATGATGAATGAAATTTATTGGCACAGTTAATTACCTATGCATGATATCAGTTTTTCAATGTAATAGAGCAAGAGGGAGAGTGCAAATATTCAGCAAAGGTCTCAGCCACTAGATGCCGCTGATGTGTCTGTAGGCCTCGGAAGTGAATTCTACAGAACTATAAAGGCTTACATCTTGGAAAATAAAATGCTGTTACTATGGTGACCGCTGAGATTATGGATAATGAGAGTACCATGTTTTCCACTCTCTAAGGAGCTATTGTTCTCCAGATATTGCTCTATGCTGAACATTACTGACCCTCAAAAATGCATCAAATTCATTGGCAATTTTCCTTTCTTAAAAAAATGGATATTTATTCAGAACTTTTGTGTGTGAGAAGTTACACCTATTATTTATTCACATGTGTATGCATACTGTAGAAAGGAACCATTTTACAATGTGCTTTTCATATTTCGCTACAGAGAAGTGATCAATGGTACGGACACTACATGATGTTGCAGTTCCTAATACTTTAACCTGTCTTCAAATACTTTAAAATTGCCTAACAAAGAAAGAATAATTGAAGAAACCAGTTATATACTGTCATCAAAGAATCCAAATAACAAACTAGGCCTAATTGTTGGCAAGAGTATGTTTGCAAACAGCAATATAAGAATTTCCAGTTTAGTTATAGAGCCTTGAAATAGTTAACTTTCTTCTAAAGTTAGCAGTGAGTAGGAAAACTGTTGCACAGAAACAGTAATCATTTGCATGAAACATTTTAGAATAGGTGACAAATAATGCTAAAAGAGTAAATTATGTTTGCTTTCTATTAATTGGTTGTTAATATTGATTAATCTTTAGTATATAAATCTCTCCTAGGAAATCTCTAGGTGTAAGGTTCATTATTACATATTTTTAGAAAATTAATGGCAAGGTACATTTATAGTAGATATTGTGATGGCCTATAAGAATATTTATAAAAAAATTCTCCAAAAATAATTCCTTGAACTTGAATAGCCCAAGGAAATACACTGTAATTAGTTTAGATCTCAAAATTCAACAAGGGAGAATAAGCAACCAGATTGTCCATGTCAAAAGACCTTACATGTACCTAATGAATAGAAAAAACTAATAAATATGTAATTTTCCAAATTACATGATAATTTCCTATTATCTTCGAAAATGTACCCAATCATTTGTCAAAAACTACCACTAAGCTACTTAAATCTAAAATCAATTTCATATGTCACTTCCTTGGCCCTAGTCTCCTGTGTCATTTAATGATTTGTGAGAATCATGACTTGGTTGAAGTTTTTTAATAGTGGTTATATGTTCCAAAAACAAATAGGAAATGGAAAAGATAAGAAAAATCCAGAAAAAAATGACAATGGACATTGATAAAATACTAACCTCAGATTTGAATCAGTTTCCCAGACTACAGGGAATTCTGAAGGTACAAGTTTTCGACCACCTGTATGTAGCTGTCACCTCCACGACAGTATAATAGACATGTTCAAGAAACTGAAATAAGTGCTGTGCTATATCCCGCAACGTAGGTTCATAGATCCCGCAACGTAGTTTACTCTCTGTATTAGGGTCCTAAGGTTGACATTAAAAAGGCAATACAAAATATTGCTCAAAACAATAGGAATGTGTTGTCTCAGTTCTGGAGGCCAGAAGGCTAGGTTGAAGCGATCAGCTGGTCCATCCCTCTTTGATGCTCTGTCTCTTCCCAGCACACTGCAGCTTGCCAGCAATCTCTGCCACTTCCTATCTCGCAGCTGCACACCTCCAGTCTCTGCCTTCATTATCAAATGTCACTCTCCTGATGTGTCTGTGCCTTCACCTGGCCTTTTATCTTCTAAGGATACTGTCATATTGAATTGACAGGCCTTCCTATTCTACTGTGTCCTCATTTTAACTAATTATGTCTCCAATGACCCTATTTCTAAATAAGCTTCAATGATCTACAGATTAATTACAAAAGCCTTCAGTGTTTCAATCTGCCCAACCAAGGGTATTCTAGCTGTATTTAAGCAATGTAACTTTTTTTCAAACTTTTCATCATGTATTCCCATCAGAATTTCCACTGTATTATACAAGATGAGGGAACGCAAATGACTTCTAACGCTTCAAAAAAATTTTTAAGAAGTACTAATTAATCCATTGATCCAGTGATCCTTTCATCCTCATCCACAAGGATCTACCATATTGCAGGCTTTGTGATCGGTCCTGGATTTAAACAGTCCCCAGGCCTGGCAATGAACCTTGGTGACAGTGGTACATATACTGAATTCTAACTAGGCCATCAAATTTGATCAAATACTTATTGAATATAGCAAGTCCCTTGTATGAGAATTTTAGGAAGAATGCAAAGGACGTTGCAAAATTCACCTTATAAATTACATTTTGATTAGATGTGCCAACAGTGATAGTATTATAATTTTCTTTTGGATTTCAAGAGAAGCTTTGGATTGCCTGTGCAAGTGTTTATTTGTAGAAACAAATATGCAGTCACATTTCCAGGAGCCTAACAGCAATCACTTGTATATCCGGCCAATATCACAAATTGTGGATGTTCAACACAGACCTCATGGTCTTCATTATCTAACTGCATTTATTCCTACACTACGGATGTCTCTTGTTGACATCAACACCTTTCAATCACACAGATTCAACAATCAATTTTCTTATTTTTTTTACACACCATTTTTGAGACATTTCATTTACTTTTTCATTTTAACTCCATGGTACTTTCTATTTCTTCTTTTTCTTTTTAATTTCTACCAACACTCATTACTTCTCTTAAATGAACAGCTTTCTAAATGGTGTTTCAACTTTTGGGGGCATATTTGTTCTCTTAAAGCATAAATCTGAGAATGGTATGACTCAATTAAAAATATTTTCTTCCTCCATGGGCTCATGGAAGAAAAACCTAACTTTACTGAAGCAAACACTCAAGATTTCCCTCAATGAATTTTGAATCTCCATCTCTTGTTTACCGACCTCTCTTTTAATCAGAATACTATTTTCAAACCAAAATAACTGCTATTAATCTGAGAGTTCTCAATTCATGATATTACTCATATTAGCTCATTCATAATGACTTTATACCACATTGTAATCCTATTTTAATTCATAATAATTATCTTATTGAAGTGAAATTACTTACCTAATTCCTTGTAACTAAATTGTATATTCTAAATATTCTAAAATCTTTCATTAATATCTGCTTAGGCATATCAATCACTGTATCATTGTATTACTGTCATCGCATTGTTGATCGATTTGCTCGAGCGGGTGCCAGTAGTGTCTCCATTTGTCCTAGCCCTGAGACTTTAGCATCCTCTCTTAACTTGTTCTTCCTAGAAGTGCACCATTGGAGGTTCTTTCAGGTCAGGGGAATGAGACCCATCATTGCTACTGTTTTTGGCATATTGAATATGCCACGTGGAGCTTGCCAGGCTTTGCTGTGTGGGCAGGATTATCTCGGTAATTTGCCAGATTCTCCGAGAGAGAGAACTAGACAATAAAAGGTTGAGTGGGTGCAAATGTGGAAGTGCGCTTCCAAGAGCTTTGTTATATAGTGTCTGGATCTTGGCTGTTGATAGGATTACACAGCACAGGGGCAGTTTGTGACTGCCTAGCTACTGGAAAATGGGGCTCTGGGTGGAAGAGGCCTAGTCCCCATCCCAGCTAACTTGGAGATCTCAGTCCCGTGTCCCGCACACCTGGGTTCCTCTGCTGGTTTCTTCATGCGTGAGGCTAGTCTAAGCATGTGGAGAGTGGCCTTGAGCATTGCTATGGCTGAGAAGCATATCAAAAGTACAACATTTTCAAAACTCCACAAATTGATTTTTTACAAATTTTGTTTCCCTTATTAATAAAGAAAGTTAGATGTTAGGTCTTACTACAGATAAAAATTTTATTCTTTGTAGACATAAACTATACAATACATTATAACTATACTCTGAAATATCCTGCAACAAGAATCTTTAAGAAATAGAGCCAAGAATAAAACACAAATTAGAGCAATAAAATTTCTAATTATTATTTTGATTATTTAACACTGTTCTTTACATAACATTTTTATATCCACTATATTTAATATTATAGAAATAAATGTATGTTTGATGTGAAGTAAAAGGAAAACTAGATTTCCAATAACATACTTATAAGAATATAATTGGGTCAGGAAAGCTAGTACCACAAGTAAGGCTTTTGCCTTGCATGTGGCCAATATAGGCAATACCTATGGTTCTTTGAACACTGCCAGAAATGATTCCTAAGCAAAGAGTCAGGAGTAATCCTTGAATACAGCCAAACATGGCCCCAAACCACCTCCTCTTCCTCCTCGACCTCTTCCTCCTCATCAAATCTAGCTTAGTTAAAAATCAGAATAATTACATCTCAGAAACTTATAATTAAAATTAATTATTTAAATTGAAATAGCCAAAGCAAATTTATTCCTATTTCAGTAGAATTATTTTAAATCGCATTGTAAATTTTATTCAGAATATTATTTATTCTAGAGAATATAATTATTTATATATATTCTAGAGAATAATATTTATTCTAGAGAAGTTTTATTAGTTAAAGCTTAAAATTTGATAAGTGATTGTATTAGATTAAATCATATTAACACATATAATAGTTTTATTTATCACTTTTATGTGAGTTTGTGAAATATATAGCATTTTTTGTTGAAAATATATATCTGAGAATTCTAGCCAAGAAGACAAATAAATGTCAGGAGTGATTTAGCATATACGCATATACGCTATTCCCCAAATATAGGACAGTGATCAATAAAATGTAAAAAGAGAAAACCAGAACTGCACTTGTGCTCAAAACCAAAGGATTTGGCAAATCAGAACCTCAACAGGAATCAGGATAGAGTCCAAGACAGCTGGGCACCTGAACGGAAGCGACTTAGTGCCAGCGTCTGTTCAGGATATTGACTCAGGCAGCAATCCAGAAGAGAATATGAAGCCTAGGAAGAAAGAGCTGTGCTTATAGAGGAAACTGATATGTGATATGATGACCACACATGCCAGTTCGTCCAGAAATGATAATCCCAGCTTACATTTGTTGTCCTGGCTGTATTTTTCTAGTTGGTATCTTGTTTACTAATGATTGTATATTTTTTTCACTAAGTGGTTTTGAATAGTTGGATTCATTTCAGAAAATATCCTTTATCTCTTATACTTGCAAGGTTTTCCGTAATAATCTAACTAGTGATGTGTGAGGTGCATGCATTAAGGTGTTGAGTCAAACCAGCTTTGCTTCATCCTTCCCCAGATACAATGCACATGAAGCTCATACATTCTAGGAAAATGTTCAGGGTGCTTACCAATGAGTATGCTCTGTAAAGACTAGCTAGGGGATCTATCAAGCCTCTAGGATGACGATGTATTACTTGATGCTGGGTGCTTTACAATTAATGACATATCAATGAGTTTTGTCATGACTTTTTTATTTCTTGGTTCTTGAGGGCCACATTAGGTATGCTCAGGTGTTTATTCTTGCTTTGCACTCATAAATTACTCCTGGTGTTCTTGGGATGCCAGTAATATAACCCAGGTAGGCTAAGTGAAAGGCAAACAACCTAAGACTGTACTATCTCTTTTCCTTCCCGCATGTTGTATATGTGGAGAATATTTCATGTGCACTGAAGATGATATTCAACTTTGTGGGAATTGGAGAACATGTCACTTAAATCCTGCACTTCTAAGTTCTCCTTTGGTATTGTTATTTTCTTACTGACTTTTGTCCAGTCAATTCAGTCAATGATTGTTAAATCTTTAGTGAGGTGTTAAGTTAGTTTAATTTTTTTTCTAAAAAATGTAAGTCTTTTTTTTTACATCCAGATGTAAACTTCATTATAATGTTAAGAAAATTATACTTAGGAAAAACAAATAAGAAGTGACAATTATAACCCGATATATATTAAAGGTATTTATCATAGCATAAGGATATAAAATAAGACCAAGGGCAAACTTCAAAAACTCCAGAATCCATATACAGAAATTAAAATTTCCTTTATATCAATAATTTGACTAAATATCAATGGCTTGGACTCACCAATCAAAAGGCATAGAGTTGTTTCACAAACTGGGGAAAAAAGCAACTTTTATCTGTGTATAGAAGACCCACTTAAATTTCAACACAGGGCCCAAGTAAAATGTTAGAAAACTGTAATACCAGCAAATAGTAACCTAAAAAGTAAGAAATATTCAGATTTTATTGGAAAAGTATATTTCATATTTCAAGGGTAATAATAGAGACAGATATTACATAATTAAGGGATTAAATCATCAAGAGGATTTAACAGTCATTTACATATATGCAGCAAATAAAAAAAATTAAATATTCAGAGTAGCTATTAACATGTCTGAAGTTACATAGGCATAAAGGATATTAACAGTAGTTTGGCTTTTTTAAAGATAAGTTCATTTTTTCAAATGCAAACTTGCTTATGCTATATTAAAAAGGTATGTGATAGGGGCCAAGGAGAGAGATTACAGAGGTTAGAACGTTGCCTGGCTCACAGCAGACCCAAGTTCAATACCCCATCCACTCAGCTGAACACTGAAAATAGTCATCACTCAGCACAGTCAGGAATAAATGATGAGCGCCATTAAGTGTGGCTTCCCTCCACGCCCACCAAAAAAAAGAGAAAAGGTCTATGACAGTTGTTACTATGTTTGGATCAAATACTAGAACAATAGCTTGCTACTATTTGTGTAAAATTTTTACTAAATATTTCACATCAAGTGTATAATTATAATGCTCTGCAGCACTGTTATTCTGTTGTTCATTGATTTGCTCAAGCGGGCACCAGTAACGTCTCCCGTTATAAATTCAGACTAATTTTTAGAGGTATGACAACATGTTGGATGTTGGATATCATTGGTTTGTCCTGCTCCCCTTGCCACTAGGAGCTTAGGTTTATCAGTCACACCCATAAAAGTGCTCCTGAGTCACTTCCATTCCTTTGTTTATCTGTAACCACTTCTACCAGTTTATCTGCTCTTCCTCTAATCAAACTCTGTTAATTGGTAAGGTCAAACCTTGCTAGGACAGTGTACTTGTATTGTAAGTTAATATTGTCTTTTGAATAGTTTACTTTAAAATGATATTCTTGGGGCTGGAGTGATAGCACAGCGGGTAGGGCGTTTGCCTTGCAGGCAGCTGACCCGGGTTCAAATCCCAGCATCCCATATGGTCCCCTGAGCATCGCCAGGGGTGATTCCTGAGTGCATGAGCCAGGAGTGACCCCTGTGCATTGCTGGTGTGACCCAAAAAAAGCAAAAAAAATAAAAATAAAAAAAATAAAATGATATTCTTTTTGTATGGACAAAGAAAGACATTTATTAATATGCTTTGGTAACATGGGATTTAATTGGCTTCAAATATTATTCACTACCGGGTATCTGCTTTCTGAACTTAAGCCTCAACTGCCCTTGCTTCCTAGCACCCCCAAAAGCAGGGTCCCAATGAGGGACGGGATGGACCCAGGGCAAGCGGTGAATTATGTACTACCCTGGCATCGAGATGGGCCTGGCCAAAGCGCCTAATGCTTAACTATATGTTAAGAGCTTGGTCATGGGCATGTCATGTCATGATCCAAAAGCAATGATGAGACTAGGGCCCTGCTAGGTCTAGGAAAGACTAATCTGGCCTGAGCGCTGTAGTCTGAGATCGAGGTGACCCCGGGAGAGCAATTCTATAAGCTTAATGCATCTCTTGCTATGTCCAGACAAAATGATTCATAATATGAATACTTATATGTTAGTTGGACAAAGAAAGGAGAAACACACCCATGGGATTCTGCTCTTGGGCGGATGTCCTGCTGAGAGAGATTCTGTCCTAGTGAAAGCATCCCCTAAGGGATAGAACTTTACCCCCTATTAATTGTAACCACACCTATGCATAAGGCGCAGCACCATCCAGCACTGGATACGGGGGGGGGGGGGGGCGTGGGGGGGGATAAAAGTTGGCTGTATGAGGGGGTTGGGGAGAGAAGCAGAGAGAGACGGGAGTGTATAGAGAGAAGATTGGAATAAACTGCGATTGAGACCAACCATTTTGGCTCCATTCTTTCCTTCACCTGCCTCGTCATCGCCATCAACCTCCCCGGGGTGGGGGAAGCGGCTGGAGACTACCGAACGCGGGTGGTGGGAGAGACAGCGCCGCTGCCCTGGGCCCTGTGCCTGGCTCAGTGCGGTGAGGCGCTATGCGCCCCCTTTCTTTTCTTTTTTGTGTTTTTACACACAACCATTTTGTTATTTTAGTTTTATTGTTAGATCACAGTTGTCTATACGTATTACACGCATCATCTAAAATAAATCATAAAACATGTGAAGAACTTAAGGTCAAATTTCACTCCTGTTTCTAACATTACTAGAAAAATTGGGCTGAGTGGA
This sequence comes from Sorex araneus, assembly GCF_027595985.1. Taxonomy (NCBI): domain Eukaryota; kingdom Metazoa; phylum Chordata; class Mammalia; order Eulipotyphla; family Soricidae; genus Sorex; species Sorex araneus. Next base: position 71,483,295 of record NC_073303.1, read on the forward strand.
AAAGTTGAAGTAATATTTTACAGAGAGTTTATGTAAGAATATTTCCAGCCTCACTGCTGAGAAAATGAAACAATGACACAAAATAAATACTGCAAAATAAAACGACACTTTCATCACTTTGTAAGAAGAGAATTTTTGAGTGACAAGAATTTGATTAGAAGAGAAATCAGGACCCATTTTTTTTCTTTTTTAAAAGACCATTCATGGGGCTGGAGCATAGTGGGTAGGGCATTTGCCTTGCACGCAGTCTACCTGGGTTCAATTCCCAGCATCCCGTATGGTCCCCTGAGCACTTCCAGGAGTAATTCCTGAGTATAGAACCAGGAGTAACCCCTGTGCATGGCTGAGCATGACCCAAAAAGAAAAAAAGAAAGACTATTCATTGCACAGTTTATTTCAGAAATACATAATTTAGAAGCATTATACGGAATACAACTTTTAATTTGTAGCTCATAATGATATAGGTAATAAATTTGAAAAATTCAAAACTCATATAATGTGTTATGAAATCAAAAGCCCATAGTAATAAAATACAGAAAAATGCTGAAAATCATGACTCATAATTTTTTCCAGAATCAAATGCCTGAAACTATTGAAAAAAATCAGCCCAGAGTGATGAACACCAAAATATATGCTCAGAAAAATATTGGACTTTAAGATCTTGTCATCTTCAGGCTGGAGCAATAGCATAGCAGGTAGGGTGTTTGCCTTGCAAGTGGCCAACCTGGGTTCAATTCCCAGCATCCCATTTGGTCCTCTGAGCACTGCCAGGGGTAATTCCTGAGTGCAGAGCCAGGAGTAACCCATGAGCATCACCAGGTGTGACCCAAAAAGCAAAAAAAAAAAAGAAAAGAAAAAAGATCTTGTCATCTTCCTGGCCAAAAAGTTAAAGTCTCTTAAAGGGAATATACTACTATTGTTAATAGCTTCCTGCCCTCAGCGCCATGTAATCTCATCAACGGCCAAGATCCAGAGACTATAAAACCAAGCTCCCAGAAGCGCGTGGCTGCACGACCTCTTATAGCCTAGTTCTCCCTCTCAGAGAACCTGGCACGCTACAAGAGTTTCCTGACTACACGAGAGAGCCTGGCAAGCTCCCCATGGCATATTTATACGCCAAAAACAGTAACAATGATGGGTCTCATTACCCTGACCCTGAAAGAGCCTCCAATGGGGCACCATTGGGAAGGACGAGCAAAGAGAAGCTGCTAAAATCTCAGGACTAGGATGAATGGAAATGGTACTGGGCCCACTCCAGCAAATTGATGATATTTGGGATGACAGTGATACAGTGATACAGTGAATAGCTTCCCTAAGCACCACTTTATGCTATAAGTCAAAGCAGAAACTTATTTAAAATACCGAAGAAAATAAAATAGCATCAAAAGATTTAAATCCAGGTCAAATGGATCTTAAGTGTAAATGCTGGGGCTGGGAGATAATGCAGTGGTTAGGGCACATGTCCTGCAGAAGTGCAATATGGATTCAGTCTAGAGCAACACAGAATTGCCTGAGTTTTACTGAAATAGCCCTGGGAGGCCTTGAGCTTCACTGGCATGGTCTAAATAACTCAGGCACTGTAGAGGCTGAGCAATACCACAGCCTCAGACCCTTATGTTGAAAAACTTCACATGGTTTGTTAGAAGATATAAATATGCATAGGATGTTATACCCAGGAGTACTTCCCAGGGAATACAAAGACAATGAGTTTTAGTCCACCGGGAAGCCTAGAGATCATCAACATAGGAAGAGTAATGAAAAGAAGACTGAGATAGGGAGAAGACTTAATTTCAGAAAGAAATATGATTTCAGGAGTGAGTAGCTGAACAGTGAGAGTCAGATAAACTTACAGGGAATCATTAAAGTCAGAAATAATAGCATCAATGGCAAGGACAATAAGACTGTAGACTAGAGTAGGGCAATGGGTGCATTAAATAATTTCTTGGGCACCTTAGGCGATTTTGTTAATCCCCTAAAGTTCTAGAAAAGTAATAATAATGACCTGGGAGAAATCTCCTTACTATTAATTCAGTTTGATTAACCACTAGGTCTAGAAAAATAGGGGCTAAATTAGATTGGTGACACACAACAGAAATACTTTTATACCATAGAAATATTAATCTAAGATATTGGCAATAAGCTAAATAAATACCTTGACACAGAATATCTTCACACAGGGCCTGGAGCAATAACACAGTGAGTAGGGTGTTTGACTTACACACAGCAGACCGAGGTTGGATAGCCAGCATCCCATATGTTCCCCTGAGCACCACCTGGGTTGATACCTGAGTGCTGAGCCAGGAGTAACCCATGAGACTTGCTGGGTCTGACTCCCCCTATTTTTTAAAAAATAAATCCCATGGAAAACCTTCACATAGAAAAACTGAATTTAATCCCATCTTTTGTCATTGCAAGAAACAACCTTGTGATGTAACATTTAATTGCTATAATTTTTTAATTCTGCTTACTAGTTTACAGAGCACTGGGTACTTAAAATTATGAAGCTGTATTTTAGTATGTTGTGAGTCTTATGTTATCTCATTTTTCTACACATATATTCATCATAGACATATAAATCAATGGACTATTTGATAAGGAATTTACTTTTTAGTGTGCCATTAAGTAGTCAAATATTTTTAAAATTCACAGCAAAAACAGTCATGCTACTGCTTAAAAATGAAAATAACTAAACGGAGTACATACTCTCAAAAGACTCAGTAAAGGTCAGGTCACTTGCCTTGCCTTTGGCTGATGCCAGCCAATTCACCAGTATCTCATGGTCCTCTGAGTGTTGCCAGTTGCAGCAAGAGGCCCTGAGCACTTCCATGTAAGACTGTGGAGGCCCCTAATCACTGCTAGAGTGAGTCTCCAGGACCACTAAGCCTGAGCAGCATCGCATCCTTTGGCCCTTGCATTGAACTGCCTGCAGGTTATCAGAGAATCACTGAGAGGGGCCCTTGAGCTCCTGAGCAATGCTTGGGAGACCTCCAGGAAAAGTCTCCAAGTTTCTAAAATTTTGAAAGTACTTGAAACCAAATGTCACATATTACAGTTTAAAACAAATTTAAATCCTCCTTGGAGAATTATAGGGACTTAAGATTTCTGTAGGCAGAAAGAAGAAATTTTAGTCATGAATATACAGCCCAATTGTTACAAAGATTTTTGCTAATCATCTGATAAGGATAATTTTATATTTTATATTTCTTGTTGTTTTGATAGATAATTTACAAATATAATAATAAATAATCATGACATGATGACCTTTCTGAAGGCCATACCTACAGATATGCCATTTACAACTGTCATCTTTTGAATGTCTTTTTATATATTTGTGGATGGTATTTTATCCAGTTACTTCAACTACCAACAAGTGTTATCTTACTTAAATTTGGGGGGAAAGCAATTATGGCTTAAGAATTTAATTACTGTATCTACTGGAAGTTTGAAGGAGATCTCTCAGAGACCAGTCCAAAACTTTTTAATTCTATCAGAATTAATTATCTACTAAAATAATTTTTCTTTAAATTTCCAGTAATTTTGCCTAAAACATGCTGTGCAATGTGTATTTTTAATATTTTTCAAAAATTTCATAGACATGAATGCCAGATATGATGAGCTTAATATTGTCAAAAATTAAAGCAGATACTCATTATGAAAGGGAAGAAATTATCAAGATGATGATGATAAAATGTACTTGGTCTCCAAACAATTCAATTTTACTCTACCATTATTATCAGTGTCCTGGCAATGAACATATTGGTCATTTTGTGAGTTTTTTCCTATATTCCACTATGAAAGAGAATTTAAACCTGGTTAGACAGTAATGATGCACTAATTAGTGATTTCAGCTTGTCCAAAGTCTTCTGACCCTAGAGAAGAAACAAGGGCTGCTATTCTGATTCCAACTTTGGCTTTCTTGTTTTTTGGAGCAGAAGACATTGTATTTACTATTTATAATTTTAAGTCATCATTCCATCATTTTAAAAAAGAGAAGCAAAATATTGAGAGATGGTGAATATTGAAATTATTAATATTTAACATTGGCGGGCTGGAGAGATAGCACAGCGGGTAGGGCGTTTGCCTTGCACGCGGCCGACCCGGGTTCAAATCCCAGCATCCCATATGGTCCCCTGAGCACGGCCAGGGGTAATTCCTGAGTGCAAAGCCAGGAGTAACCCCTGTGCATCGCCAGGTGTGACCCAAAAAGCAAAAAAAAAAAATATTTAACATTGGCTAGTATCAGACTTGATTCACCAATATATTTCACTTTACCAATATGTCATAAGATATAGTTGCTTTGTTTTGCTTTTCTTTCTTTTTGGTTTAACTTCATAATATTTATCAAAGTTCCCATTTCAAAAAGCAATAAGCATAAGTCCTATTCAAATAATAAATTGATATGTTCCAAAATATGTTCTGTTAATTCAGTAAGATAAAATGAGTTTTAAAAATTAATTTGAAAAAAGATATATGAAAGTCAAGAATACTAAATAAGATTTTGAATAGAACTTGTTAACATAAAGTTTGAAATATAGTGGTCTTCTGGCTTCTCAACAGCCAAGATCCTGGGGGCACACAAACCAATCTCAGAACCCAGAAGCTTTTGGTAAAAATCCTTCTAGACTTATTACTAAAATATCAGAAATCCAAAATTGTGCGGCCTACATCATATGTTCTTCATAATCAGCAATAGAAAACAAAGTATCTAGTAATGCCTTTACGGCAGGTCTGATTGTTCGGAAAAATTCCAAATAATAATGGTGGGTCTTTTGTCGAAATATTGAATGTGAACAAAGTGGAGAGAGAGTAAAATGGAAATTTTCTGCCACACAGGCAGGGAGACGGGTGAGATGGGCAATATACTGGTGTCCTTGGTGGTGGAAAATGTACACTGGTGAAGGTATGGGTGTTGGTCATTGTATGACCGAGATTTAAAATGGAAATCTTTGTAACTGTTCTCATGGTGATCCAATTAAAAAAATTAATAAAAATAAATAATGGCTGGGGCGATAGGTTGTTTGCCTTTCACGCGGCTGACCTTTGTTCAATTCCTCTACCCCTCTCAGAGAGCCCGGCAAGCTACCAAGAGTATCGAGCCCACGCAGCAGAGCCTGGTAAGCTACCCGTGGCGTATTGGATATGCCAAAAACAGTAACAATAAGTCTCACAATGAGAGACGTTACTGGTGCCCGCTTGAACAAATTGATGAGCAACTGGATGACAGTGACAGTGAATAAAAATAAATAAATTAATTAAATAAAATATAGTGGCCTTAATTTTTGAAAATAGGATACATCATACAAAGTATCTTTTTATGAAATAAAAACATATTTCTCTGCTCTCCAAAATTTGTTTGCATAACAGTAGGCAAAAATCTTGCTACTGGTTTTACAGGTTAATTTCTACTCCTTCTGCTTTTTAAGAATAGTCAACAAAATCTTCATCTAATCTTCATACTAGTTTATGATTTAAAAGCGAGAGAGAGAAGTAAGCTTTCAGACTAATAAGACTAAACTAAAAGAACACCAAGTAACTTTATTTACACATTCTAAAATGTTGGGTATGCTTGTTCTATAATCTTATATTTCAGTATCTGAACAAATGATCTCTAAGCCTCAATTCTCCCAATTCTCCCAATAAACATGATTTAGCATTTGAGATAAACTAGACAAAATGTGTTTCTTAAAAAATTTTCATACATTTATATTTTCCTCTTTCTTTGTCTTAATGGTTAGCTAGTATATTGCAATAATTAAAAAAATCTTGCTCCAAATCATGCATCTTCATGTTTATTGCAGCATTATTTACAATACCCAAGATCTAATATAAGTGCTCATTGGCAGAAAAATAGATAGGGATATGTGGTACATATATACAATTAAATATACTACCCAGCTAAATAAAAATTAAATCTTGATTTTTGAAACAATAAATCTAAAGGGCATATGTCTGGCAGAATAAGTCGGAGATAGACAAACTCATATAATTGCACTCATATAGCATATAGTAAGTAGAAAAACCAATTACATATAAACCAAAATAAAAACAAAATCAGCTATAAATTATAAGACAAATTAGTGTTTAACAGAAGGAAAGGTGTGTGTATGGGGGGAAGGGTAAGAGAAATATGTGAAAAGGGACAATTTTGGGAGAGAATTGAACTTTTAGTCGTGAAGTTAATATAATATATACTAGCTGCGTTACACCTGGAATGAATGTAATATTATAATGCAATATCATTCTAAGAAAATGAAATGAGGAGAGAGAGAAGAAGGAAGAAGAAACGAAAAATAAAAATATGGAGAAGGACAGGAGTAAGGAGAAGAAGGACGACAAATGTAGAATATTAATACTTGATTCAGATGTATTTCTGACTTCTCACTGTCACTCTGGGGGCAAGGGCACTGGGAACTTCAGTTCTTCTGAGAAATGGAGGAACCACAGGTTCTTACTCACTATTGCAGGACTTAAAAACAGGTAAAACATACCCAATTTAGAACTATTTCAGGCACTTGATATTTATTCAGTAAATATTCATTTAATTTAAATATAATTTCCTAGAAAAATGAATTATGATTCACTGAGATTTGGTAGATTTGTTGTAGTAACCAGAAGAAAATGGGGAAGAAAGGTACGTAATAAAAGGTTTTGGCATAGTTACTAGTGATCAATGTGACAATTAAGTGCTATAGCAAAGGAATCAAGATTATGGTTTCAAAATGAAAAGAGTTATATTTATTAGTATGAGGGCAGCAATTTATTTCCTTCAGTTATATGACTTCATGTTGTTTAATTTGAAAGATTAGAAAATTGAAACAAAAGTACACAGTTCAAGGAACTTCACATAGAATAGTCATCAAAGTTATTATCGTCAGGACAAGACAGATAGTTCATTTGGCTTAGCACGTGCTTTGCATGCAGACGGCCTATGTTCAGTCCCTAGCATCAGACTGTCCACTGAACATTGTCAGATATTACCTCTGAGAATTATGCCCTGAAAAGCTTTGGGTATGACCCAAAAGCAAATGAATGTTTAAAATACTATTTAGATTATACTCTTATTTATCTTAAACATTAAACTACAACTGTAGTATAATTTTATTAATTTAAAAAAACAAATTTATTCTAACTCAAGTACCTAATTCAAATCTATTCCTTTTTCTACTAAAATGTATTAGTTAATGAAAATGTTAATTAATAAATATATTATTTATATTAAACATTTTATTAATTATATAAGACATAATGTAAAATATATTTTTACACTAATAATGTTCAACTGTGTAAAGATCCAACTTAAAAGGTAATGAGCCCTCAACCTGTCAAGTTATAATGAATTAAGAAGAATATGTTCAAAAGTACTCATAAGGTTACATCTATTTCTGTGACCCCGAAATATACTATTTTATAGCATTTTAAACCCCAGTTTAATACAAATCAAACTCAGACCTGGGGGGTTGTTTGTGGTATTTTTGTATTTGTGTGTATGTATGACATTCTGCATTTTATTCTTCAAAACTTGGTAGTACGAAAAATAAATTTTCAATGCAACATTCTGTCTTAGGGAAGAACAGTTAGATTTATACTCCATGAAATTATATTAGACTTGGATTTCAACTAAAATATTTTATAATTGCATACATGCAGATGATATATTAGAGCAGTGTTACAAAACAATGTATTAATCTTTAGTACATATATACACACACATATATATAAAATTTTGACATAAATAAATGAGGACAACAAAGTATGTTCTTGACAGAGACAACTCCTATATTTAAAAAAATCTGTTTACCATCTAATACAAAATGTACGAATATAGAATGTGTTTTTTGTGGGAGCAAATTTCTATAATGTCTATGTCCAAATCCATGAAATTGCAAACCTATAACCAACAGCTCAGTCTCAAAAATTAGCTGAGCCATATTCTATAGTTTGATTTACAGTCTTCTAATATTGTACCGCATAATTAAGGTAAAAATATTTAGCATTTATACAATCCCATGGTCTGACAGTTAAATGTGTTAGACAAGATTTTACAGCATATACTATTTCACAAACTACATTTATTTTGGAAAATAATTGTGTTTTCAGAAATACACACAGAGCTGACTAATATGGAATAAAGTTTTGACTTATTTTGAATGCTCTCTAAGTAAACTTAGAATGAGTATACACTAAATAACTTAGACACTGAGAAGATAGAAATTGCCAGAGATAAGCTTGAAACTTTGATTTACCACAATTTAACAGGAAAAGCTACTGAAACTCTTCCCACTTCTTTAATTTAATCTACAACATTTTGGTCCTTTAAAGTCAACAATAAAATATCTGAAATAGTCCATCATTTGAAATGAATAGATATTCAAATGTCAAATTGGAGCAACTTGAGGTTACAACTACGGCCTCATAAATCTAAAAGAAATAAAATTAGAATGAAGTGAGATCTTACATTTCCAGTTTTTAAATGTAGATTTCTAAAGCTACATTTTCCAATTCTTTGTCTTCTCTGAGCTTCCATAAAAAGATTTCAAAAGGTATTGTGGCCTAACATAAAAATGCACTACTGTGCTCCAGATTTCTTAAGAATATTATCTACTTAGAAGATAGGATCAGATACTAAGTTCTGTGAATCTGTACATAGTCACTTTTCTAAAACAGCAGACTTTTGGCTCTGTACCACCTGACAATTTCTTTGTCCAAGCCACACTAAAAATAGGTCTTATATAATGGAAATGTTGAGACATTAAGTATAGCAATGTGAATGAGCACCACTATAATAAGGATTTCTCATCAACTCTTGGTTTATGTTATATTAACATATGAAAAAGCTATTTAAACATTAAAATTAATACATCATAAAACAATGGTAATGCTTCATACAAAATATAGTTTTATTTGAATCACAACTACTCACAATAGCTATGAATATCCCCATTCAAATTGCTATCATGAATATTGTATAAAATGAGAAGAATAAACTAAAAGTAAAATTAGAATACTGCTTTATAAATTATACTATGTCAAGCTAACAAATGGTAGACTTGTCATATTGAGCAACTAAATGTCTAAATGATCATTCAGCACTCATAGTGTAGGAAGAAAAAAACATTGGCTTTGTTGGCACTAAAGCAGTTGCTCGATTTTTCATACTGTCATTCTGCTCTATTAGCAAAGCCTAACACAATTAGGTATGAATATGCAGTAATAACATGCAAATTGTTCCCTCACAATTGCCCTAAGGCAGCAGTCGCAGCCTTTCTAAGCTTGATTCCTTCTACATCATTACAGGCTTGGCACAATTCATCAGAATAAAAAATACCTCAGTCTTATTGCATGTGGCCAGCTAGTAAAATCATCGGTAGTTGTTAACCACTCTCCCTCGATGGGTTTGGTAGCGATGCTGTCCCCAGCTTCCTGCCACTCCTGCACTTGTACATGTTTCCCTAGGGTAATGTTAGACACTACATTTGAGCCTGCCAGAACAATTAACCCTACTGTTAATTAGAATGAAATGTCAGGCGCACAGATGGTACAAGCTGGCACCCTGCCATCCCGCCAACTGCTAGTGAAAGCAGCTACCCCACTGCTGACAGCTGCTCAGCCACGTCCCAAACCAGCAGATGTCAAAACTTTCCAGCTGAGGAAGGTTAAAAAAAGCAAAGAGGAGGGGTTTCTCATCCCAGCAGTGATGATGACTGTTTTACTGCTATTGTATCTATTACCTGTTGTCATACTGTACCAATCAAGAGGAAGTCTGCAAGCAGCGAGACATAAATTTAAAATAATGGTGCTAATAATCATAACATAAATAAACACAATATGGCTATAATTCAATACATGTATAAAGCATCACAAGCAACAAACAAAAATCACTGAGCTTTCAGAACCTCCTTAAATTGAACAGCATATTTTAACATGTCTCATCAAAGAGAAAAATATCTTTTAACATTCCTAAGTCAGGCCAATAAAAACACCGCAAAATTCTGCCTATCTAATCTTCAGACAGATGGTCACTGTACCATTTGAATTCACATGCAGGGATGAAATTACTCTTTTAACTAATTTATTTTTGTTCATAATTCACGAGCCTTGGTTATGAGTTGATCATTTGTTTCCTTCTGTCTTCATGGATAGGTCACTACCAAAACAAAAGACGTAACAAAATAGCGTTGATGAAAAATGCTATCCAGTAAGACAAAGTTGAGTTAGACCATAAACTCAAACAAACATTGTGTAAGAAAAGTTACAGCACATTGATCTGATTTTATGGCTAAGAATGGTGTTACTATAATTAATTTTAAAGATTTAAAAGTTGTTTCTAAACACATGAGTACAAGATCATAAGCCTCTCTACATAGTTTTAACTTTAGAAAACAACTTATTGCCTGAAATTGTATTAAATATGGAAAGTGTGGGAGTGCAAAAGTAACCTCCATTCAATCGTGCTATTTTAAGTCATTCTCTTTAGCAGCATGAATGCAGGTGGATATTATAACCTAAATGTCACAGGAAATATGCCATACATTTTAAAGTTCATGTTTCTCCTATTTCTACTTCAATCAGCCACTATTTATTGATAAATTATTCATTCCACATTACATAAGTATGCATATATAGAAAAGAAAACAGAAAGTAAAAGTCTTTTGAGGTATTAAAAAGGAGATAAAATCACACAAATGCCAAACATTCACTCTAATTAGGCAAAAAGAAACAAAGTGCTAACAGATATATACATCAAATATAAAGTAGGATTTTGTTTGTCATGCATAACAAAAACCAACATGTCAAGAAGTGACTTAGCAGAAAGATGTGCAACTGTTTCAGTATGTTCAAATGATTTTATAAACCCTCAAAATCTGGTTTGGAATGTCTAACAGCATTGGAGAACTAGGTGAGAGAACTAATGGACACACTAAAAGTCTCAATCATTTCTCCTAAATCTTTAAAATTCAATTGGCCTGCTTTGGTTCATGCACGCAAACAAGGTGTGCAAGGTGCACCTTAATTACTGTTTCCAACACATTGAAACAAATGTTTAGGTTGCCAGAAGGACAAGTTGATTCTACATGTCAAATCCATTAGTGACAAATGAGCCCAATATCCTGTAAAGTCAGTTAAAGAAATCCATAAAGACTGTTGATGAAATCCTGGTTAAACTATAGAGATGAGTAGATGTTTCAAGTATGAATATATTATTTCAGTAGTATTTTATAGGTTTTTAAATGCTTTCTCAGATTCTTTCTTGTTTCTTACAACAGCACTGGGAAATATATTTAGTGATATTATATATATATGCATATACATATATGCAAAGCACAAGATACCATTAGAGTAAGTATATGAAATACATAAAAATACATGGAGAATTTTGTATTTGTTCGAAATATTTATGGAAGGCTAGAATTTCTCATAAGCTATGTTTCTCAAGCAGCAATATAAATGAAATGTTTTAAATATAGCTTGCTACTTTATCATTTTATTCCAAAGTCTTTATTTGAGCAACAGTCAAATGTCAAGCACATAGATACCAAGAACGGTGTAGAAAAATGTTATACTTTCTTCCCTTCCCCCCAAATTAAGACTTTAATATATAAATACAAACATATATACGAGTGTAAAAATATTCATAAATGCTAGAACAGAGACATACAGAGTATCATATCTACCTAAATTCATAAAAACTCTTGAGAGGCACATAAATGCAAATATATTTGAAAATCAATGTTTCAAATATACACAAAACATCATAACTTTTTTTGAGGGGTCACACCCGACAATGCTCGGGTTACTCCTGGCTCTGCACTCAGAAATCACCCCTGGCAGTACTCAGGGGACCATATGGGATGCTAGGAATTGAACCCGGGTCACCTAGCAAGCAAAGCAAATGCCCTACTTGCTATGCTATCACTCCAGCCCTCAAAACATCATAATAATTATTACACAAAATATAAAGAAGAAAAATATGCATGAATTTAAAAACTTAAATCACCAGCAGTGATTCCTGACCACAGCCAGGAGTATGCCCCAGTACTGCTGGATGTGATCCAATTTTTTAAATTAAAAATTAATAATATTTTGGATGCTGATAAACTCACAGTGATGTGCAGCTAGAAATTCAAACTACATTTTTATTTTAAAAGGACATATGCAAGATCCAAAATACAAAGTAGCTCAAAAGTGTTCCTTGACTTTCACAGAAATTCCCATTCTGAAAACTGAGACATATGTTAAATTGAAATTATGTATATGATCAAGTTCTTAAAAAATATTTTTTGTCTTCTGAAATAAAATAAACCTTGTCAGTAAAATTTATAATATCTAAACATTTTATAAATCTATTAACTTTACTATAATTCTGAATTATCATATTCAATGCACACATTTGATTCTTTAGAAAAATGTATACTTCAATACATTTTTGTAATAAATAATTTTTAATTCAATACATCAATGTAATAATTCCAAATTTTATATTATTGATTTTAAATTACTTGTAAAATATTACCTTGGATATAAATACCATTGGATATTTGAATACTAGATATTTTAAAATTCATAGACAGCAAATATAAACCATCTAATTCAACCAATGGATGATAAAAATAAATTATTTTCTTACTTGCCCTTTTGTTTTCCCACTAATTAAATAAACTCTATAAATTTACCATTGGTTTATAATAGTATGTTAATTTCCGGAGTATAACTTCACACCCACATATGTGGATATTCCACATTGACTCATAGATTTGTCCCACACTCCTTCTAAATCCCCACTAGTGACCACTAGAATGTTCTCAGTAACAGGGTTATTTGTTGTTTTGTCTTATGTCATAAGTTGTACTATTCATTAATAACTTTTATATCATTTAACACTCTTACAAAGATTCTAATTTTCTACCCTCAATAATATTTAATTTGTCATTGCCAACTCTCATCTGCCATACAGTAGCAACACCAAATATGAGTTTCATCCAAAGTGCAAATATGCTAGAAAAAAAGTATTAGTTTTAGTGACCAATAATAAAATATTAAACTTAGTAAATCTTGGGATTTTTTTTTTCACAGATGCTATGCTTTTACATAATGACTACAGTGTTAGAACATCTTGAGATTTCAATGAGCTTTACTGAAGGACAGAACCAATAAGTAATAGTGTTAAACCAAAGTAAAGTCACAACTCAAGTTCAGAGCTCTTTCTAAATATAACACCATCTGCCAGAAATCTGTCTCTGAACAACTACATGTCAAAAAATGAATTCAGAATTTTATTACTATAACTGTATCACAGCCCTTTTACCAACTAAATGCCTTTTTTTATTAACTGGAATCATTTTTTTCCCTTTATTTAAACTCTGAGATCTACAAACTTGTTCATGATACATCTGTTATAGGCATTAAATATTCTGACACTAATCCTACCACCAATGGACCTTTCCTCCACCATTGTCCCCATTTCCCCATCCAACTCACCCCATCTACCCCCTTAGCAGTAAAAGAATAATATATGCTATATTGCTTGCTGGGCTGGAGCGATAGCGCAGCAGGTAGGGTGCTTGTCTTGCATGTGGCCAGCCCAGCTTTGATTCCTCTGTCCATCTCAGAGAGCCCGGCAAGCTACTGAGAGTATCCTGCCCGCACTGCAGAGCCTGGCAAGCTACCCGTGGCATATCTGATATGCCAAAGACAGTAACAACAAGTCTCACAATGGAGACATTACTGGTGCCTGCTCGAGAAAATCGATGAGCAATAGGATGACAGTGACAGTGACAGATATTGCTTGCTACAACTAAATGTCTAATGGAATAATTTTAAAAATACTTCAATAAAAGAAAATTTGTGAAAACTGTTATATCTCACTATGGGGTCATTACTTCCTTATGTGAGGGTTTACTAAGCTATTCATTGCTAGCTGAGTTGTCTGTGTTAATATTTTTGTTTATTGAGCTTAGCTTCTAAGTTACTTTTCCATCTAATTTGGTGTGCTCCTACTACGATTTCAGTAATTTGGTGTGCTCCTACTACGATTTCAGTAATGTAGAATTGAGAAGTGTCACATAGTCACAGATGTGGCTGCATGCTCCAGAAACAGAAGAATAATATTTATTATTTTTTTTCTTTAATCACCATGAGATAGACAGTTACAAAGATGTTCATGGTTGGGTTTCAGTGAGTCATACAATGTTCCAATACCCATCCCTCCACCAGTGTGCATTTCCCACCACCAATGTCTCCAAATGTCTCCAGTTTCCCTCACACTCATTCCTACCCCCTAGCCTGCCTCTATGACAGGTACTCTTCTCTCTCTCTCTCTCTCTCTCTCTCTCTCTTCTCTCTCTCTCTCTCTCTCTCTCTCTCTCTCTCTCTCTCTCTCTCTCTCTCTCTCTCTCTCTCTCTCTCTCTCTCTCTCTCTCTCTCTCTCTCTCTCTCTCTCTCTCTCTCCTTTTTGGCACTATGATACTGAGAGGTCATCATGTTTGTTCCTTTACTTAATTTCAGCATGCAGTTCTTATTCAAAGTGATCACTGTCAAATGATAGTTGTCTATTCCATCTTTCTTCTCCCCCAGTACTTGGGGCAGGCTTCTAACTGTGAACCAGTCCTCCTGGTCTTTGTTTCTGCTGTCCTTGGGTATTGGTCTCAGATTATGTATTTTTTAAAACATCGCACAAATGAGTTCAATCATTCTGTGTCTATTCTCCTTCTGACTCATTTCACTCAGCATGATATTTCCATTTCCATCCATTTATAAGCAAATTTCATAACTTCATTTTTTCCTAAAAGCTACACCGTATTCCATTGTGTAGATATGCCACAGTTTTTTAACCAGTTATCTATTCTCAGGCACTCAGGTTTTTCCAGATGCTGGCAATTGTGAATAGTGCTGCAATGAACAAAGGAGTGCAGATGGCATTTTTGCTGTGTATTTTTGGGCCCCTGAGTTACATTTAACTGGGCTCTGAGTTTACATGGTGGCAGTTGCAGGATGTGGGTGCGGTTTCAGGGGCTTCTGAAAGTATTGGGTATATGAGAAGAGGTTGACTATCACCATTCTGAGAAAACCCCAAAATTCTCAGCCTGTACCAGGGTACTTGGAATTTTTGGCAGTTTATTGTCTCTGCAGAGCTTAGTCATGAGGCAGTAGAGTTGAGTAGTTGGTATGGTGGTGACTGAAGGGGTGTAAGTGTAACTGCTGAGGCTTAGGCAGGGCGGGGACTCACTCAGTCAGCCTCTTCATAAGGGCACCCAGAGTTTTCAGCCAGGAGCCTGGTATACCCACAGATTTTTGCCGGGTGTTGATTTCTTCTGAGATTTTACTGTGAGTCTGTAAGACTGGGCTAATACATGCGCTTACATGACGGTAGTTGTGGAATGTGTGAAACCAAGTTTTAAGTATTAGTCTAAAATAAATAAAATACTTAGCTTTCTATTTATCTCAGCAACCAAGATTAAAAATCAAAGATTTCTAGACAGAGGCTGGACAGATTGTTTGGTGGGCAGGTGCTTGCTTTACAGACAACTGATCTAGATTAGATCTCCAGCACCTCATATGATCCCCTAAACATCACCGGAAGTAATGCCTCAGTACAGAGCCAAAAATATCCACTGAGCATTGTTGAGTACCCTCCTCCCCACACACAAACTAAACAATAACCCTATAGACAGCAGCCTGGAAATAAAATATAACAAGATATTTAGTGGAGAGCTGAGAAAAAGCCAAAGTACATGTATTTTGAAGTAATACTTTTTCTGCTCCTTGCAAGATAATAATGTAAATAGATAAGTTCTTTCCCAGAACAAATAAATTAGATAAAGACATGTCTATTTAATAAAAATCAGCAGTAAGATATGTAAAATATATTGGTTTTGCAAATTTTTCATCTCCAGTTTTAGAACTCATCTGCTGAAAGATTAGAGCAGAGACAGTCAGAGATATAGAAAGAGACATATAAGGGAACATGAATAAAGTCAACTTATAGAATTGTCTTTATAAGACAAAAATATCAAAGTGTAGTTTAAAAATTGATTCTGAATTTTTAAAAGACCTTTTTGGTCACTTCTAGATTATTTGATGGCTCCTAGAATCTTAAGCTAGGATGTCATTTCCCTAAATACCCAAGTGATTTTATTTCATTTTATCACATTGTTTTGTGATGGACTTTCAGTTACATTTTACTTCAAAATGCTCACTTTTAAAAATGATGTTGATGTCTGGAAATTTGAAATTATTTGCTTATAATCACTAAACTCAACGAAGTTGCAATGAGGGTTTTAGAATTCTTCTGAGTTTCTGTGAGGATAATAACAATTAGTAATATAACAATTATAATACATATCACTCCCTCTTGGAGAGCCTGACAAGCTACTGAGAGTATCCCGCCCATATTGCAGAGCGTGGCAAGCTACCTGTGGCATATTCAATATGCCAAAAATACAGTAACAACAAGTCTCACAATGGAGACGTTACTGGTGCCTGTTCGAGCAAAACAATGAACAGGATGACAGTGTTACAATGCAGTAGAAATCTCAAAATAACAAAATCACAAAAATCAATGCTCAAATGAATTACCTATGTTCTGAGTTATTTACATATATGAGTACAATGAATTAAAATACCTATACAAGTTTCATCCTGTGTTGAACAGGGGGTAAGTAGTTGTCCCAGGAAATTAGTGGAATGATTGAAAAAATAGATGGATTGATCCTAGTTTTAAAAAGAAGTGACCTGTGCTTATCTGTGTTTTTGAGGTTTTTCCATTATACCTAAAAACATTTCTTATGATTCTTCTTTTAATGTTTCTCTCAATATTATATTTTTCTGCCTTACATCACCACTCCTAGTGTGCTGAGTCTTTTCTATATGATAAAATATTAGTAGAAACTATGGTCTGAGGGACTAGAGAGATAGCACAGAGGGAAGGGGGCTCGCTTTGCATGTGGCCCACCCGGGTTCCATTCCCAGCATGAACAACATGTGCTACGGGCACCACTGCACCAGGAGTAATTGCACCAGGAGTAATTCATGAGTGCAGAGCCAGGAGTGACCCTTGAGCATTGCCAGCTGAGAATCTCCCCAGTCCCACACCTCCAAAATAAATAAAACTAGAATCTATGGTTTGAAATCAGTGTCCCATAAGATTCTAATTATATATAAATATCCTCAGTAACCTCTACCATTCACTGTATCACTGTCATCCTGTTTGTCGATTTACTCAAGTGGGCGCAAGTAACATCTCCATTCATCCCAGCCCTGAGATTTTAGCAGCCTATCTCAACAATTGGAGGCTCTTTTCAGAGTCAGGGGAATGAGACCTGTTATTGTTACTGTATTTGGCATATCGAATATGCCACAGGGAGCTTGCCAGGCTCTGCAGTGCAGGTGGGTTAACCTCGGTAGCTTGCCGGACTCTCCAAGATATATATATATATATATATATATATATATATATATATATATATATGTATATATATATACACATATATATACGTATATATTTCCCTTTATGAGGATGTGTCCAGGAATATGTTCACTCATGCGTGAGGCTTGGCCCAAGCATGTGGAAAGCAGCCTGGCAGCCTGGAATGTGGCGGTGGTGGGGTAGTGGAGGTCGGCTACCAGGGCTGGGTCCCTTGGAGTGGGGAGGGCTTTTATGTGCCCCCCCCTGGGGTGCCCCTTGTACAGAGTCTGGTGGCATGGTTATGAGGGCCTCAATTCATGCTCCCTTCTGAGAAAAGCAGCTGTGAGTTCTGGAGGGTGGCCAATGAGGAGATTATCTGGTGCCGGCAGGAGGTGGCTTATGGGTGTGACCCCTGGCTGGCCAGAGATTGGGGGAAGCAGCCAGAGGATCTCAGCTCCTGGGTCCCATTGAGCCCAGAGTCCAAGATCACAAAACTCTGCATTACCTGGGTTCCGTGGGACTTTGCTCATGCGTGAGGCTCAGCCCAAGCGTGTAAAAAGCAGCCTGAGGCATGGTGGTGGCTGGGTAGTGGCAGTTGGCTGCCAGGGCTGGGTCCCCTGGGGAAGGAAGGGGTCTCACCCGTCCCCCCTCTGGGGCACCCCTAGTGCAGAGTCTGGTGGCATGGTTATGGTTATCTCCTCATCAGCCACCCTCTGGCTGCTTCTCCAGGAAGGGAGCATAAAATGAGGCCCCACAACCATGCCTCATAACCATAAATCTCTACTATTACTTACATATATTTCATTTTTTTAAGAAAAGTACACTCTTAAATATTATTTAAAAATATTCCAAGTAGCTGAAGGTAATATAAAGGAATAATATAAAATTTGTACTTTCCACATTTAGACTCCTTCCCCATCAGTTAGTCTGAAATACAATAGCTCACCTTATTTTAGAGTAGGCAGATTGATTATTCTTTTCATTTTCTCTAGCAGTTGCACTTCCTATCACAGTCTGACAAAATTCTTTCACACCATCAAAATTCAGTTTGAATGCCAATCCATTACAGTCTTCACAAATTACCTAATAGAAGTTATCAGCCCATATTAAATTTCAATTGCAATTTATTTGAGATGCTCAAAGATGTATCAAATAACTGTAGATTAAACTATTTATATACATGTCTTTCTTTTTTCATTCTTAAGAGATAGCCTTCTACTGAGAACTCTTTAGTATAGAATGCACAAACTCGCAGTGAGTGTTTATTTTCAAACAAACTAATGAAAAACTGAGTGAAAGCCTTGGATAATATGAAGAAAAAAGAATAAGGACAGGAAAATAGCTCTGAATGGTTCATGGAAAATGATTTGAGTCTATTTTATTTTGCCTCAGTCTTACATCTGTGCAGATGGTACTCTTAAGTCAAAATATCACATTAAATATCTAATTATTTGTGGATCATCAGAATACAGCAAGTAGGTAAACAAACCTGCCAGTCAGGTCCTCAAGGAAATTATATCAATATTTACACATTGCTTCCTGTGCTATAATAACACAAACCCTTTTATCAAGTACACTTCTAGATGAGAAGGGTCAAAAATACAGAAAAGGGGGTCTGTACAATCAGGGCAAATCTGTGGCAAAATTTTATTTAATCTATCCAGAAACTAATGTGAAACCTAGTTCAAGAAAGTTTCCAGAGTAAGGGACAAAAGATACCAGTGAGCCAGCAACCACAGTTACTGGGCCAAGCAATGAGACATCAAATCCACACTCTGCGACAAATACGTCTGGAAATGACCCTCAGGCCCCTGAGCACTGCCTGGAAGGACTGCATTTCTGAAGAGATAGCATCCAGATGAATAGGAGACAGAGACACTTCATTGAGAAAGTAATGCTACTCATCCCATCCAGGTATTTTCCAGGCAGCCAGGGCCTCTTCCTGGAGTTCTGACTGCAGGACCAAGTAGCCCCTCCAAGCCAGTTTTTCACCTGGAATTTTGGGGGACGGGAACTGAGGCACACCTCACAGACCTATAGCTCCAAGTTCTGGGGAACTTCTTTCCTCATTCCATCCAGGTATCTGGCGGCCTTTTCTCAGAGCCCCAGCCGCTAAAGTGGCCGCATGTTATTCTCCCCCTCCATATCCCGTTAGAACCATAAGTTATCTTCTTAGGTGGAACTTTCACTAGTGCAGCTTAACCACCAGAAACACATTAATCCAATACGTCATTAGCCCCACCTCAATTAATACTACACCAATGGAAAAAAAAAGTAGCTAGGTGCGTGAAGGTCTAAGCCATACAGATCACAATGGTAAAGCAACACAGAAGCCCACCAAGCTTACTCAGTGAAGAGTCTAGCCCAGAAGACCCCAACAGTAATGAAGTACTAGACAACCTCTCGTACAAAAAATTTAGAAGGGAGATATTGAGGATGCACAGGGAGCTTAAAGAAGCAATGGAACGCATCGCCAATAACATACAAGAGGACTTGAAAGTCAAAATGCAGAAAATGCAAACAAAATTACAAACAGAAATGTCATATCTGAAAAACCTAGTAGGTGAATTATAAAACTCAGTGGAAGGCCTCAGCAGCAGAGGTACAGCTGCTGAGGACAGAATAAGTGAGCTCAAAGACGAAGTGCAGAGATTCTCCAGACAACAGAAGAAAATGGAAAAGAGACTCACAATCCGGGAACAGATGTCAAGAGAAGATTGGGATAAAGCCAAGAGGAATAACATAAGAATTATTGGAGTCCCAGAGGGACAGGAAGAAAACCCAGATGAAGAAAAAACTGTCGGGCTGGAGCGATAGCACAGCGGGTAGGGCGTTTGCCTTGCACGCGGCCGACCCGGGTTCGAATCCCAGCATCCCATATGGTCCCCTGAGCACCGCCAGGGGCAATTCCTGAGTGCATGAGCCAGGAATGACCCCTGTGCATTGCCGGGTGTGACCCAAAAAGCAAAAAAAAAAAAAAAAAAAAAAAAAACTGTCAAAGACATCATTGCTACAACTTTCCCAGAGCTGAAGAAAGCACGTGACCACATTCAGGAGGCCTGAAGGATATTAGCTAGAAGAAATCCAAATAAAAATACTCCAAGACACGTCCTGATCAAAATGACAAAAACCTTAGAGGGAAAATTCTGAAAGCAGCAAGATCAAAGAAAGAAATTGCCTATAAAAGAGCATCCTTAAGATTCACAGACGACTTTTTGACAAAACCCTCACAGCCCAAAACAGTGGTGGGATATAGTGAAAAATCTCAATGAAATTAATGCTGCACCAAAAATACTTTACCCAGTTAGACTCTCATTTATAACAAAAGGAACAACATAGAGCTTCACAGACAAACAGCAGCTCAGGAACTTCATAGAATGGAAACCATGGTTACAAGAACAAATAAAGAGGCTACTTTAAGAGAAGACAAGCCCCTCAAATATACCAAATTTTGGTATAAAGGTGGGACAAAACCCAATAACAATAATCTCTCTCAATGTCAATGGGCTAAATGCACCAATTAAAAGACAGAATGGCCAGACGGATCAGAAAATTGAAACCAACATCCTGCTGCCTTCAAGAAACACATCTCAACCGTCAGAGCAAACACAGACTCAAAGTCAAAGGCTGTAAAACAATCTTACAGGCAAACAAGTCCCATAAAAAAGCTGGGGTGGGTGGCCATTCTGATATCAGACCACACTGATTTCAGACTGAAGAAGATCATCTTGTCTCTTGGACAGTGAAGGTCATTTCTTATTGATCAAGGGATCTGTATAGCAAGAAGACATTACAATACTAAATGCATATGTGCCTAACAAAAGACCAGCAAAGTACTTAAAACAACTACCCATAGGGCTGAAAAAAAGACATTATAGAAAATAGTACTAGTGGGAGATCTCAACACCACTTTATCATCCCTTGATAGGTCAACCAGACTAAAGGATATACTTTATTTGAGGGAAGAAATGGAAAAAATGGGCTTAGTAAATATTTACATGACAATTAATCCTCAAAAAGCTGAATACACATTCTTCTCAAGTGTGCATGGAACATTCTCCAAGATAGACCACATGCTGAGCCACAAAACATACCCCCATAAAATTAAGAGGATAGAATTCTATCACCAATCTTCTCAGACAATGATGCACTGAAAATAGAAGTGACACACACAAATGGAAAATCAAATCAATACCTGGAAATTAAACAACTCACTATTTGAACAATGAATGGCTTAAAAAGGAAATCAAAATGGGCTGGAATGATAGCACAGAGGGTAGGGCATTTGCCTTGCACACGATCGACCCGGATTCGATTTACAGTATCCCATATGGTCCCCCGAGCACCACCAAGAGTAATTCCTGTATGCATTATCATGGAATAACCCCTGTGCATTGCCGGGTGTGACCCCTCCCCCTTCAAAAAAAGAATTTTCAAGAGGAAATCAAAAGGTTCCTGGAAATGAACTAAAATGAGGACACGAGTTACCAAAACTTATGTAACACGGCAAAAGCAGTGTTAAGAGGAATGTTTATAGCTCTACAAGCATTCCTCAGGAAGGGAGAGCCCACATAAGTAATCTAATGTCACAGTTTAAGAGCTTAGAGAATGACTAACAAAAGGAGCCAAATCCAAACAGGAGGAAGGAAATAATAAAACTCAGGGCAGAAATTAATGAGATGGAAACCCAAGAAACAATACGAAAGATTAATGAAACCAAGAGCTGGCTCTTTGATAAAATAAACAAGATCGATAAACCTCTAGCAAGACTCACAAGGAAAGGTAGAGAGAAAACCCTAATAAACCAAATCAGAAATGAAAAGGGGGAGATCACCACAGAAACTACAAAATTTCAGAGGATCTTCAGCAACTACTTTGAGAAACTTTATGCCAGGAAACAGGAAAACCTTGAGGAAATGGATAAATTCCTGGATTCCTATAGCCTCCCAAGGCTGAACCAACAAGACCTGGAATACTTGAACAGACCTATCACTATCAAGTAAATTGAAACGGTAATAAAAAGTCTCCCCAAGCACAAAAATCCTGGCTCAGATGGATTCACTAGTGAATTCTTCCAAATCTTTAAAGAGAACTTACTCCCAATCTTCTTTAAGCTTTTCCAGGAAATTGAAGTATCAGAAACACTTCCAAACAGTTTCTATGAAGCAAATATCACTCTGATACCAAAAGCATACAGAGATACCACACAGAAAGAGAATTACAGGCCGATATCCCTGATGAACACAGATGCTAAGAGCCTCAACAAAATATTCGCAATTGGAATCCAATGACTCATCAAAAAGATGCTACACCATGACCATGTAGGATTCATCCCAGGGATTCAAGGATGGTTTAACATTTGGAAATCAATCAACATAATCCATTATATCAACAAAAGAAAAGATAATAACAATATGATCATATCAATTAGATGCAGAGAAAGCATTTGACAAGATCCAGCACCTGTTTATAATGAAAACTATCAGCAAAATGGGCATCGAAGGAACTTTCCTCAATATAGTCAAAGCCATCTATGAGAAGCCCAGAGCAAGTGTCATTCTCAACGGGGAAAAATTAAAAGTCTTCTATCTAAGATCGGACACCAGACCAGGTTGCCTGCTTTCACCACTCCTATTCAATATAGTATTGGAAGTACTGGCCATAGCAGTTAGGCAAGAGAAATATATCAAGGACAGATAGGAAAGGAAGAGGTCAAGCTATCACTATTTGCAGACGATATACTTAGAAAATCCTAAAGACTCCATAGAAAAGCTCCTAGGAACAATAGCTTTATATAGCAAAGTGGCAGGTTTATAAAATTAAAACCCAAAAGTAAGTGGCTTTCTTATATGCAAATAATGAAAGAGAAGAAAGAGATACAAAAAAAAATCCTGTTCACAATAGTACCTCATAAAATGAAATACCTTGGAATCAGCTTAACCAAAGAGGTGAAGGACCTATACAAGGAAAATTACAAAACACTACTTCAAGAAATAAAAAGAAGACATTAGGAAATGGAGACATATCCCTGCTCTTGGGTAGGGAGGATTAACATTATCAAAATGGCAATATTGCCCAAAGCACTATACAAATTTAATGCTGTCCCTATCGGGATACCCATGACATTTTTCAAAGAAATAGACAAAACACTCCTGAATTCATATGATACAATAAACCCCCACAAAGAGCTAAAGCAATCCTTGGGAAAAAATAGATGGATGGCATAACCTACTCCAACTTCAAACACAGCAGTAGTAGTTAAAACAGCAGGGTATTGGTCTAGAAACAGACCCACAGACCAATGGAACAGAGTTTAATATTCTGTCACAGACTCCCAAATATATGACCACTTAATCTTTGACAATCACTGTACCACTGTCATCCCGTTGTTCATTGATTTACTCGAGTGGGCACCAGTAACATCTCCATTCTTCCTAGCCCTGAGATTTTAGCAGCCTCTCTTTACTCGTGCTTCCCAACTGTGCCACATTGGAGGCTCTTTCAGGGTCAGGGGAATGAGACCCATCATTGTTACTGTTTTACGCATATGAATACACCATGGCGAGCTTGCCAGGCTCTGCTGTGTGGGCAGGATACTCTTGGTAACTTGCTGGGTTCTCCAATAGGTAGAAATAGACAATAAGTGGTCATGCGGCCACAAATGAGGGCCAGATGTAGAAGGACTGCACTCATTTGTGGAGTATAAAATACAAGAATGACACCCAAGGACAGTAGATATAGGGGCCAGGAAGACTGCTTCATAGCTGGAAGCCTGCTTCATGAGCAGGGTTGGGGTGGGAGGAAAAGACAGTTGGAATAGAGAAGGGATCATTAAGAAAACGATGGTTGGAGGAATCTATCTGGATGGGAGATGTGTGCTGAAAGTAGGTAAACGAGCCAGCATGATAACCTCTCAGTATCTGCTCTGCAAACCATAATGCCCAAAAGTTGTAGAGAGATAGTATAGGGAATATTGTCTGCCATGCATGCAGGGGGGTGGGAAAGTGGGGGTTTATTGCTGATATTGGTTGTGGGGAATGTGCACTGGTGTAGGGATGGGTGTTTGATCATTGTGTGATTGTAACTCAAACATGAAAGCTTATAACTATATCTCACAGTGAATCAATAAAACAAATAAAAAATAAATAAACTATAAAATAAAAAAAAGAAAAAGGAATGTTATCAAGCGGCAAACGATGTCATTCAGAAGGGAGCTCTAGGGTATGGGAGTATACTTGAGGAGCAGGATGGAGTGGGGAATGGTGACAGTGGAAGGTCATGTGAAGCCTCAACCCTAAAATGCAAAATAGAGATGTCCTGAAAGGAAGTGAACCCCTGAAACTCCTATACTGAAGTTCAAAGGGAAGCAAGTTGGGAAAACCTAGAGGGAAAAGTGGAGATCAAGCTGCAGTTAAACATAAAATCTTGAGATTAAGTATGCGAGTACAAGAGACTTAGGAGCCCAGAGCAATGCAACCAACTGAAGAGCAAGCAACAGATAAGAAGAAATTCCAGATATCAGATTTATAGTGTGCCATGAAAAAAAATAGGAAGAAAGGGAGAAAGGGAGGAAAAGAGGAAGAGAGGAAAGGAGAAAAGTAGGAAAGAAGGAAGGGAAGAAGGGAAAGAGGGAGAACTGAGATTGCTAGCAGTCATTGTAATGGTGTCTCCTGCAACCTTGCTGCTAACAACACTGTTACTAGGCCAATCATACTAATAATGTTGAGAAGAGCTCCTCCCATTCCACTCCAGAAAGTAGCTGAGCAAATTGGAGGCTAAGAGACAACTTGCAAGACAATTCACCTCTTGCATATGAATAGACTCAGCCCCTACTTCCCCTATACCTTTTGAAAAGACAATTCACTGCCATAGAAACAACATACAAATAGATAGGAAACACAAAATCACCCTCACAAATTTGGGATGGGATTTTTAAAGCATGGAACTTTACCCCACACAACTTCCAGGACATAGCCAACTCACAAGATATCCCGGCTACCTACTGAACTTTCCTAGCCATCATTGCTGACAGACAATTTCTGCTAGGCACCAAGTGGACTTGAGGCCCCAGTCTCCTTCCAGGCCTCCTCTACTCCCCAGCACAGATCTCTGTGTCAGCTCAAGTTTATGTGTCCACCATTTCAGATTCTTCCTGACACTTATGACATGACCACCACAGCCACAGCAAGGCTCACAATTGTGGGTCCCTAGACTGTCCCCTTGCCCCTTGCCCCTTGGTCCCCTTGGTTCCCACTGCCCCTTGGGCCCACTCAACCATTTCACTGTAGCCACTTGGTACTGATGCTTCAAGCCACCAACACTCAGGCTCAAATTACCTGGAACTATCAGCCACTGACCATGCATGTTTGGTTTGAGCCTAATGTAGCCACTACCCAAATCTGCTTTACCGTGAAACATGCTAAGTGAACTACCTGAAAGAACTACAAAGCAGCACTAATAATGATGCTTACAGATACTAGAAGATCAATGGAATAAAAGCTTAGCAAGTTCTGTGGAAATATGTGAGAAACCCAGTTCAATGATAGGGTTTTGCAAAAAAGCAATACAATGACCCGACCTATACCCTACCGATGGCTCACACCACAGCTCCTGGACCTCTATTTGCCACTCTACCCTTCCAGGTGAGATTAATCTCAACTGATATCATTGGTCCCACTTGGAATGGGAGGCAGATTTCCTTCCCTTCCATATATGTCAAAGCAGCCTCTGCACTTAAACTCTGCCATATTAATGGGCCCACACTACAGATCTACTCAGCAAAATTGGAGGTATAAATCACAGTCAACACTTCCTATCACTGGGTGGATATGGGCAAAGAAGGAAAAGAGTAACTCCCAGCTTAGACTTTCAGTGTCCCCTTGGGGATATAACTACAAAGTGTCATTCTCAACACAGCAAGAACACTGGAAAACCAATGGGGAAGACATGAAGAAGCCTACCAGATCTGATGAGTGAAAATAATAAGGAAGGCACAACCGACACCAACCATCTATGTAAACTCTCAGAAAATGACTTTAATTACATCATGGTGAGGGTGTTTAGTTAGAGTTCAAAGAAAAAATAGCACAGATAGCAAAGCACAAGAAAATATCTAAGCGTAATGAGAAAACTACAAGTATAAATGACAGAAATGAAGAACACAGTAAGTGATGTTAAAAAAATAACAAGAAAACTTATTAGATGCTACTAGCAGCAGACTAACAGCAGCTGAGGCAGAGATTGAGAAGCTCCAAACAATGTAGATACTCAATTGGAGAAACTACTAAAAATGAGACAAATTCTTGGACTCATACAATCACTTATCAGAAAGAATCAGCAGAAAACTTGAATACCTAATTACCAGCCAGGAAATCAAAACATTAGTCAGAGATGTCCTCTCCAAAATAAAGCATAAGACCATCTAGTACATTAGTATGTTCTACTAAACCTTCATGAGAGAAAACTTTACTCTGCCAAGAGTAATCTGGATACTTAGAACATCACCTGTGGACCATATAATACAAACATACATGTTAGAGACAATCCACTGAAACAGTATTTGTCCTTCCAACTTCCAAATCCCAACCACATGATTTTTCAAGCAGTTGTATGCCCTGCATGTCTGTTGTGATTCCCCCCTCCTGCTCTCTTGTAAACCTTCAAAGCTATTATTCCTCGTTTCCCCAAAGAAGTAAAGTAAAGGTTACATTTCTCAAACAGCAACTTTTATGATGTCAACATCAAGTAGACAAGGGCACTCCAAAATAATAACTATTTTTTAATAGTTAAAAATGATTTTCTGGAATAAATCAATATTCCAGAAAATCATTGATTCAATACTCTTTCAGAAAATCTTAATGAAAGGCATTAAAAGGACCATCTATTAAACAAGTGGGATTTTTTCCAAGTATGCAAAGATAACTCAACATATCAAATCAACAAAGGCAAGGCACCATATCAACAAAAGTAGAGATAAAAATAAATAACCAAGGCAGGTGAAGTAGAGTGCTTACTTCTGAGCAATGCCTGGAGTGACCCATGCAAACAGGCAGGAGTAATCCGTGAGCACTACTGTGTATGGCCCAAACACTAAACAGTGAAATTAAAAGTAAATATATCTATTCAAACAGATACAGTATTTGATAAAAATTCAATACCTAAGGGTAATATAAAAGACTCCCAATTATATATGCAGGAAAAATATCAAAACTAAAAGATTATAAATTATAAAACCATGATTAACTTCATACTCAATGGTGAAAAGTGAATTTTTTTTCTCTAAGATCAGATACACAAAAAAGATATCCACATTTCCCACTATTGTCTACTATAGGACTAGAATGCCTATTCTAAAGAAGTAAGAATTCCAAAAGAGAACTGAAATTCCTGTTCTGAAACAAATAATGAATCTTCTACTATTTGCAAATGACATAATGCTCTTAGGAAATCCAAAAAGATGCATGCCTTTAAGAAACAATTTAAAAACAATTAGAAATAATACCAATACTGTAAAATGACAGACTGTAAAGTCATTGATGTTTTCATGAATTCAGCCCCAATGGCAAGAAAAGCAAAGCAAAAATAAATGAGATTCATATCAAACAAAAAGCTTTTTCACAGTGAAAGAGACAGTCATTAAGACAAACAAACATCCTAATATATGGGGAAAATTATACATTAGACCTCCAACGATTGTGCAATCTATAGAAATGACACACTGGGCCTAAGGATGTGGCCCAAGCTGTAGAACATATGTCTTGCATAAGCAAGACCCTAAAATTGATTACTACCACATAGCACTGCTGGAGCATTAACAAAATAAATGAACTCACAAACTCAAGAACAAAATACAACTCCACAAAAAAATGAGAGAATTGCTGGACAGACACTTCATCAAAGAAGACATACCAGATGGACAATAGGCACGTGAAAAATGTTCATTGTCATTTATCAGGAAATGTAAGCCCAGGTGACAATGAGATATAACTCCACAACTATGACAACATCTATACCAAAAAGACTAGAAGCAACAAATGTTGATGAGGCTGCAGAAAGAAATCTGTGTGTGCTATAGGGAGGATATTTATTGGTATAGTCTCTATGGAAAATAGTGGAGAGGTCTCAAAATATTAACCATACATCTACTATACGATCCTGCAGTTCTCTCCTGGAGATTCATCCAAAGAACACAAAACACTAACTCCAAAATATATGTGCACATCTATGTTCATTGTAGTTCTGTTTATATCCATCGAAATATAAAAACAATCCAAATGTGCAATGGATGAATGAGGAAGGAAGATATATTATATACCCACAATGGAATACTACTCAATCATTAGAAAAGATGAAACTTCTACTTTTGGAGCAACATGGATGAAACTGGAGGGGATCATGCTAAGAAAAATAAGTCAGATGAGGAAAAACAATTACTCTATGGTCTCACTCAAACATAGTACATAATGAATTCAAGCAAGAGACCAGACAGAGCCAAATAAAACCAAAGCCTTAAATTCTCACTGCAATTTCCCAATGCAGAGTGGGTGTTGAGAGACAGGGTAAGTTCAACAGGCTATTGCTACTTGGTGGAAGGCATAGAGTAGTAATAACAGGTATAGAGCTACAGTGCTAAAATACAGCTTTTTAAACCTACATTACCTCATTAAAAATTCTCTATGAGTAAAGAAAAATTGACTAGCAGTGTAGCATAAGTTAGCCCAGATTTCCATACTGCACTTCAATTTTTATAATTCTACACTTCCTACTAGGTCTGAAGTGAAACAGACCTGGAAAACATGTTCCAAAACTAAGAGAAAATAGAGCTATTTGAGCCTTTACATTTTTGGTAATATTAATTGATACAGGTAGCTAAATCATAGCAACCTAATTTGACATAGCTACCTTAACTACGTACGTCATACGTAGCTACATAAAAGCAAAGATAGTTAGCTTCCACTAGAATAATCTAAAATGTACTTAAATGTTCGTTATAGTAAATAAACTTATATTTTAAATTAAAATATTTATTCTTCTTTCTATGAATAGAACATGTTGTTATTAGTACACATAAAATAGTCAGAGATGTGGTCTCTGTCTTCATTGAGTTTAAAGTTAGGAAATTTAATCACTAAACATCAATCTCAGTATAATAACTTTGGTGAATAAGGTGGGAGAAGAATATATACCTGAGGAATTTGTTAGTTGTGAGAGTCAGGGAAAATTTTCTCAAAATGATGGAGGACTTAGTAATTTTTACATAAATTTAACAAAACTATTATTATAATTTACATGGATATCCTTAATGAATAATTATCCATTATCCTTAATGAATAATGGATGGCTTATTGTTATGCAGTTGAGCCACAGAAATAGTACAGAGGTAAGGAACTTGTCTTACACGCAGCCGACTCTATTCAATCCAGGACACCACATGTGTGCCCCTGAGCACTTCTATGAGTGGTCCCTGAGCACATAGTCAAGAGTAATCCCTGACTACCACCACCGCTGAATGTGACCCAACCATCCCCCAATCCCTCAAATAAAAAAAAGTGGCCCAACCACACCTTGGTTATTCTTTAACCTCTGATTCAGAAATTCTTTTACTAGGACAGAAAATATGTCAACATTTGAAACATATGTATCATGCCAAATACGTACATTTTCATTACATTGCAAACGGATCTACTAATTGGGATGCTCATATTTCTGCAAAGTTACTCATGAATCAATGTAGAGTAATCTCACTGGCATTTAAGCCAAATAATTTTGCTGGTATGTTCTGATATATTAAGAGAAGGTTTAAAGTGCCATATAACTACATATGTAAGTACACCCTTATTGCTGACCTTACAACGCACTTAGTACCTTATACTTCACTAATGCTGTCTCTACTACCACAAGCAATTTATTCTGCCTCATGTTCCTCAAGTGCTCATAAATCAGCATTAGATCCTTTTTACTGAGTTGCTGATTTTAAGCCAGCACAGTAGCATTTGGATTCAAAGTATAATATTGGCACACATATTGATTTTAATTAGTCTAATTAGTTCATTACACTAAAAATCACACAGATCATTTATTACATCAAACCTAATGGCATATGATCAAGGATTTAATATGATAATGAAGTAGATCAATTATCACTCATAAAGGAGGTCATTAACAAGTGTAAACATTGTCAAACTGATACCATTACAAATTAGGAAGTCATAGCTAAGGCGATTTGCATATACACACTAATATTTTATAGTCAATCCTTTTAAAAAATGAATACATTTTTTCTTTCAATTTACTGTTGTAGACCTGTATTATTATTTTAAGCTATGCACAAGCTAGTTAAGATGAATTATAGGTTTAATTACTTTTGAGTGTGATGAATTCCAATAGCCATAAAGCAAAATATATATATTTCATTGACTGAAATAGTTTATTTAAATTTCACTTTTTGCTCACCTTGAAAACTAAAAAAACTCTTACTTTGCCAGTTGAATAGCCCTTATATAATAATAAACACAAAAGCTATGAAAGTTCTTGAAATATTTTTAACATGAGATATGGGAGTTAACTCATGAAAATTTTTTTGTTTTTCAATAATAATAGCATGCATTATTACATTGAGCAAAAATAAAAATAGCTGCAAAAGAAATTCTATTGCAATACTATATACTCATTTATTAATGACTTTTGCAGCCTTAACATTACCAAGACATCTTAAATAAAAGCAGCCAACTGTGCGCCCCATTCCTAAACCAATGCATTGCCATTTATCATTATTATTGCTATCATTACCCTTTGCTTACGGTCCCTTCACTCTGTTTTAAATTCATTTGACAGTAGAGCACACTCAAGCCATTCCGAATTTATTTTTCTTGTGAGAACTTGTAAGGTAGTGTATAAATTATTTCCATGATATCCACATATAATATGATCTAATTACCATTTCCCAAACGTCAGATTGCTCCAAAAAATCCAGACTCTGGAATCTTATAAATCTTTTCAGAGAATTTCCAGTCAAAACATGACACCATTTTATTGACAATAATACATATAAAATCTAAAGTTGCATTATAAATGTTACTTGGTGGTAAATTACAATAGCTAAAAAACAAAATAGACTTCACCTAAAATCTAATTCATCCTGTTGTCAAGATAGCAATTCTGGAAACCACCCTGTATATATTCAGTACTTGGGAACTGCACTGCATTGTGTGTAATTCATAGACTTTTTGGAAGGATTAAGGGAGCTAAAATTTATAACGAACTTAAAACTGTGTGGCACGCACTAGTCACTCAAATGTTAGCTATTATTAAGAGCCAAATAACCTGTGTGTTCAGATAGCTAATATTTTTCTCATCAAAAAATGTCCTACAGCAGACTGCAGTACAATGAATATACACTGTTCACCATTATACTTTGTTTTCTGTGCCCGATAAAGAATATATTCTGATGGTATAATTTCTTAAAGGTATCCACTTACCGAACACTCTCATCTTGATGTATCCTCATTGCCATTCCAAGAACAAGGGCAGTTGTCCATTCATGAGTTTCTATTTGTGAGAAAGATAAGTCAAGTTCATGGTCCTTATGGCATTTTTCAATCCTAGGTCACCCTGCATCTTTACTTCAGTTTTCTGTGTTGCAGCAGTACCAGGTTCTACTGCTTGCTAAAAGGTTTTGTTCCTGTAAGTCTCAAGATTTGTTTCATTGTGGTTTTTTTCCTTTTTCTTCCTAAGATAGCCCCTACTAATTCTTCAATATCTACTTTTCTTAAACGCACTCCAGTATTCACTATGAGATATGTAGCTCTGGAGAAGTTATTTATTTTCTTAATCTTTAATCCTATGAAATGAAGTAATAACAGGATTAGGAGATATGGTGCATAATAGTGTGGATTATGATAGGAATTCAAGCAATTATATTAGTTCGTTAAAATTATCTCCATTCCACCTAAACCATTTGAAAACCTGCATATTTTTAAGCCAAAGTACAATGATGTAAATTATGATATCAAATCATCTCAGTCGTTGGGTAATATATTTTCAAGCTCTATGAAATTTTCTAAGTAGAAAACCAGATAACTAGCATAGAAGGTAAGGCATTTGCCTCTGCATGTGGCCCACCCTGGTTAGATTTCTGATGGTTCCCGGCACCTCCAGGAGTGGCCCCTGAGCATAGAACAAGCAAGAGCAAGCCCTGAGCAAAGCCAAGTTCGGCCCATAAACTGAAAAAAATGAAAGGAAAATAAAATCGCTGAATAGGAAATAAAAAACTACTAGGTGAGCAACACAGAATTAGCTTAAAACTGTAGTTGGCAGTTATAAGGATTGCCTCCTTGGAGGCTTGACCACTATAAAAAAAAGCAACTAATATGAAAAAAAGAGAAAATCTTAAGGCTAATGCTGTGATCCTGCAAAATTACAAATATAAATGATATCAAAATATAAGAACATGAAAAGAGTCAAATTCTCTTATCTGATGAGCCACGATGTCGCTGGCATATGGACTATAAGCCGTGTACCTACAAATTCTCCTACTCTGCAAAAGTAAATGAAAAACAATAAAAAAGAGCATCTCCATTTCATTACGTGATCTCTAAAAAAAAAAAAGCACTCTGCCTTTTCTGTCAAGACTAAGAGCTTTGGCAAATTAGTCACGGGGTTCTTTGTTTTTAACTCAGATAAGCTAATAGTTTTTGAAACTGAGTTTACAGACAGACTTGTTGGCATAATGAGAAAGCCCTTAAGGAATACGTTGAAGATGACAATGCAACCTCCGCCAACAGTGTACACAAAGTGCTCTGCGGATTCCATTATATGCATGAGCACACAAGCGCGTGAACAACACACACACACACACACACATACACACACACACACACACGCTAACTTAATTAATCCATCATTAACATCGGAGCACAGCGCAGCGCCTACTGCACCTGGCTTGACAGCTGGATTGAAAGCACCGTTGACAGCTGGTGCTTATGCGCTGGCTTGAAGTGTGTGGGACGATGATGGGCTTGCCTAGGGAGCTAGAGCCTGCCGAGAGGTTACACGTTTAATGAAGGTAATAGTAGTTAATGAGAATACTTTTTTGCTAGAGTTTGGGGAAGGGTAGAGCAACAAAACAATAAAACGCATGCATTTGGCAATTCAATACCTAGTTCTCTGAGACATCGTAAAACCATATAATCATTTGGAAAATAAAAATGTGTCACATATTACGGAACAAATTACCACAGAGCGGTATTTTTTAACATTAAATGGCAAAATAAGATCTTGAAAGTCTTCATGCACTTGCAGGAGAGGAGCTAAAAGAGCCCAAACACTTCAAGCATGATCTTCTAATGCTTCACCATAGGTTTACCACTGAGTCACTGATCAATATAGAAAGGCCTTACACTAAAAGGCTTATCTTTTCACACCCAATGGTCAGAATCTTTATTTCAGCACAACATCACCATAACTAAGGATAATTAAGACCTTAAGTATGGGGAATGACTTTGCCTATATATTAAATTCACAGCACTTCTTTTCACTTAATATAACACAAAAAAATTATATCAGTTTTGCCTTTCTCAGGATCAACAATGTGAGGGCATAAATCTTCTAGAACAGTCCTGCTCCTGAGGCAGAGCAATAGCTACATGTGATGGACACAGGTCTTGCGTGCAGGATACGCACGCTCCATCTCCAACACAACACGGTCCCGAAACAAACAATAACAAAGAACCATGTTTTTACCCCATTTCTATGCAGGAGCAGGAGTAACTAAAGAAGCAGTAATTTTATTAATAGTTACATAGGATCTATAAAATTAAGTCTAGAACTGTACATTGACATTTGGTGCCTTCTACACTGATCAGCCCAGATTCTAAATTTCAAGCATTCTTTAAAATGCATTGTATTTTCGTATGTTTATGTACTTTTTATTCCCTTTTTGGGTCACACCTGTTGATGCACAAGGGTTACTCCTGGCTCTGCACTCAAGAATTACTCCTGGCAGTGCTCGAGGGACCATATCGATCCTGGGAATCAAACCCGGGTCCCCCATGTGCAAGGCAAATGCCCTACCCGCTGTACTGTGTTTATGTACTTTTGATCACCTTCTACTGATCATCTGTACTGTACTTTTGATCATCTACCCTGGTCATCTTCCTCTGGGGTACAAAAAAGAATATAAGAGTCTTGACCCACTACTGTGAGCTTTTTTTCTTTCTTTAAAAAAATAGCTTTTAAAGTTTAATGTATTTTTTAAAAGTTTAGTCACTATAATTTACAATACAGTTAATGAATGAGTTTCATGCATAAACAGTTCAACAGCACACAATCTCCCAGAGCGTCTGCCTCTCCACCACATTGCCACAGAGTCCTCTCAGCCACCTCCCACCCTTCCTAAGATTAGATTTGTAGAACAGCTCCCAGGCCTTTTGACTTTGTGGTTCTCTTATTATGCTTCTTTCTATCCCAGACATGATGCGCTCAGTTACATTTACATATTGGCAAATTTCATGACCTCATCTTTTCTTATAGTGAAGTATTATTCCATTTTGTAAATATATCATAGTTCCTTTATCCAGTCACCTATTTTTAGACATCGGGGTTGTTTCCAATTTTTGAATGATCTCAAATCAAGGGCCTTTGGGACACATACATTTAGCGATATCACTGTAGCACCATTGTTCATTAATTTGCTCAAGCAGGCACCAGTAACGTCTCTATTGTGAGACTTGTTGTTACTGTTTTTGGCATATTGAATACAACCTGGGTAGCTTGCCAGGCTCTGCCATGCAGGCAGAATACTCTCGGTAGCTTGCCAGGCTCTCCAAGAGGCATGTAGGAATCGAACCCAGGTCGGCCACGTGCAAGGCAAATGCCCTACCAATTGTGCTATCGCTCCAGTCCATTTTGCAATATATATTTACAAAAAATATTTTTTCAGGTTTTTTGGCAATATATTTTAAATAAGTTAATTAATTATAAAATTAATAATGAAATTAGACCCTAATTTGAAATACAGTTTTGTTTTCTCTCCTTGAACATCCCCAATCTGCCTTCATTACATCATTGTATCAGCTATAAGTCTGTGGGAGAAGTTTACAAAGATATAATGCAGAAAACCTAATCTATTTGAATTATATGTAACATATTCCCCTTTATACCAATAGCAGCTATAAGTTTTAAGTCCTTATTAAAGCATATTCAATATTTTTAAAATTTGTGACTCAACCAATTACATATTTTCATCCCAAATTTATGGGGAAAGTGTGGCTAAGAAAGGAAGTTAAAGAGGCAGATGTTAAAAGGTATATTTCATACATTAAAAAGTATGAGAAGTTAGATTTTTCTAGAGCTAATACTTTGAACAGACGACAATTATAAATTTCTGTAAGTATTAGATTTTATGTTGTCATTCAATTCTCCGAAATATTTTATAAGATGCTGCAAGTATAAAAAGCATAGAGCAAGTTTACTGACCATTATAAAATAACCAGGTTTCCAAATCTCAGAATTTCTCTCCTCAGACAGAAACAGAAAGTGGTCAGGATGCACACATAACGTGCACCCAGCATGGCTCAATTCCCAGAATCACATGGTCCTGAAAATTTCTGCATAGAGTTATGCAGCCACCTCACGCTGGTGTGACCCTAGAGGTCTACCAAACCGCAAGGGTGGCCTGGGTATCCTTGATAGCACAGGACCTTAGCGTGCACCACCTGTTGTGAGAATCGCTTTGTTATTTATTCTTTTCTCTTTTTGCAGAGAAGGCCTCTCTGTGCTCAGAGACCTGGATCCCCTCCCCCAGGTCGAGAGGCCTCTTCTGCAAGAGGAAAGATGAAAAACGAGCAATAAATTCCTCTGTGTCATATAACTAATGTAAAATTATAAAAGTAAATTGTAAGAGGGACTTTGGACCATAGCAAACTGACACAAATAGTCTCATGCTACTAAGAGTACTACCCATCCCTTCAGCCACTAACTTAAAAACAGTGGCAAACTAGCTAGTTTTCAAGTAGTCAAAAACTCATGCTTCTATAGTTCTTGAGAAAAACAAGTTTACATCAGCCTTTATGGATAACTAAGTTATTTCTAAAGTGGACATTAGAATTTTTAACTTAATTAAACTATTAGCATGTATTTATTTCTTAATAGAAAATTTGCTGGCCTAAAAATTCCTGCACAATATGTTTTTTAGAATACCCTAGGGAAATTTTTCAATTAATAACTCACAAAGAATGTAATAAAAATGGAAAAATAATTTCAGTTTTCATTGATTAGCAATTATAATTGTCTAAATAATCTTTTTAGCATAAGATACATCATAAGATACATTGAGGGGTCTAACTTCACCTATAAATGTTTGTCTGGTCTCTTGTCTGTTTCTGTTTGCATGCAAAGAAAAATATTGCTTCTTTCTTATCTTCATGAACTGCACAGAATGCCAAATGTTTAGTTTAGAAACGAAATCAGTATTACAACAATGCCTAGTCATTCATTCAACAAATAGAATGGAGTGCCAGTTTCAACAACTCTAAAGATTAATAAAATTTAGTTTGGTGAAAAAAATCATTATGCATGTCCTTCACCAAGTCGCTTAAATTCTATGAACCTTAAATTATTTATCTGTAAAAATATTTTGTTACATTTTAAACTTTTGTCATCCCTCAAATCCGATCATTTTCCTATAACATTTTAAAGACTATCTCTGAATTGTGGATTCTGATGTCTTGGAAAATGTCACCTCATATGCCTCACTAGGTGTAAACTGTTTTATACACAAAAGTAAATTTTCAATAATATTGAATGTGTATTGAAGCAGGTAAATTACTTTATAAGCTTATTCTCTTTTTGTTGTATTCCACAGTGGGCCACGTTTTTTAGCCCTTTCTGCTTTTCCCAATTTTTTAGGCAGCCTGGTTTACAATTCCATTAATTACAATTACTGCACGACCGCCAAAGGCTACAGGCCCTCCACCAATGTTCTTATGAAATATGGACCTCATCATGTTCACACCTCCACTCCCCCAACTTTGTTGGGTTTCTTTTCACTGGAACTATAGTCAATGAGTCTAAATACTCCACATTTCACATTTTTAAGACACAGAAAGATATCTATTTGTAACTCCATTTAGACAACAACATACAACTGATTGATGGGGAAAAAAATGGACAACTCTGATGGGCACAATAAAAATAAAAGTTGCTTAAATTAAAAAATCCTCCACTGTTGAAAAAATAATTATGCTTAAATATACCTTGGTTGGGGCTGGAGCGATAGCACAGCGGGTAGGGCATTTGCCTTGCACGCGGCCGACCCGGGTTCGATCCCCGGCATCCCATATGGTCCCCCAAGCACCGCCAGGAGTAATTCCTGAGTGCAAAGCCAGGAGTAACCCCTGAGCATCGCTGGGTGTGACCCAAAAAGAAAAAAATATATATATACCTTGGTTGATACAGAAAACGATAACCAGGGAGAAATGTTCTGTGAAAGGTGGTAGGTGCTTGGTTGATTCCTGAAACTGGTTCATATGGTGTCAACTTCTCATTATACAATACTGTGACTGCCTAGAAATAGCTTTGTAATTAAGAAACTTTTATAACTGCAAATAATTATCTATCAGCTGCCTGTCAAAGATTAGATTTTGCATTTGTTGAACTTTTATGCTAGAGTGAGAGAACAAGGGTCACTGAAGGTGATGCCTGCTCTGTAGAACAATTTTAAAATATCAGGAAGAATCTTGCTGACAAAAAGTCAATATGAATAAAATGGAGTTAATCCACAGTGAAACAAAAGAATCACTTTCAATGATGCTTTTAAAAAATAATAAACCATACTTTAACTTAAAGACGTTATTTGATCTTTAGAACTAAAGTTCTTATTTGTGGAAACTATTTTTAGAATGCAATAAGAGTGTCATGAGGACATTTAGATTGTGCTGGTGAGTTTGCTGAAAACTACAACAGAGAACAGGCCAAAGAAATTTAGATTTTGTAACAGAAATATATGTCTCACCTATCTGATTAAAGATCTTCATCCCCAAATGAACTTTAGGCAATAAGTACATGTGGAGCCATTTAAAAACAGTATCACTTAAACAATTTCTATCAGAGCAATAATACTTCTTTCATTGTCCAATAGGTACACAATAAATTAAGGACATTTATTGCAAAATATATCTAAAAATATAACAATATATTTATACCTACATACAATATTAAGACATTAATACAATTCTTATATATGGACAAAATTAATTTAATAATAACCAATAAGAAAATGAAATT
Organism: Sorex araneus; assembly: GCF_027595985.1. Taxonomy (NCBI): domain Eukaryota; kingdom Metazoa; phylum Chordata; class Mammalia; order Eulipotyphla; family Soricidae; genus Sorex; species Sorex araneus. The sequence goes on from NC_073303.1 coordinate 71,521,978, forward strand.
AGATAAATAATTTCTCTTCTTTGTTTTGCTTTCAGCTGTGCTCAGGGCTGACTCCTGACTCTGTGCTCAGGGATCACTCCCGATCCTAGGGATCTAACATGATCCGTGATGTGCAAGGCAAATGTGTACCCACTCTACTCTTCCTCTGGCCCAAGATTAATATTTTTAATACTTATAAATGCATTGGTGTTATCTTTGAAAAGAGGAATTAAAATATTATGCAATGTGAATGTATTCCCCACAATTTGATTTTTTTTGCGATTTTTTGAGAGTTTTATAAACTCTCTTTGCTTCAGTTATTCACATAAAAACAAGATCTATAAATAATCTATTGCTCAACAATGAGTTAAAATCAATGAGAGTCATGGTAGAAAAAAAAGATGATGGTTTTTAAAAAACTTCAATAATCCAATGAATTCAAGGAGAGAGAAAAAGATGTGGAAATAGGTAAAGGGGAATTAAAAAGAACAGTTCTACTAATGTTATTTTTAAAGTGCTGTACCAGCAGAATTTAAAACGTGTCTGACTGCTCTGGAATATCACAGAGAAAGATACTGAAGTAAGTCCTGATAATGAGATGAGTTTTGAACTGACCAAGCAGAGAATAGGGATAAATGAACCAAAGGCAAATGAAGACATACATAAGGGCATGAGGGAAAATTTTGGAAAGAAAAATAGGTCAGTGTGGCTATCTATATATACAGGGAGGAGCTGGAATGAGGGAAAATGAGGGTAATTCATAAAAAAAAAATTGCCTACAAAACAAGCATTATCTGAGGTTGCATATTGCCAAATTAATAAAAGATTCTGGGTAAAAAGCAACACTTATTTATAAAAGTCTCTTACTTGATGACATGGTGCATAGAGAATGTAACAAAGACAATAATCCTAAATCTCAAGGCAAGTTATAAAGTTCTTTCTTCCTATAAAATGAAAGAAGGCAAAAACCCAAATGATCATGGTGACTGAGAGCTAGAGCCAAGCTTTCAGCTATATCTCAAAAAATAAAGATGAGATGTAATAGCATCTAACATGGAGAAAATAGAAAGATCCGAGCTAATACCAACTTTGTCTTTAGATGAGTTTGTGTAACTATTATCCAGAATAGGGAATAATAGAAAAGGTGATAAATATATGATGAGTTACATCTGAATTACAAGTTTAAAGTACTATTCAGAATATATGGAACTATATATAAACATATATATATATATATATGAAAACCAATATATAGGATCACTTAAAGCAAGTAGCCAGATGATTATGTAACCAGGGGTACTTCAATTTTAAGGAATGTGTATAAGAGTCTGTGAAAAAAAAATGGAGAAATAAAATGCAGAAGGTAAGAAGGTAGTAGCATCCAAAGAAAAAAAATCAAAGAGATAATGAGAGACAGTGTCCAATACTACAACAGTGAAGAGGGTGAAGAGAGAAGCCCAGTCTGTTGTATTCCAAACATATCAAAGCTTATAGAAATTGGGGGGTAAAGAAATAAAATTTGCTTATATTACTTATATTACTATATACCACACATAAAGAGACAGAGCAGATTGTTAGCAAACTATTTTCCAATTAAATTTTTACTACTTTATACTGTATTTTAAAGTATTTGAAACTTCCAAATGAAGTATTTTTCTCTCAATCTGTTCTTAGGGATAACAAGGTATTTCTGAGTGATAAATTAATGCTCTAGACAAAAATCTTCTGTCCCTATTAACACATGTGGATCATCATCCCTTTGATCGTCGAATTTCTCGAGTGGTCTCAGTAACGTCTCCATTCATCCAAGCCTGAGATTTTAGGAGCCTCTCTCTACTCGTCTTTCCAACGATGCTGTACTAGAGGCTCTTTAGGGTCAGGGGAATGACCTCGCAAGTTCCCCATGGTGGATTAATATGCCAAAACCAGTAACAAGCTGGATCTCATATCCCTGACCCTAAACACATGTGGATATAGACCTGAAAGTGCAGACAGGAAGCAGAACATTCTTAGATAGATATAGCATTGCACTGTAGCACTGTCATCTGGTTGTTCATAGATTTGCTCAAGCGGGCACCAATAACATCTCCATTGTGAGACTTGTTGTTACTGTTTTTGGCATAATCGAATACACCATGGGTAGCTTGCCAGGCTCTGCCATGTGGGTGAGATACTCTCGCTAGCTTGCCAGGGCTCTCTGAGAGGGACGGAGGAATTGAACCCGGGTTGGCCACATGTAAGGCAAATGCCCTACCTGTTGTGCTACAAAGAAAAAATTCTTCTATTATATTTATTTCTTTTCCTTCACTGAATTTTCAGCACCATTTCTGAGAGCACAGTAAATAAAAAGCATATTTTTAATTCCCTGCTTTTATGCTGCCTCCAGAAACTCTTGGACTCTCAAGTTTTCCCGATTCCCAAAGTTTAGTTGGTGTTCAAAATTTTACATATCCGCCTTTTAGACAAATGTGTTAGAGTGAAATAGTATTTATCACTTGTATCACTTAGTCCTGTTGATCTTCGATTTGCTCAAGCAGGCTTCAATAACGTCTCCATTTGTCCCTGTCGCGAGCTAGTGCAGCCCAATGATATCTGCTCGCTCCAGTAACAGGAAGAGCCTCAAATCGTTCATTCAGGGATTTGACGAAGAAATCTGACCATCTAGTTGGTGGGCAGCCACGAGGTCTTCTGACGTCTTTCATGACAATGTTAATGAAAAACAAACTGGTCCCTGAAGCTCCATTTGCTCTCAATGGAATGAACATATCCGAATGCAGCAGCTATGTGTACCTGGGTCGAGAAATCAACATGAGGAACGACTTGGTGCCAGAACTGCGCAGGAGGAAGAGAGCAGTGTGGAATGCATTCAAGAGCATCGAAGAAGTGGTTAAGAGAACGAAGAACCTCCGACTCTGGGCACATCTTTTCGATTCCACTGTTCTTCTTGCACTAACATAGGCCTCAGAGACCTGGGCCCTATACAAACAGGATGAGAACGCTATCAGGGTATCCCAAAGAGGAACCGAAAGAGCTATGCTGGGAATATCATGTCTCACTCAAGTGAGAGAAGGAATCCGGAGTTCTGACCTCAGTGGACGATCAAAAATCAGGGGCACTGTCTCGTTTGCCAAGACATCAAAAATCAGATGGGCCGGTCATGTAATGCGATTCAAAGACGACCGCTGGACTAGAGCTGTTACCAACTTGATATTATTCATATATAAGAAAAAAATAAAATGTACCTTCTATTACAATGTGAGTGGAGCAGTAAGGTATCCTGTTAAGTGAAATAAATTAAAATAAAAAGGACAAATATGAGATGATTTTACTCAGATGTAGTACATAAAAAAAAACAAGGACTAGAGAGTATTCAATTATAACAAACCCTTTGATTTGACTATGTATCTGAAGTTAACAAGTGGTGGTTAGTGGCGGGGCAGGGGTGAAGTGGATAAAAAAACTGAATAGGGCTGGAGAGATAGCACAGCGGGTAGGGCGTTCGCCTTGCATGCGGCCGACCCGGGTTCAAATCCCAGCATCCCGTATGGTCCCCTGAGCATGGCCAGGGGTAATTCCTGAGTGCAGAGCCAGGAGTAACCCCTGTGCATCGCCAGGTGTGACCCAAAAAGAAAAAAAAACTGAATAGAAATGACAAGAAGACAGTGGTAGAAGGTCTTTGATATTTTTGATGATAAAGGTACAGAAAATTTGTACACCAATAACATAAATGTGAATTTTGATATTTTTTATAATAAAGGAGCAGAAAATTTGTACCCCAAAAATATAAATGTGAACACTGCTATAACTATATTACCTCAACCACAATGAAACAAAATAAAAAATAAATGGTGTACTCAGTTTGCAAGAACAGAAGCAAGCTTGGGATTAAAGTTGATACCTTCAAATCATGCACTTCCAAGTACTTTCAACTGCTTTCAAATATGCTGATTATGATGATGGAAACTTGTTACACTGATTCTTTCATCGCCTTAGATTTTCTCAGTAGATGTTAACATCCTATTAGGGTCAGAGTTGCCCCAAGCCAAAAAAGTAAGTGCTCTTTTTTATTCCCTTTGAAGTGTATAAAATTATTAAATAAGTTATAGTTAACATCTACACTGTGGTATAAATGCAGTGACGTACAACATATATGAACTGATATTATCATTATCATATCTATTTTGCAAGGAAGAAACTGAGGCATAGAGATATTGTGTTGCGACTAAAATCAAACATTTGATAAGTAACAGCATTTGACCCTAGTCAGAGTGGTCCCAGAATACAAATACAAACAACACCTCTTTAACGTTTCAATATGGTGGGAAATTTGCCCCAGAGATACTCTTGTTTTACCATGCTATGCTCTGGGATGCTGTGTATACCCAGTGGTTGTCAGGAGAACATGAGGTGTTGGGGGGGTGTGAGGGAGCTCAAACCAGGAGTTCTGTGAACACTTGTACTTGAACCCCTTCAACTCTTCTTAACCCCCAAATACAACAATTTCCTCTCCACTCAACACTCAATGTTTTGCCTCTTCAGACAAAGCCTTAAGGCTACTACTTGAGACTTTACAGGCACAGAAGGGGTACACAGAGGACTGGATAAACATAGACCCATAGCGCTGAAATCCTCTTGGGAGATGATTCTGAAAGAAACAGCAACTGGAGATGCTTGGTTCTTAAGGATGTGTAGATGCTCAGAGACAAAGTGACAGCGGCCTATGAGAGGCTAGTGAGAATAGACCACATAGAAATGAAATGATGTGCCTCTGTTTTTTTTCTTCTGAGATTGAGAAGCTGGTGCTTGGAGCTGTGCAAAAAGCCTGATTGTCATCACCAATACAGATAGGTACTCGGTGGTAGATTTCAATACCTAAACCTGTGTTCTAAAGTCATAGAAAAGTTGAGTTATAAACAGGAAGACAAACATAATAACTACAGTTAGAGTTTAGACTATAAGGAAATTATTGCTGATAAAAGACCATTAATTATTTACGATTTCCAAGTAGAAAGGGCATTTCATGAGGAGTTACTGAGCAAAATGGTCCATCCAAGGCAAAAGGGAGAAAAAAATTTTACACGATACACAATTCCTGTGCTCAAAGAAAATTTATGAAAGAATACAAAGCATGAGGGGAAAGATACCTGACAGGTAGAACTGGAAATCAAGTGTTTGACTTTAACTGCTTAATTGTAAATGTAAATATCTGTCTTGAAGCTTTAACCTTCTCCTCAGCAACACTAGATGGCTAGTAAAGTAAGAAAGAAAAGAAAAAACAGGAACTACCCAAAAAGATTCCCCTTTTGAAAGCCCTGGGTGATCTTCATAACTGACCGTAGGAAATGAGAAACAGCCAGTTCCTCACACTTGTCCTTGCCCTACTCTTCCCTCTCCAAATGTCTAATGGTAAGAACTGTCTTTCACATCTGGCTCCTCTCCCAAAGCCTGCACCTTTCTTTGTTCCATTTGCAAATAAGGCAGAGTGTATCTCAGAGGAGTAGATTACAAGGGCATTTTATTATTCAGTTTGGTGCCCATTAGTTAAAAAATCACCCTTTATAAAGAGTTTACTGTTCTAGTTCTCTATAAGAACACCTCTTGTGACCTTGCACACAAGATGATTACTTTGACAAGATGAGCCAACCATCTCCCAACCTGCTGGTTTATTGAGAGTCAAGCTCTTCTATGATCTGTCACCATGGCCTTTGAGTAACAGTACAACAGGGTCGTCCTCACTCCAGCCCAGCCTGTCCCTTCCTAGTACATAATTCCCCCCTTCCCCCCCACATACACAAGCACACAACGTGCTGTATGGTCCTTAGACATGTCATGTTGTCACCAAGACTTAGACTCATGGGCAAAAAACTCTTTTTTCCTCAAAGTTCCAAATGTCTAATCCCGAGTTATTCTTGACGGTATAAGCTATACCAGCTCACTGGTCCTGTCAGAGCGTTAGTGTAGCTGGCTAAACATTTACGAAGAGACTCATTACAAGTACTACAAACCCAAGTGACTGTTCCACAGTATCTCTCAATAGTCTGAGACACAAAACAAACTATACATTAGCATAATATCAATTTAAGAAAAACAAATTAAATAAAGAGGCAGTGTCCCAAAATAATGTTTAAAGAAGATTTCCCTGAGATGAAGAATAGTTCCATCTTCAGACTGACTGACTCACTAACTTCTGAGCTGTATTAAGGAAACAGGTAACTCCTAGACATATATTTAAAAATTTTAAGGATAGAGACAAAATATTATAACTCACCATAAAGAAAAATAATATATATAATTATATATGTTTGCATAAATTATTTTAGTTTTTTATCTGGAATTTTCTAAGATACCAGACAATATGAGCTGCAGTTACAGAAAGATCCAATGAAAGAGACAACAGTTTATATCAATCAACATTACCGTTCATTCTGAATGATAAAAGAAGGAAGTTTGAGGATGTGATAGAATTCATATTATATACACATGTAAAGTCTATCAAAAGAAAATGTTGCTTAAAAATTTCACCAATTTAAAAATGAAGATGATTAGTGGTATAAAAGTGAAGGACAATATAGCATAAAGGATATAGCAGTAAGTAAAGAACTTCATTTTTTATAATTGCACGCTTATTAAATACATGACTGTAACAATATTTATTTTCTGTTAAGTATTAATTCAAAATAAGATATTGAAAATGCATGATATAAATTCTTAAATAGACATTTTTAGTTGTAAAAAATAGACAACAGAAAATAGTAATTTTCCTAAACAAAGATAGTAATTGCAAGTTATAGGGAAGAGGTGAAACCAAAATGTTATAAAGGAATTCTTGGTATAATTGAAGATAAACAGGCAAATAAAGCATGTGGAAACCAAGTATTATGAATTGAATTATATTTCTAAAATGTACATGAATTGTTTACCTTAACAATGTAAATTCTTTTCAGAAGTAGTTTCATTTGGGATGTAAGTGTGTAAGATGGATTATAGGCATATGTTGAGTCCTAATTCAATATAACTAATGTCTCATATAAGGGAGAAATTTTGGTACATACAGTACCTAAGGACAGGAGCATATGAAGGAGAAAAGATTAGAGTGATGCAACTACAAGGCTGTAGATATTGTAGACCATAAAATAGGAAGGCCAAAGATTGACACAACCACTCCCCTTCGGAAGGAAACAATTCTGACAAAACTTTAAGACTTCTAAACTCTGAAATTGGGAGACAATGAATTTCCTTTGTTTATGTCATCCCACTTAGAGAAGCCTTATTACAATTCAATATTACAGGACAGGTGTAACTAAGGAGGAACGAGTTGTATACTGTTTTCAGCTACTAGCAGAAATTTATGCTTTCAGAACTATATTTAAAAACTTTAAAGGAAAAAATGTAAATATAGTGAAAAGAGAGAGTAGGAGCCTTACTTAGATCAAAAGGAAAGGGAAAAACTAAAGTTCAATAAAGTCTTGCATAAAATACATTATAAAATTCTGGTATATTTCATAGTTTGACATATTAGATAAAAAAGATTTAAGGGCATGCAACAACTCAATACTTGATTTAATAGATACTTCTTTTGAAAATAAAAAATATGCATTTCTTGGGGCTGGAGAGATAGCACAGCGGGTAGGGCATTTGCCTTGCACACAGCCAATCCGGGTTCGAATCCCAGCATCCCATATGGTCCCCTGAGCACGGCCAGGGGTAATTCCTGAGTGCAGAGCCAGGAGTAACCCCTGTGCAGAGCCAGGTGTGACCCAAAAAGCAAAAAAAAAATATGCATTTCTTTACATGTGTTATTTGGCCATAATACAAGCTTAACTTATTTTAAAAGTTTACTTTCTCTTATTCAAAAAATTTCAATAAATATTCAATTATTGTAGATGCTATTTAATGGAAAATAAAATTAACAAAGTGTTAAAATGAATTCTGAAGAAAATATATAAACCTTAAACCATAGCTGTTCTGAAGTTCATATCTCATTATTGATATCAAGAAAGCATCAGCTCAAGGAGTGAAAAATTACCACTACCACACTGCCTTCTGTCTTTAAAGGTACTAAAAAGAGCACCTAGGGTAGATGATGGTTTATATTTCATACAAAATGAGAAGGGGGGAGCATTTAATACTTTACAGAATTCCAGAATAGCTTTGATATGAAGAATAAAAAACTTCAATATACAAAACAAGGTATTTGATTTGCTCCTCCACAATTCTCAGCTTCATTATACTTTAGTATTAAAAGATTCCTCTCATATATCATAATACATTTTCCATAAACTAAGATAAACAGACTTCCTGCTTTGCCCTGGAGATTTGTGGTTTATGATTGTTGTCTAGGAGTTTATTAAGAGTATTATTAAGTATTATTAAGAGTACTTTTTTTCACTTTTAAAATCATCTCCATTTGAATAATAAATATTTTCCGTTACCATAGCCTGTAGTGATGCAGTCTACTGCTTAGGAGGGTAAAGATCTATGAGATTTTCTCTGCAAGGATATGTTAGGACACTCAAGTCATCTATGATTCATTTTTAAATACCTAGTTTACCCTATCTGTGAAAGAGGAAACAATGGAATTAAGCACAAATGAAGCAGTAGATTGAAAGGACTGAAACAAGTATATGAACTTGAACCAGTTTTAAAATGTATTTATTAAAGACAGTAAAAAAAGGTTTGATTTGCTACATAATAAAAATGTATTAGAAAAATATAATAAGACTTCATTGAATATATGAAGCATATATTTCTAAATAACCCATTCAAAACTAACTTGTTATAAACTGGAATACAATGCAGGCTACTGTTACAAAAGGATCAATATAAATTTAGTCACCTTGTGTATATTTATGATCTTTTACATACTTAAAATATATAGTTAATTGAAAATGCTATTAATAATATCTTGGGTAATATCAAACTTTCTTATTTCAATTTTATCCCAATATGGCCCTCATTCTGGTAGAAATATCAAATTCTATATATCACTCAGAGTAACCCCAATTGATAATACCATACTAGTGTTAGCTTTATGTTATGGAACTCTGTAATTCACTGAATAACCCCAATTGAAAGTAATAGATTAGTATGAGTTTTATGTTCTCAAACTTCATATATTAATAGAAAATTAAATTCATACATTATTCTATTCTCACTACCCAGACAGTATAGCAGAAGTGTAAAAACAGCGCATATCCATTGGCTAGTAAGAGTTACAGCAGGTAGGTAGGACACTTGCCTTGCATGCAGTCAACAGGGATTCAACTACTGGTACCACATATAGTCAGAGTTCCACAAGGAGTGATTCCTGAATACAGAGCCAGGAGTAAGCCCTAAGAAATGCTGGGTGTCAGAAAATATCACAAATCACGAAATCCCGTTAATCACCGATTTCTCGGGCAGGCTCAGTAACATCTCGTTTCATCCTTTCCCTGAGATCTTAGAAGTCTATCTCGACTCGGCCCTCCTAACGATGTTGCACAGGGGGCTCTTCAGGGTCAGGGGAATGAGATCCAGCTTGTTACTGGATTTTGCATATGAATACACCATGGGAAGCTTGCAAGGCTGTCCCATGTGGGCAGGAAACTCTCAGAAGCTTGCCAGTTTCTCCCAGAGGGAGAAGTAGGCTACAAGATATCGCTTCTGAGAGCTTGCTTTTAAGTCTCTCTCTGGATGTTGGCCATTGATGGGATTACACACACCTGGGTTCCTCTGCCGGTAACTTCATGCATGAGGTTTGTCCGAACGTGTGGAGAGAGGCCTCCAGCATGGCTGTAGCTAGGTTCCAGTGGTCTTCAGCCGCCTAGCTATTTTCCAGTAGCTAGGGGGTCACATCCACAAATTGCCCTTGGCGCCATGAAATCCCATCAATGGCCAACATCCAGAGACTATAAAACCAAGATCCCAGACATCTTATAGCCTAGTTCTTTGTCTCGGAGAACCTGGCAAGCTACCGAGAGTTTCCTGCCTGCGTGGGAGAGCCTGGCAAGCTCCCCGTGGCGTATTCATATGCCAAAACCAGTAACAATAATGGGTCTCATTCCCCTGACCCTGAAAGAGCCTCCAAAGTGGCATGGTTGGGAAGGACAAGTAAAGAGAGTCTTCTAAAATCTCAGGGCTAGGAGGAACGTTAATGACACTGCTCGAGAAAATCAACCACCAACGGGATGATGATGATGATGATGATGATGATGATGATGATGATGATGATGATGATGATGATGTAGTATTTTTGGCTACTTTGTTGTAGTTCACATAACATGGCTATAGTAGTGTTAATGTTTGTGGTTTTTATGTAGGAAGCTAAATCATCTTTACTAATTCATTTCATCTTTCCATTTCATTTCACCCTCAACCAAAATGCACAAGACCCTTTACCATCGTTTTGTTTTTTTTTTTATTTTATTTTCTGGTTTTGAGCCTCTGTACTAAGGGCTTACTCCTGGCCCTGCACTCAAGGGTTAGTCCTGGAGTCTTGGAGGACCATACAGGGTGCTTGGGAGTAAGCCCTTAGCTACTGTACCATCTCTTAAGCTCCTCACCATCTAGTCCATTCTAGTCTACTTCATCACCCATCTTTCTGTTTTACTGCTTAGTAATCTCACTTCTGTAAATGTCAAAGTTTTGTCATTATTAGATATCTAGTATTTTCCTTGCTAAGTTTCTCTGTATACACAAATGAATGAGATCATCCAGTATTTGTTCTTTTCCCTCTGATTTACTTTGCTCCACCTGATGTCTCCTTTTAGTTCTATTTAAATTTCCCAAACTGCAAGATTTCATCTTTTTGTTTACCCATATAGCATTCCACTGTGTATAGATGTCACAACTTCTTTATCTGTTTCATAGTTTCATCTGTCTAGTTTCATAGTTTTATCTGTCAAGAAACTATGACTGTAGATGTCCCCTGGTCTTAACTTTGAGCATATACTATTCCTATAACTTTTCATTTCCCTTTCACAATGCTGAGTAGTAACAATATCTGAACTTGTTTGTTCATTATCGATCCTCTTTTTTTAATACTCTAGTTTTTCTCTATATTAACTAGAAAAATAAAAAATGTTTCCTCCTTTGTTTTTTCTTCATTTTCAAACTCTCACTCTAAGTTCAAAAAGTGGGGGCTAGTAACACGTGCATTTGGCGGCCAAAAGCCAGTTCCTCACCCTGGCAGGCCAACCACGGTGGGCTCATAAAGGAGGAAATGTGGCCATCAAGCTGGTTGGTGATCAGTCTCCGTTTATTCCAATCTCTGCTTAGTCATTTATTCCAGTCTCTCCAACACCTATTCCAGTCTCACCATGCACCCTATTCCAGTCTCACACTGCTCCTCATTCCAGACTCCCAGGGTTAATTAAGAGAAAAACACCAAAGGCTGGGGATAGCAATTACACATAGGTGTGGTAGCACAATCAACAGATGTAAAGTCCCTCCTTCCAGGGAAGCTCTTCTAAGACAAAATGTCATCCTGCTAGGAGATCTGCCCCAGGACAGAATTCTATCTAAGGTGTATTACTTTCCCTGTTTCCTTAGCCAGTATTCATTTAAACAGTCATCTTAAATTTACTTCTTAATAATATTTCTCGCCATTTTGTATGGACACAGTAAGAGATTTACCAGGCATAAAGGGTGACTCTCCTGGGGACATCTCGCTATATATCCCAGGCTATAGTCCTCAGGACAGATTAGTCCTTCCTAATCCCAGCAGAGTCCTTGTCCAGTTACTTCATTTTGGGTCATGACAGAGTTTATCCGTGACTGTGCTCTTAACTTAATTATAAATTTTGTAGCATTTGGCCTGTCCCTTTTTGATGCCTGAGTATCAAAGGCTTGCCCTGGGTCCATTCAAGTCCCTCATTGGGACCTCCTTTTGAGGTAGGCAATTAGGATAACTAGTGCTTCAGTTGAGTAAATATGACAGATGCCAAGGAGTAAATATTATTAGGAGTCAAATAACTCTCAAGTAACATGAGCATAGCATCAGCTGTCTTCCTGTGTCTATGCAAAAAGAATATTTCTCTAAAATAAACTGCAAAGGACATGAAAGAAAGAGAAAAACAACATTACACTTACAAATACAAAATCCAGAATCCTCTAAGGAATTTGACTTTACAAGTCCCGGGGTTCGATTAGGGGAAATGAGTGATTAACAAAACACAAATGAGAAGTTAAAGATGAATGGGAGTGCCTTCAGAGCACTGTGATGGGTGTTACTCAATATACATAAGCTCCTTGAAGCAGGCTAGGGAGGAGAGGGGGTGGTGGGAACCAACGTTGTCCAACACAACTCTTGTTATTTCTGGTCACCACAAATGTGTGTTAGTGTGGGTGGCGGCTGTCATGATTGAGGATGAGGTTTCCTACACAAGGTATGCTTCTGTAGTAGTAGACAAATGTCAGACAATTCAATTCTGACATTATCTACCTAATGATAAAGTCAGAAGCAACAAGTTAAAGGCTCAATCCCCATGAAACGCCCTACTTTGGATGCCAACCAGAATCTGAAGTCCCCAGGTTACCCACAACTTCTGTCCCTTTAAGCAATAAAACAGAAGTTCTCGAAACCCCGTGCTCAGGTTCAATTAGTTTGCCAATATTACTCATAGGACTTGGGGAAATATTAACTTCTGCCTACTAGTTTATTGGAGAGCATGTAAAAGGACACAGGTAATGAGATAGGTAAGGTGAGAGGGGAGAATCCTGAACACAGGAGTTTTCATCCCTGTGGACTTGGTGTGTACCATCCCCTGTACACATGCCTGTAGGGGCTAATCCAGATTTGAGCCTCATTGTTGGGTTTTTCATTGAAGATCTCACATGTAGACACAATCTCTTTTAAACTCCATTTCCAGTCCCTTCCTACTCACTAGAAAAGAAGGAAGGCAGATTTGAAAGTACTAAACTTGCAATCTGGCTTGATCTGTTTAATGACCAGTCTCTTCCAGAAGCCATCCAGATGTCCACCCGAGTCACTGCAGTAGAGCTTGTGACTAAAATGAAAGGCCCCACTGAAAGTTAAACAAATTGTTTATTAGATCATCAAAGTGAGGATTTAGAAGAACAGTCTGATGTTACTCAGAGAACTACTCCAATTCCCACAAGTCTGGGTCCATTTTAAATATCTTGTGACAGAGCAGTTTTCATGCACACTGGAAAAAACAATAGTAAACCATTCACATAAAAAATGCAATTATTTCTGACATGGACTTCCAGTTTTCCCCAATACAATTTGACTTTTTTATGTCCTAGAACTGTCTTAAACTATCCAATGTCCATGTTGTCTGCACCAAGGAGGAAAACCATGAAGAGCTTTTAATCCTTATTTTGACTTCCACAGGCAGAAAACCTAAATACCAATTGTACAGACTTCCTGTTACTGACTTCTTTGGTCAAAAGCAGAAACTGTTAGTGGTTGGCTTCTTGCAGGTAACATAGACATAACAACTGGATGCCACAATATTAAAAATTAGTCTGCTGAGTGATACGAAGATCTTGTGACCTTTGAAGAAACAAGAATCTTAGAAAGTTTATGCCCTAAAAAAAAAAATTAGGTGCGCCCCTGGTTCCCACGCGGCCGCCGGGACTTGGGACCCTTGCCGCTGCCACTTCCCGCGTCCCACCGCCCCAGCTTTCCCGTCCGTCCGGCTCCCTCCAACCCGGCCGTTTCCCAGGAGACCCATGGCCCAGGAGCCCCTGCTAGGAAGAAACGGGGGCGTGGCCTGAAAGGGCCGTGGTCTAAAAAGGGGCGTGGCCTCCTGCCAGAGCGGCCGCCGCTAATGCGGCCGCAGATATTATTTCCTACCTTAGCACATTAGGTATAGTCTTCTTGCTTTGAATATCGCTTGAACACATCTCATACATTTATGCGAACTAGCCTATCAGCTCTAAGTTTAGAAAAATTATCAGTGAATAAGAGAAGCTTAGCAAAGCTTTTGTAAAGACAACTTAGCCTTAAGTCTTCATTAAAGCCCCAACATCAATCAGAAAGAAAAGGCTGAGTGTAAGGAAGACTTCTAGAATAGGAATAAAGCTGCCATCAGCAATAGCACAAACAGAGCCCCTCCCTCTCTCAGCAAGTGGTAGTAGGAATAAACACCTACAAAGTTCCAATCCTATACTTCCATAACAATATGAAGAAGCAGCGAAAATGCCCTCCAGGAAGAGAGGGAGAAGAAAAGATACTAGAAACCTCAAAAGAGGCTCCCAACATCTACGACCTCTCAGATAAACAATTCAGAGAGGAAATCTGGAGGAGAGTCGACCTACTCCAAGCAACCATGGAACAGACGTCCAATAAATTAAGGGAGGAGATGAATGAATCACTGGAACGATCTACCAAAAAAATGCAGGAAGAAATGAGAGCAGAAATTTCAAACCTACGAACGGAAGTCACACAAATAAAGGAAACAGTAGATGAATTAAAAATCACAGTAGATGCCCTCAACAGTAGAATGACTACAGCTGAAGACAGAATCAGCGAGCTTGAGGATGAGCTGCAGAAAGCTTACAGACAACAAACAACAAATCATGGCCAAAGACCTCAAAATGGCTATAGAGCGAATCAGAGCCCTGGGGGATGACTTCAAGAGGAACAACATAAGAATCATTGGAGTACCAGAACCACAGGGAAGTAACCCCAATGAAAACAACATAGCCAAAGACATCATTACTAAGAAATTCCCAGAGCTGGAGAAGGCAGGCGTCCAGATACAAGAAGTCCGAAGAGTGCCAGCAAAAGGAGACCCAAATAAAAAGACTCCAAGGCATATCATAGTCAGAATGGCGGATGCTGTAGATAGAGACACAATTCTACAAGCAGCAAGGTCAAAGAGGGAAATCACATACAAAGGAGCACCCCTCAGATTTACAGCAGACCTGTCAGAGGAAACTCTCCGAGCCCAAAGACAATGGTGGGACATAGTGAAAAAACTCAACGAAATGAATGCCTCACCAAGAATACTTTATCCGGCTAAACTCTCACTCAAACTCGAAGGAACCATACACTATTTCTCAGATAAACAACAGCTCAGGAACTTCATAGACTCAAAACCAAACTTAAAAGAAGGTCTAAAGGGGCTACTGTAAGCTAAGGAGGAACCCCATAAGAACAACTAAACCCCCAGAAAGATGACACAAAACCCCATCACAATAATCTCTCTCAATGTCAATGGCCTAAATGCACCTATCAAGAGACACAGAGTGGCAAAATGGATCCGGAAATTAAACCCAACATTCTGCTATTTACAAGAAACACACCTGAACAAACAGAGTAAACACAGACTCAAAGTCAAAGGATGGAAAACAATCCTGCAAGCAAACAACTCCCTTAAAAAAGCTGGAGTGGCCATCCTAGTATCCGACAATATAGATTTCAGGTTGAAAAAGATTAGAAGGGACAGCGAAGGCCACTTTCTATTCATCAAGGGATATGTACAACAGGAGGAAATCACACTCTTAAACATATACGCACCCAATGAACGACTGGCTAAATACTTAAAACAACTCCTTACAGACCTCAAAGATGACATCACTAACAGCACAATAGTAGTTGGAGACTTCAATATCCCCCTAGCACCTCTGGATAGATCAACAAGAACAAAACTCAGCAAGGAAACACTGACTCTGAAAGAAGAAATGGAAGAGAGAGGCCTAATAGACCTATACAGGGCTTTACACCCCCAAAAGAAAGAATACACATTCTTTTCCAGTGCACACGGAACATTTTCCAAAATAGACCATGTACTGGGTCCCAGAACATACCTCAATAGAATCAGAAAAATAGAAATTGTATCAACCATCTTTTCAGACCACGAAGCGCTGAAGATAGAAGCCAACCACACACCGACACGGAGAACCAAATCAAACACCTGGAAACTAAACAACTCAATGCTGAACAATGAGTGGGTCAGAAAGGAAATCAAAGAAGAAATCAAGAAATACTTAGAAACAAATGAAAATGAGGACACGAGTTATCAAAACCTATGGGATGCAGCTAAAGCCGTGTTAAGGGGAAAATTTATAGCTCTCCAAGCATTCCTCAGGAGGGAAGAAAGGGCCCACATAGAGAATTTGACTTCACATCTCAAGACCTTAGAAAAGGACCAGAAAAAGGAACCCAAACCAGACCGAAAGAAAGAAATAATAAAAATTAGAGCCGAAATTAATGACATCGAAACCAAAAAGACAATCCGAAAGATCAATGAAACAAAGAGCTGGTTCTTCGAGAAAATAAATAAGATTGATAAACCGCTAGCAAGACTCACAAAGAAAGAGAGAGAGAGAACCCTAATAAATCGAATCAGAAATGAAAAGGGGGACATCATAACAGAAACCAGTGAGATTCAAAAGATCATTAGAGACTACTTCGAAGGTCTATACGCCACAAAACAAGAGAACCTAAAAGAAATGGATGAATTCCTTGACTCCTACAATCTCCCAAGTCTGAACAAAGAAGACTTGGAGTACTTGAATAGACCCATTAATGTTAAGGAAATTGAAACTGTAATAAAAAATCTCCCCAAAAGCAAAAGCCCAGGCCCAGATGGATTCACTGGTGAATTCTTTCAAACATTCCAAGAAGACCTGTTGCCAGTTTTCCTCAAGCTTGTCCAGGAAATTGAAAAAACAGTACCTCTCCCAAACAGTTTCTATGAAGCACACATCGCCCTAATACCAAAAGCAAACAAAGACACCACTAAGAAAGAAAATTATAGACCAATATCCCTGATGAACACCGATGCGAAGATCCTCAACAAAATACTAGCAAATAGGATCCAACAACTCATCAAGAAGATCATACACCATGACCAAGTGGGATTCATCCCGGGGATGCAGGGATGGTTTAACATCCGGAAATCGATCAACATAATCCATCATATCAACAAAAGTAAAGATAAAAACCATATGATCATATCAATAGATGCAGAGAAAGCATTCGACAAGATTCAACATCCGTTCATGATGAAAACTCTCACCAAAATGGGTTTTGGAGGAACTTTCCTCAAGATAGTCGAAGCCATCTACCACAAGCCTACGGCAAGCATTATTCACAATGGAGAAAAACTAAGGGCCTTTCCTCTAAGATCAGGCACAAGACAAGGATGCCCACTCTCACCACTTCTCTTCAATATAGTACTGGAAGTACTTGTGATAGCTGTTAGACAAGAAAAAGAGATCAAGGGCATCCAGATAGGAAAGGAAGAAATCAAACTCTCACTATTTGCAGATGATATGATACTATATCTAGAGGAGCCCAAAGCCTCTACTAAGAAACTCTTAGAAACAATAGACTTATACAGTAAAGTTGCAGGCTACAAAATCAATACGCAAAAATCCATGGCTTTCCTATATACAAACAATGAGGCAGAGGAAAGGGACACGAAAAAAGCAATCCCATTCACAATCGTGCCCCAGAAAATCAAGTACCTCGGAATCAGCTTAACCAAGGATGTAAAAGACCTCTACAAAGAAAACTATAAAACGCTACTCCATGAAATAAAAGAAGACATGAGAAAATGGAAACATATACCTTGCTCATGGATAGGGAGAATCAATATTGTCAAAATGACAATACTCCCCAAAGCATTATACAGATTCAACGCGATCCCTATAAGTATACCCATGACATTCTTCAAAGAAATGGATCAAGCAATCCTAAAATTCATATGGAACAACAAACGCCCACGGATAGCTAAAACAATTCTTGGGAAAAAGATGATGGGAGGCATCACCCTCCCCAACCTCAAACTCTACTACAAAGCAGTAACAATTAAAACAGCATGGTACTGGAACAAAGGCAGAGCTGCAGACCAATGGAACAGGGTGGAATATCCCTACACACAACCCCAAATGTATGATCATCTAATCTTTGATAAGGGAGCAAGAGATGTGAACTGGAACAAGGAAAGTCTCTTCAACAAATGGTGCTGGAACAACTGGACAACCACATGCAAAAAAAATGGGCTTAGACCTTGACCTTACACCATTCACAAAAGTCAGATCAAAATGGATTAAAGACCTCAACATTCGACCACAAACCATAAGGTACATTGAAGACAAGGTCGGCGAAAACCTCCACGATATTGAAGATAAAGGTATCTTCAAAGGTGACACAGAACTAAGCAATCTAGTAAAAACAGAGATCAACAAATGGGACTACATTAAACTAAAAAGCTTCTGCACCGCAAAAGATACAGTGACCAGAATCCAAAGACTATCCACAGAATGGGAAAGGATATTTACACAATACCCATCAGATAAGGGGTTGATATCAATGGTATATAAAGCATTGGTTGAACTCTACAAGAAGAAAACATCCAACCCCATCAAAAAATGGGGCAAAGAAATGAACAGAAACTTTACCAAGGAAGAAATACGAATGGCCAAAAGGCACATGAAAAAGTGCTCTACATCACTAATCATCAGAGAGATGCAGATCAAAACAACCACGAGATACCACCTCACACCACAGAGACTAGCACACATCCAAAAGAACAAAAGCAACTGCTGTTGGAGAGGATGTGGGGAGAAAGGGACCCTTCTACACTGCTGGTGGGAATGCCAACTGGTTCAGCCCTTCTGGAAAACAATATGGACGAGTCTCAAAAAATTAGAGGTTGAGCTCCCATTTGACCCAGCAATACCACTGCTGGGAATATATCCCAGAGAGGCAAAAAAGTATAATCGAAACAACATCTGCACATGTATGTTCATCACAGCACTATTTACAATAGCCAGAATCTGGAAAAAACCCGAATGCCCTAGAACGGATGACTGGTTGAGGAAACTTTGGTACATCTATACAATGGAATACTATGCAGCTGTCAGAAAAAAGGAGGTCATGAATTTTGTATTTAAGTGGATGGGCATGAAAAGTTTCATGCTGAGTGAAATGAGTCAGAAAGAGAGAGACAGACATACAAAGATTGCACTCATCTAGGGTATATAGAATAACAGAGTGGGAGACTAACACCCAAGAATTGTAGAAATAAGTACTAGGAGGTTGACTCCATGGCTTGGAGGCTGGCCTCACATTCTGGGGAAAGGGTAACTCAGAGAAGGGATCACCAACTATAATGTAGTCGAAGGCCATGTGGGGGAAGGGAGTTGTGGGCTGAATGAGGGCTAGAGACTGAGCACAGTGGCCACTCAACACCTTTATTGCAAACCACAACAGCTAATTAGAGAGAGAGAACAGAAGGGAATGCCCTGCCACAGTGGCAGGGCGGGGTGGGGGGGAGATGGGATCGGGGAGGGTGGGAGGGATGCTGGGTTTACTGGTGGTGGAGAATGGGCACTGGTGAAGGGATGGGTTCCCGAAATTTGTATGAGGGAAGCATAAGCACAAAAGTGTATAAATCTGTAAATGTGCCCTCATGGTGATTCACGAATTAAAAATAAATAAATTAATTTAAAAAAAAATAAAGGACTGGAGTGATAACACAACAGATAGGGCATTTGCCTTGCACGTGGCCAACCTGGATTCAAATCTCAGCATCCCATATGGTCCCCCGAGCACCACCGGGAGTAATTTCTGTGTGCAGAGCCAGAAGTAACCCCTGAGTATCATTGCTGGGTATGATCAAAAATAAAAAAATTAAATACCTAAAAATATTAGCAAAGAAAGTTTGTTTTATTCTTTTGTTTTGTTTTGTTTTGTTTTAGGGGCACATGTGGTAGTGTTCAGGGCTTACTCGTGCCTCTGGGGTCAGGGGTCAGGATCATTCCTGTAGGTGCTCCGGGGATCATACACAGTACAGGGATCAAATGAGGTTAGCTAAATGCAAGGCAAGTACCTTACTACTGTACTATCTGCTAGACCATAAAAATATAAAGAAAAAAAATTAAGGTATGATTGCTAATACACAGTTATACAAAGATTAGAATCATAATATACTATATTATTCTGCTTTATATGATTTAAAATTCTATAAATAATCTACTCAAATGCATAGGGGTCTGGAAAAACAGCATGCAAAGAAATCATTCTAATCTTTGTATTATCGCTTCAGTCTCAGAATGAAAAGGGTATTTTTTTCCTTTTTGGTCCACAACTCGAGGTGCTCAGGGGTACCTTTTGGCTTTGCAGTCAGGAGTTCCATCTGGCAGTGCTCAGGAGACCATATGGGTTATCAGGGATGGAACCCAGGTCAGCCGTGTTCTCTGCCACCCCCCAATAATTAAAATTTTAGTATTAAAATTTGAATCATTCAATTTAAAGAATTAAAATAAACATTTTTTAAATAACTTGACTAAATTTTCAAATTCTTACAGCACAGGGTTTTTTTATACTTGACCCGAACTTTAGTCAAATAGTCATTTTTAATAACTAGTCATTTCATATATAGTTTTTCTACACTCTTTAGGCAAGTGAAAGATCCCCAGTGAGTTCTCCAAAACCATGCTCATTAAGCCTTAGGTAAGAGAGGTTTTTCAGACTTGAGTGTACACCGGCATCCTGGGGAGTCTTCTGAGATGCAAATTCTAATTCAGCAGTCTTCCTGGAAGCTGAGAGTTCATATTTCTAATCAGTTTCCAGGTAATGGAAACTGCTCTTCAGGCCTAGACCTGGAGAGACAATTTCTTTCTCATCTTATTGGGGCCAGTGAGAGTACAGAGGGTAGGGCAATTGTTCATGACTGACCAGCATTGGATCTGAACCCCATATGGTCATCAGAGCCACACCAGGAGTTATCCCCGAGTGCAAAGCCAGCAGTAAGTCCCGAGTATAGCCAGAAGTGGCCAAAGGAAGGAGCAGAAAAGATCTTTCTCACTGTAGCACATCTATTGGTCATTCATATATATGAACAAACTAACGTCTCCACCTTTCTGTCCCCAGATTTCTGGAATTCACTTGATCCTTTTAATAATAGTTATGTGTCTCTCTGAACCTGAAAAGGTGGGGAAATGATAAAAGTTAACTCAGACACAGAATGTTTTACTGTGTATATATAAGGAGAAGCATGAGGGATCTAGACAATTCACAGGCAAACTATTTGAAAACTGATTCAACTATCCTGAATTATATCATGTAAAATTTTACAAGCACAGATTCTCTCTCTCCAAAATATATATAAGCATATATATACTTACATATATAAAAATACTTGTGTGTCTATATGTATATAAACAAAAAGAAAAAGTCAATTAGAAATTCAAGAAAAGTACACTCAAAACTAATTTTAAGGTTTGCCAATTAAATACAAACAAATAGAAAAGAATACATAACACCAACTTAAATTTAAGGGGAAAAGGAAAAATGGTCTAACCATAGAATGAAACAATAGGATATAAATTTGTAAAAAAAATTGATTATGAGGAAAATTTAAGGGACAAACACCTTGGAAACCAAGAAGGTCATGAAATGTATAATTAGAAAAAGGCTAAAATGTTGAAATCCTTTTAGTATTATCAGTAGAAAATTAAAAATTTTAAATGTAATTAAAATCATTTTGGTATTATCAGTAGAAATTTAAAAATTTTTCAATGCAATATTAAAAATAGTTTCACAAAATCTATAAAATCTGATTATAAAATATTTTAGAATATATTAATCATCTAGTTATCACATATTTCCAACAGGATAACAATCTAAGAAAAAATATTTAATAATCAGATAGTTGCATTTTATTGTGACAATAAATGTTGAGTGTGTCATAATAGTTGGAAATGATCACTCTGGACAAGAACTGAGTGCTGATAGTAGGTAAAGGGATATATGTGATAACCTTTCAATTCCTGTATTACAAACCATAATGCCCAAAAGGGAAGAGAGATAGTAAGAGAGAGAGAGAGATTCTGCCATGGAGACAGATTGATTTGGGGGTAGAAGGAGGGAGACTGGGGACATTGGTGATGGAAATGTATACTGGTGAAGGGATGGGTGTTGAAACATTGTATGACTAAAACCCAGTCATAAACAACTTTGTAATATTATATACCACTATGATTTGATAAAAAAATAATAAACAAGGAATACAAACTGTAATGTTTTCGGAAAAATAAAATAAATATTTAATATTTCTGAGAGTCATCAATAAATTATGTTTGTGTGTGCAGGAGACAGTCATTTTGTTGCAAATTTATGATTCAAAAGGAAAGACAAAACACTAAAGAACAATTAAATATAATAAGTAAAGGATCCAAAAGTCATTTTCCCACAAAACATTAGAATACACTGTAGAATATGACCAAGAATCAAATTGTTATCTTACCCCTTAGAGAATATGATGAAAAAACTGAAAGTTGTGTGTACAGAAATGTTGAATTGAGGATACAATAGTGAAATAAAATAATTTTTGTTCTGTAGAGTCTATATATGAACTATTTCTTGTGAATAACCGATGATAACATAGCCTAGGAAAACCATCCATTATAAACAGGAATAAATGAAGCACTTTGGGAGTAAGCTACCTTTTAGACCACCAACTCTCTATTGGCTTAATTGAGCCCCATTGTACTAAGTGGTACTTTAATGGGAGGGAGGATGTAATGCAACTACAAGGCACTTGACACAACAGGGAATATTTTATTCATCTGAGAGGATACTTACAGATTCTGCAATGATAACAATTGTCTAGTACCACTTCACACAAACACCTCTTACTTTTCTATGTATAAATTCACTTTTAAATTTGTCCCTGGAAGAAAGGGTGATTTTTGCACACTTCAAAAAATGTTCAGAAAGCAAAAGTTATTTTCAAATAAAATTATACTTTACGGGAAAAGAGTTCTTCAAACTCCTTGAAAGCATCAACAACATCTTCTGTTCGCACTGTCCGTGTCCAATGTGAAAGACTGTGCATGCATACAAGTGTGTGCATTTCAAGGTGGGGGAGGAAAAACAATCTATGTGACTAGGAGAATTTACGTACATTGTGAAAGTAGAAATATGTGAGGGAAAAAAGGAGAGAGAGAACAAAAGAGAATGCCCTGCCACAGAGGGTGGGGTGGAGGGGATGGGGTGTGGGGGTAGGAGGGATAATGGGATCATCGGTGGTGGAGAACGGGCACTGGTGGAGGGATGGGTACTCGAACATTGTATGACTGAAACACAAGCACGAAAAGTTGTAAGTCTGTAACTGTACCTCATGGTGATTCACTAATAAAATTTTTTTTAAAAAAAGAAAGAAATATGTGGGAAAAATGTGTTGTTCTTGTCCCTAAGTTATCAAACTCCCGGGTGCAGTTTGAAGTTCTAACCTCTTTGTGACCACAATAAATAACTCAGTGTTGATTCACTGTGCCAGTACCCCACTGAAGTCCCCTTCGGCTTAGAGGACATCGTCCCACTAAGCCTAGGTTAGGTTATCTATAAGCAGGCTGCCTGGAAATGTTGTAGCAACACTCTTCAAGGCAGCAACATATATTCTCCATTGTAGCTCTAACACTTTTAAGAATTTATCTTTAAAATCAATTGTAGATGTATGTGGAGAAAGGTATATATAGAGAATGTGTTTCAAAATGATGTATGTACTAGCAAAAATTTAGAAACAAACATGCATGTTTACGCGGACCAAAACACTGTATATTCTTAAAGTTAAATAGCAAGTACTAATTCTAACTTGATGTAGAAAACCATTTATAGCATTGAAAATTTTCAGTTAAATTTAAGTGGCTAAAAATTATCAGTTAATGTTTTATATTTTAATGTGATAGTTATACATATGTATAATGTAAACTATGGGAAAATTTATAGAACATGCAGACAAGTTAAAGTACTAAAATCTGTTTGGATATAATAAAGGCAGAGATAATTTTTATTCTTTGTGTATTCTTTTTTGTGTTTTATAAAATTGATACATGTGAACCACTATATGTCATAATATTAATTAATATAATACTCTACATACATATATAATGTTCAGATATGGGTGAGATAAACTGTATTTTAAGTCACTATCATATATGTTGCTTTACATGAGACTATATAGTATGTATTCACATATAATATATAATTCTGCCTAGGCACAGAACAGTTTTGAGAAAATAATTTGATGAGTCAATTGAGGCAAGAGGTGAAAGCCAGAAGCCAGGAAAACAATGTCAGCAGTAGTCAAGATAAGAGAAGCAATGCAGGTTACAAGAAAAGGGCTTTGATTTGTTCTTGATAGGAAGAGAAAGATCACAGAAGGGCAAAGAGGAATGATACATGGAGGCAGATGCAGTCAGAAATCAGCCAGTGGAAACTCCCTGAAGTGCAATGACTTAAAGGACATCTTTAGAATAAAAGGAACAGAGCCTATTTAATGTTTATTTTTTCATTTATAGTATGTATACCTTAAGCTCCTACAAAAGTATTCAATAATATTTAGCATATTCATTGTTTTGCCTAGGAGTCAGTTTTTTTACTAGATTCTTTTTTAAATGCTAACATTCTCTAAATGTATAGAAACTAGAGACTAACAGAAAAGAGTTTGGAGATAGATGTAACTGTGAAAAACTTAGCCTGAAGAAATTCACAAACATCTTAGGAAAGGTTCTACACTTCCACAGGATATTGAAATAGAGAGAGGGCTGAGAGTAAAATCAGTGGTTTATTTGGAGCACTACCGAGTGGATTATTCTTTCATTAATATTATTATTATTATTCTAATGACAGTGCTACAGTGCTACTATATTAATAAGTCACTGTGAGATATAGTTACAGACTTACAAACTTTCGTGATTATGTTTCAGTCATACAAGGATCGAGTACCCATCCCTCCACCAGTGCCCATTCTCTACCACTAATCACCGAGTGGATTATTCTTGAGCCTAAGACTTTCTAATTTTCTTAGGAGCTTTGGTGTATGGCTAGGACCTCTGATCTTTCCTTGTTATTTCTTTTCTTGAAATGGGAATGTCTTTAACCAAGCCTCTTCCACCATTTTATTTTGTAAGGTTAAACCTAGTTGGCATTACTGGTTCATAGATGGAGACAAATTTTATCTCAGAATAAATCATACTTCAAGTTTTACCCACATCTCACCCATAGTTAGGTATAATTTCATACTTCAAGCTATAGAAATAATGATGGCATTTAAGGGAGTTACTGGGATGGTATGAATGTATTTTTACCTTCAAGAGAACATAAAACTTAGGTGCTTATTATAGAATGCTATGAAATAAACTGTTTCTCTCAAAATTCATAACAAATCCTTAACCCCAAATATGATGTCATTTGGAAATGGGCTTTGGGGAGGTAAATTTGGTCACAAGTATGTGATCCTTATAATGAAATCAGTGCCCTATAAGACAAGAGAGCTTCGCTCCGCTACTTTCTTCCTCTGCATGTGACAAAACAGAAAGTCAGGGCAATCTGCAACTCATGAAGAGAGCACTCAAGAAGGAGCTATTGATCAATAATCCATCTTGAACTTTACAGGCTCAAGAATATGAGAAGTTAATTTCTGTTGATGAGCCACCATTATAGCAGCCCCATTTAATTAATACAGTGATATAAAAAGCTAAACAAAGCTAACAGTTAGGTCACAACTTTAAATCAAATAAATTTTAAATACTCATATGCAATAGTTAATCTGATGAAAAATTCCATTTGCTACTATAAACCTAGGTCTAACATTTTGTTATCTTTTTTTTTTTGGATAACCTTTAGTTTATCCACATATTACTATTCTCCTCATTTACTATTTCAGCACAGGCTCCCACTTATAATTAAGTGTCTGTCTACTGGTTTATTGCTGACCTAACATTCAAAAATGACTTAACTGCAGTTCAGATTTCTGTTTCCATCCTCAATTTACTTTAAAAACTAATTAAAACATATGCGCTCTAGATTTTAAGGCTTGCTACTATTTTGCTTCTAAAGATTATCCTTAACACCTGCAGTCTCAGAGAAATTTTGGCTTCCTTCTCTAATTTTCTAACATATATTTTTTCATCTATGAAACTATAGTATACTTGCCTACTCATATGAATATCAATGTGTGTGTTTTTTATTTCTTTCAGCAGGAAATTGTGACTGCCTGTATCTATAGTTTTTATAGTAGTTTTTCCACCAAAATTCAACAAGATTTGGAAGAAAGTATTAAGATCCTACAAGCTGAAACTGAGTGAAATGCATTTTTGAAAACCCATTAAAATTTTTAGAATGAATGACTAATGACATTATGACTTCATCTGTAACCAAACTACTAAGACCTCTCTCCAAGAAATCACAGAGAATATTACTTCCTTATTAGTAATAAATTTTGTAATCCTACTTTATATAATCAGTTCAAATCATTTATCTTCTGTTTGAAAACTCTAACATTGCCTCTAAGTGTCTTAAATTCCTTATTTAACAAGAGTGTTAGGTATAGCACAAAATATTTGGTTTTATTCCTTGACTTCATGACTTCACATCTTCATGTTCACTTCATTCAATAGCCATAGCAGATTTCCTAAACCTCGAGACTTGGTCTCAGACTAGGTCCCTTTGAATTGTCATTATTTCAGCAAAAGTGTCCCTTACATTTTTTTTTTTTTTTTGCTTTTTGGGTCACACCTGGTGATGCACAGGGCTTATTTCTGGCTCTGCACTCAGGAATTACTCCTGGCAGTGCTCAGGGAACCATATGGGATGCTGGAAATTGAACCCGGGTCGGCCATGGGCAAGGCAAACGCCCTACTCGCTGTGCTATCGCTCCAGCCCCAACCTTTACTTATTTTTTATCATTAATGGATTAGACTCTCAGAAATGTTGTAAGTGACACATTATTTTACCAGAAGAGAAGAGGGAAGAGACATGGGTAGATCAGTAGGGGACGTGGGGCCAACTGTGTGATGGAATATGAAAATTAGGTTTTGGTGGTGATCCTATTATATTAATTTAGATGCTAGATTACAGTGATGTATGCTGAAACCTAAATGATGTTATAAGCCAGTGTTACTTTCATGAATTATTTTGAAGCATGAGAAAAGAAAAAGTGTAGGAAGTGACTCACTATCTTGTAAAAATGTTTAAACCATCATGGCCAGTTGAAAATGATCTCGGGCCGGAGCGATAGCACAGCGGGTAGGGCGTTTGCCTTGCACGCGGCCGACCCGGGTTCGATCCCCGGCATCCCATATGGTCCCCCAAGCACCGCCAGGAGTAATTCCTGAGTGCAGAGCCAGGAGTAACCCCTGAGCGTCGCTGGGTGTGACCCAAAAAAAAGAAAAAAAAAAAAAAAAAAAAAGAAAATGATCTCAATTATCTCCATTACCTCACTTCTGGTAAAGTACCTTTGTCCTTTGGAGAGGAAAGGCCTCCTTACTTCTCTCTGCTACAAAGTGTCAGGTATACAAGTGTTGGAATCAAGGAGGGTAAGACAGAAGAGTAGCTTTAAGGTTGTCTTAATAAAGATCTTCAAATTTGGTTAAATTTTACAGTAAAAAATTGAGTCATATCCTTAAACATCAATTTTAGAATTTATAATATTATTTATAATTCTGTACTCCTTCAATGGTGAACAAAGAGAGAAAATAGAATTTTGAATTAAAATTTACTTCATTTATAACTATTCTACTCACCAAATATTATTTGCATTATAAATTTTTTACTTTATAAACTGGAAAGAGATAATGCAGATATAGATGATAAATTGATGGAGGGATAGATAATAATGATAAAAATGTATTATAAATAATAATATGATATTAAACTTTTATTGCAGGTCATGTTCCAAATGAAATTAATGTAGACAATAAAATCCCCAAATAGTCAAAACAATCCTTTTCCAACTTATTACTATAAAGCTATAGTAATCAAAACAGTATTGTTTGGTTATAAAGATAGACTGTCACTCCAGTGGAATAGAACTAAGTACCCAGAGATAGATTCTCAGTTATATTGACAGCTAATTTTCAACAAAGGAGCAAAGAATATGAAGTGAAGCAAGCAAAGCCTCTTCAACAAATGGTCCTGGAAAAACTGATCAGTCTCATGCTAAAAACCAAAATCAGACACCCTTTCACTCCAATCAAAAAACCCTATTCAATGTCAACAAAAGACCTGATATCAGTCCTGAATCCATAAACTACATTGAAGAAAGAAAAAAAGACCTCTTCAAACATTGGACCTAGGGGCATCTTCAATGATTCAGTGTCATTGGCCAAGTGAACAGAAGCAAAGAAGGGACTATACCATATTAAGAAGCATCTGTACTACAGAAGAAATGATGACTAGAATAAAAAGATATCTACAGACTATGAGAAAATATTTACCCACCACTCTTCTGGCAAATTTTTAATACCCAAGGTACACAAAGAACTCATAAAGTTTCACAACAAAAACCAAACTTCAACAAAAAATGGGGAGAAGATTAATAGACATACTGATGGCCAACAGGCTAATGAAAAAATTTTCTGCCTCACTTACTTATCACAGGGAAATGCAAATCAAAACAGAAAAGAGACATCACTTAACACCAGTGAGACTGGCACATGTGAAAATGAATAAAAGCAACCAGTGTTGGCATCATGTCTATTGATTCAAAATATTTTGAAAACAATAATAGTAGTTCTCAAACTGGAGTGATAGTGAAATGGGCGGTATGTTTATCTTGCACATGGCTGCCTAGTTTGATCTTCAGCATCCCTAATGGTCCTCCAAACCTGCCCAGAGTAGTCCCTGACTGCTGAGCAAAGTGTAAGCTCTTAGCATCTCTGGGCATTGTCCAAACTACCCTTCTCCTGACCCCCGCCCCTCCCTCCACAATTCCACTTCTCCACTTCTCAGCATCTACCCCAGGGCCCAAAACCACTATTTTAGAAAGACATTTGCAATCCCATGTTTATTATAGCACTATTCAAATAGCCAAGATCTGGAAACAACCCAAGTGTCCAAAAATGGATAACTGGATAAAGAAACTGTGGTATATCAACACAATGGAATACTACCTAGCTATAAACAAAAAAAAATGAGATAATGCAACTTGTTATTATGTGGATGAACTAGAGGATATCAAACTAAGTGAAGTCGGCTAGGACAGATACAGATACAGAATGTTCTCTTTCATATGAGGTATATAAAGAAATCTGCTTCTAAATTCTATGGGAATCAGAGCATATTTAATGGTGGCATGAGGGATATAATTCAGCAAGAGGTGACTTGCTGCTGCTATAGAAGAGTGTGAACACTGCTATAAATGATGTCTCTGCATTTCCCCTTACAGAATGATTTTCTTCATGAAACTAAAGAATGGTGTAAATTATTGGTTTGGTTGAGTCTTTGGATAGCTACCTATATCAGTTTGGTCTTTCCCACCATTCTTATATGGAAACCCATGTATGTAATCAATTTCACTAAAATACAGAACTAATTGTGGAAGAACTAACTCCTTGATGTATTTAGTTACGTGGATCTTCTGAATCCAATTATGGCATGCCATGTAACAGACACTTGCTCTCTGTTCTGAATCAGTCCCTTTAAAACAAAAAAAAATTCTCTACCCTCTCCCTAAATAAGCTTTCTAAGTGCAAGAAAATGTTTCTCCATTGATGTAGCCATGGTGAAATCTAAAAATTTTTCTTAAAAAAATCAGGTTGTATTGAGTAATTGTTCAATAATATAAATGGATCTGCTTGTGTAAATATATAAAATAAATGTATAAAATATAAATAAGTATGGCAACTATTTATCAGATGTATGATCTTACTGTGAATGTTTATATTTTCTCTGCCCCACAGCTTATTTTTGCTGTGGGGCAGAGAAAATATAAATAAATATAAATATAGATATTTTGTTGAGTTGATTATGATGAATTTTTTTTACTTTATTCTTCTTTAAACATATCCAGAATATTCCCTTAGTCTACTAAATAGCACAGAAGCACTGTAGCACTCATCCCATTGTTCATAAATTTGCTAGAGTGGGCATCAGTAATGTCTCCATTGTGAGACTTGTTCCTGTTTTTGGCATATTGAATACACCACGGGTAGCTTGCCAAGCTAGATATATAAAATCATATATTCTCTCCTTGCATTGCCAAATAGAGAAAAATAAACAGTTTATCATAAGAAATGGCTCAAACACAATCTCTATTATGCTTTTACTATTTTCTATTTTATTTGTGTTTAAGCAGGTTTACCAGAAAGAGTGATCATTCAAAAGGTGAGCAATCACTTTTTAATAAATTCTTCTTCTCATATGTCTTCCTCAAATGTTCTCAAACAGATAATTTTTTCAAGACTCTATAGGTGCAAGTACGTCTTTCTTACTGTCAAGCTAGAGATAACCTGAATGGTTAAAAACCAGGAAAAATAGAAGTTAGTGAAGAGTAGCTAATGAAATTCCTCAGAATTTCAACTGTCTCATTTGGGATAAATGAGTTTCCTAGCATGTTTTGATTATAGCTTCAAATAAGGAAGAGAAGTATAACAAAAAAAGTTGGTTTTTATAAATGTCATCTTTAGCATGACAAATTAGAAGAAGCCATGGGTTTCTATTATTAAATCACTAAGAAATCAGATGTGATGTAAAAAGAGTTATAGTTTAATGAATAATCAATTCATTTATTCAACAAACTATCAGTGATGGGCATTCTGTGGTGACAAAAATTATTAGCAAACTTTCATTTTTAAGGGTTTACTATAAATATAAATAGTGGACATAAAAATAACATTATTTTTTTAAGTATGACAATAATTGTACTTACATAAAATTTATTGGTAGTAATCATTTTCTCCTATCAGTAGGAGATTTGGTAAATATGTAATAAAGGAACAACAGACTGGAGTTAGGAATTGTCATTCTGACAACGGACAAGAAAGAGGAAAAGCACAAGGAAAAGTACACAATGATGGCAAATGAATTGACTGGATTAGAAGAATACAACCCCAAAAAATAATCCTGAAAAGCAGTATTAACTCATTCATTCAACACTGGATGCCCATTTTCTATCCTAGGAAAATGTTTTTCCTTCTTCTCTTATAGTTAGAAAGTGGGATGTATATATAATTTGGTAACAACCTGTATTATGAGTAATAAAATTGTTTGTGTATAAATAAAATCTTGTATCTTCTGCCCATCAATGAAAAATGGTCACAGGTTAATTTTATTTATCTGTTTTTATTTGAGGGCCACACCTATCTGTGCTCAGGGCTTACTCTTGGCTCTGTGCTCTTGGGTCATTCCTCAGATGCTCAGAGAACATATGGGATGCCTGAGATTGAATCCGTATCTGCTGTGTGCAAGGCAAGAGTATTACTCATTGTTATATTGTCCTATATCCTGAATTGATTGATTCTATGTAAAATAAAATCTCAGTCCTTTCACACTTTGGAAAAAAATAAAGTGGATAAAACTATTGCTTGTGTATAACAGTATAATTAGGAGGGAACTCTTGCCATAAATTTGATAATTATTTTCAAAATATATAGTAAATGACTCAAGAAAAATGAATCTATATTATTCAAGAAGAATGGTTCACTGACTCAGCATCAGCTAATTCTAGGACGACAAACTATTAAAGTGACATGAGATATTTTTCTAGAATGACAATAACTTTCTCTCATTTGTGTACCAAACAGAAAATACATCCATTCCCATTAGCATGTTTCAGTGTTAAAGGAACAGAAATCTGCAGAGAATAAAGAGTAGAGTTCATTACTGCTTCACATTTTCTAAGCTACATAGTCACTTGCAATTTCTTTGTTGTTGATAAAGTGCCAGTAACTTTGTTCATCAAAATGATGAAATTTAACACTACTACAGTAAGACACGACTTCTACTAAAATAAAAACAAAATTAAAATAGTGTTTAAAAGTGACACAAGGACAGTGGCATAAAGTCTTGGGCACCTTGGTAGTTGTGAACATGCAGTAACTGTACATCAAAACCATCATTGTCTTCCAGCTATGGGGCAATCCCCCTGGCCCTTGTATCTACTGTCCTTGTATCAGCCTCATGTAATGCTACCCTACACCCCACAAATGAGTACAGTCCCTCTAGGTTTGTTCCTCTCTTTCTGACTCATTTCACTTAGCATGATATTCTCCATGTTTATCCATTTATAAGCAAATTTCATGACTTCATGTCTCCTAACAGCTGCATAGTATTCCATTGTGTAGATGTACCAAAGTTTCTTTAACCAGTCATCTGTTTTAGGGCACTTGGGTTGTTTCCATATTTTGGCTATTGTGAACAGTGCTGCAATGAATATATAGGTACAGATGTCATTTCTACTGTGCTCTTTTGCACCCTCAGGATATATTACCAGAAATGGTATTGCGGGGTCATATGGAAGCTCAATTTCTAGTTTTTGAAGGACTCGCCATATTGTTTTCCAGAAAGGCTGGATCAGTCAGTATTTCCACCAACAGTGAAGGAGCGTCCCTTTTTCCCCACATCCACGCCAGCACTGATTGCTTTTGTTCTTTTGAATGTGTGCCAATATCTGTAGTGTGAGATGATATCTCATTGTTGTTTTGACAGATGGAATAGAGAGACAGATGGAATGGCTGGAGGAACCAGTTGGGATGGGAGATGCATGCCGAAAGTAGATAATGGACCAAACATGATGACCTCTCAGTATCTGTGTTGCAAGCTATAATGCCCAAAAGTAGAGAGAGAGTATGGGGAATATTGTCTGCCTTAGAGGCAGGGAGAGGGTGGGAACGGGGGGGGGGTATCCCCAGGATATTGGTGGTGGAGAATGTGCACTGGTGGAGGGATGGGTGTTTGATCATTGTGAGATTGTAACCCAAACATGAAAGCTTATAACTGTCTCATGGTCATTCAATAAAATTTAAAAAATCTAAAAAATCTAAAAAAAAACCATCATTGTCAACACTATTAGCATGCTACTTTAAAAATATATTATCATATTTTTAACATAAATGCTATCCTGACAGCAAGGGAAAGAAAGAATAGGAGAGCTGGTCTTCAGTAGGAAGATTGGCACTGGGGCAGGGGTGGGGGTAAAGGTTAGGGAAGGGAACTAGGACAGTGGGGGAGGGGAAGTGACTGCTACAGAGGCAGGCTGGAGGTTGGGAGGGAACTGGGAACATTGATGGAAGGTAGTGAGCCCTGTTGAAGGGATTGAACAATATATGCCTGAAACTTTATCGTAAATATCTTTTATTTTGTAATTCAGGGTGATTCAATTTTTTAAAAAGGAAAAAAATGTCACTTTGGGCTGGAGAAATAATATGCTCCCTGAACCTTGTCTATGTTACTTGCTTCAGTTTAATAACTTAAGATAGTAGTTATCATGGGGCTGGAGCAATAGCACAGCAGGTAGGACATTCGCCTTGCAAGCGGCCGACCCGGGTTGGATTCCCAGCATCCCATATGGTCCCCTGAGCACCGCCAGGGTAATAACTGAGTGCACAGCCAGGAATGACCCCTGTGCATCACCAGGCATGACCCAAAAAGCAAAAAAAAAAAAAAAAAGATAGTAGTTATCATTATTTAATTGAGATTTTTAATTTTGACCTTTAAAAAATCTTTTACTGAATCACCGTGAGATAGTTACAAAGATTTCACAATGGCGTTTCAGTCATACAATGACTGAATCCCCATCCAACAATGTCACCAGTATCCCTCCTTCCACCCCTACTCAACCCTACCCCTTGCCTCTACAGCAGGAAGTTTCCTTTTCACTTTCTCTCAACTTTGAGGACATTATGTTTTGCAATACAGATACTGAGAGACCATCATGTTTGGTCCATTATATACTTTCAACACACATCTCCCATCCCGAGTGATCCCTCCAACCATCATTGACTTAGTGAAAGCTTCTCTATCCCAACTGCCTCCCCTCCACCCCCAGCACTTGAGGCAGGCTTCCAACTATGAATCGATCCTCCTGAACCTTGTCTCTACTGTTCCATGTTATTTTAGTCTCATACTATGTTATTTTATATTCCACAATGAGTGCAGTCATTCTATGTCTGTCCCTCTCTTTCTGAATAGAGATTTTATTTTACCAGTTATAACTACAAAAATTTTAATTCTATTTTAGGAAATTAATCAGTCTCTTATTATTTTTTAAATCTTGTTTGCAAGAGTTGTCTTGCTGGTATTTTCATATGGCTCATTCTCAAGAGCAAGCAGTAAGCTTCAGCGTATGATATGTATGCAGTCTGGTGTGTTGTTTTCTAAAACTTGCTGTATCTGTACCAGATCTCTCAGTGCGCTATCTTGTAACTTTAAAAAGAATTGAACTCGCCCAGTATATATTGGAACCTGAGGAGAAAAAAAAAAATGATAGAGATCTCTGCTTTCAATTATTTGACATACAGAAATAAACTGCAATACAATTTAGCAATTTTAATGCATCTGTCTCTTTTATCTGCATATAGTTAAGATATTTTAAAAAGTAAATTGTAAAGAATAACCATAGTGATAATTGACAGAGAAAAGTCAGATACAGACTGCCTTTGGAGCATGAAAGGAACACTATCTGCCTGGACAAATTGTCTAGGATATGACAAACTTGAGGAATTTCATGTTATGCTTTTTTAATTGAAAGCCCAAATATAACCCACTTATATATATTTGTAAATTCTACCTTATTGAAATGCTCAGGAAGTCTATCATATGTATAAGGGCCATCTCTTTATTGTCTATAAAACCACTTGATGGTGTAAGGGAATTTAATAGTAAGGTAGCATCTCCCTCAATTTTAAGAGAGCATTCCTCACCCTTATGATTGTAAGTCCTCCCTCTGTCTCAAGAAATTTGGCATATCATTAGTTTTCTCTCTTTATTGAAAAGTAATTAGCTCTCCAAGACACTAGCAATTTCCTCAAATGAATTATGATCTTTGGTAAATGCATAAAATATTCAGTGTGTGTTTTTAAAGGTAGAGAGTTCTTTAGATAATCAATGACTTGCCACACCCCTACCCCATCACCACACTTACTACCCCAAGCCCCCATCCCGCAGCCTCACACACACACACACACACACAGATTCACAGATTAAGAAGGGATGTTTATGTTTAATTTCTTCCAGTTTGTCTCATCAGCGCATTTTCAAAGTACACTTAACATCCTCTGTCACTCTCTTTGTTTCCCCACTTGACTGTCAGGTTTTGGGGGATGGAATAAGTATTTTTTCCAATATATATTACTTGCAATTGATGCTTCAACATTACCTCTGACTTCTAGTACCCAGGCTATTAATTCAGATTGCCCTTGCTAAACCTATACTTGAGTTAAGTGACCGAAAGCAAAGAAAGCAGGCAGTTTTATCCTACTCGGTAACTATGTGGCTATGTGCTATTATTTACTAGCCCTTCTTCATAAGATACTTTGCTGCGGATAATCCCTTATGAAAATAAGATTTTTAGAATGACCAATAACATTACACATGCAAATGATGGTCTATAAGATGATCAGCTGAGGTCTGGCTTCTCCTTCCTCTTTCTAGTCCCTGCTGCCTCGGTTCCTCTATACATTAATAGAGTATGTAATGTTTACCCCACTTCATATAAAGGTAAACTAGATATTATTGTGCGTCCTGCCTAGAGCAGTTAAATAAAGAAATAACTATGTTTGGGGCCAGACGATAGTACAGCAAGGAGGATATTTGCCTTGCATGTGGCCAACTTGGGCTCGATCCCTGGCATCCCATATAGTCCCCTGAGCACTGCTAGGAGCAACACCCTAGCACTGAGGAGAACCAGGAGTGACCCCTGAACAGTAAACAGTGTGGCCAAAGAAAAAAGAAAAACCATAAACACCTATCACCTATGCTTCTTAGCATAGCAAAAGAGCTGACTAACTTCAAGTTCTTATGGACAGTGTGGAACATTAGCACACTAACCACTTGATACATTCAATGTTACAGCTCTTTATTTTATAGCTAGCTCTTCAATGTAATCTCCAGCCACAAAAATAGAAACCTCTGTGTTTATGTCTGACACTGTAGCTCCAACAACTACACCTCTCCCTTCCTTTGTCTCCTCTCATCCTTTTCTTGTCTCTCTACTTTTCTTTTCTCGCCTCCTTGCCCTTCTTTCGTTAAATAACCTATGTTTATGTACATAATGTATTTCCACTACTTATTTGTTTCTACTGATTGGTTACACAGTACGTGTGCATTGATTAGAAGAACCAATCATATTATGTATGTAAGTGATAGTTATGAAATAATTGTGGAACAACCATTCAAGTTACAAATGCAACTGAATATATATGTTCATATAAAAAAAACCCTGAGCAGAGCCCCCACAGCTGAGGACCTCCAGAACCCAGTCACAGCCATGCTCATGGCCCCTCTCCACATGTTCAGATGAGCCTCACGCATGAAGGAACCGACAGAGGAACCCAGGTGTGTGGGACCTGGGGCTGAGACCTCCAATCCTGCTCAGATTGGGACTGGGCCTCCTCCACCCAGATCCCCCATTTTCCAGTAGCTAGGGGGGTCACACCCAGAAACTATTCCTGGCACCGTGTAATGCCACCAACGGCAACATCCAGAGACTATAAAACCAAGCTCCCAGAAGCATCTTATGGCCTAGTTCTCCCTCTCAGAAAACCTGGCAAGCTACCAAGAGTTTATGCCGCATGGGAGAGCCTGGCAAACTCCCCTGACATATTCATATGGCCAAACCAATAACAATGATGGTCTCATTCCCCTGACCCTGAAAGAGCCTTCAATGTGGCACCATTGGAAAAGACAAGTAAAGAGAGGCTTCTAAAATATCAGGACTAGGACGAATGGAGATGTTACTGAGACTGCTCAAGAAAATCAACAACCAATGGGATGATGATGATGATCAACAAAAGGTTTGTAGAATGAAAAATAAAATGATGTAAGTTTAAAAAAAGACACTTTGCTACTTTCACTTTTATATACAACCACTCATGTTGATTTTCTACTACTGTGAATACATTTCCTCATGATACTTTTGCTGTTACTGTATCTATCCAGGTCTATACAATAATTGCCATTCTATAGTGTTCCAAGAACAACTCCCTCTAAACCAATGTTTTGTTCAATTACTTACATACTGATAGAAGCTTAGTGAATCTTTTCTTTGCTTTTTTTTTCCCTTTTGGGTCACAGAGGCTTATTCTTGGTTCACTGGCTCATGCACTCAGAAATTACTCTGGTGGTGCTTGGGGGACCATATGGAATGCTGGGAATCAAACCCGGGTCGACCACGTGCAAGGCAAATTTCCTACCTGCTGTGCTATAACTCCAGCCCCAAGAAGCTTAGTGATCTTGGGTGCTCTCTCAACACTGTTTTGTATGTTACACTTAGATCCTATATTTTCTTCTTAAGTTTTTTCAAAGCTTTTGGGGACAACTACTAGAGTGAGGTGGTAGGATTCTATAATAGAATTTCCCACCCATCACCTTTCTGGCAGACCCCAGTCTTTCTGCATATTCCTCAAATTACACCTCTACTTTGAAGATCCTGAAATTACTGTTCCAAGTCTATTTCCAAACTGTTTCACTGTACTTATTAGAACAGTTTAGCTTTCTACTTCATAACAACTTCTGAGTTTAATTTTGTATATGGAAAAGGCTCCTTTAAAAATCCAATAAAATGGAGATTGATAATCTATTTAAAAGGGAAATCAAATGAAAATAATAGGATGAAAAATATAAAATTGAAATGGTAAGCACAATAAATAGATTTAACAGGGGGCTAGATAAAGCACATGAGAAAATTAGTAAACTAGAAGATAGGTGAGTAGAAAATATCCAAACTGAAGCAAAGAGAAAATCAGAATGAACAATACAGGATTGTGCAAACGAGATAGCTCAAAGGGCTGGGTCACCTGCTTTGCATGATGGAGACCCTGGTTTCAGTCCTAACACTTCACAATCCCCCAAGGACTACCTGGAGTGACACAGAAGCATGGAGCAAAGAGAAGCTGCTGAGTACTACAAGGTGCAGACTCAAAACGAAATAAAGAGCAAAAAAGAACTAAGCATGATACAATAAAGAACATATCAAGATAAGCCCATTTTACAAATAAAGTTTCATATAATAAAACATACTGAAGGAACTCTAAAATAATCTCCCATCGACTTTGAGAAATTTCAACAGAATCATTCAGTAATTCATGACAAAAAATGCTTTTTAAGCTCATATGTCATGTAGAATGCTACCAAACATAAGTATATTTCTTTATTACCCCAACTTTTTGAAATAGTCTTCTTGATAAAAATCATTAGAATTATTTACAACTAAATATGTAACTTTAATATGTACTAAATGCCTTTCAAACTTTTGCATTTACTTTTAGTAATTGGCAGAAGGTATACTGTATAAAGGCACCGCAGAATTTAAGCTAGAAATTATTGAATTCTTAACCCTAGGGGAAACACAGAATTAAGTTCCTACCAGATTTTAGTTGCATTTTCATCAGCCATCAATGCATAAAACCTGGTTTTATGTTTTTATGTATATTTATGTTTAAAGACATTTCATTTAGTATACATTGTTTATTTATTAGTGTTTAACAGCACTATAACTCATGCTTCAATGAAGCTAATCTCACACAGCCTTCTACAAAAGGCATAGTACAGCCTCCTGCCTTTAGAAGCACTACATAAAATTTCATCAGTATTCATGGGGGCCATTTTAAATAGCAAATTAACCAATAAAAAGGACAAAGTTGTAAAAAATATGGCACTAAATACACTGCTTAAAAAAGGAACTTGTTTATACTATGAGAAATAAGAAGGCAGACCATCAACCCCAACTGGGGACACGTACATTAGGTTACTGCTTTGCATATGAGCATTGCATGGAGCACCAATAAAGTGTTTTGAATATTGTTACTCCAAAACATGAATATTGTTTTGGAGTAACAAAAAAGTTGAATTCACAAATGCAAAATATTCATAATGATAAATAAACATGTGCATGCATATACACATATAACTCAATTTTAAATTGTGATGATTCATATTACGTATTTATTTTAATAGCAGAGCAGGTAGGGCATTTGCCTTGCATGAGGCCGACCCGGGTTCGATTCCTCTGCCCCTCTCAGAGAGCCCAGCAAGCTATCGAGAGTATCTAGCCCAGATGGCAGAGCCTGGCAGGCTATTAGTGGCGTATTCAATATACCAAAAAAAGTAACAACAAGTCTCACAATGGAGACGTTACTGGTGCCTGCTCGAGCAAATCTATGAGCAACGGGATGACAGTGACAGTGACAGTTTAATGCACATAGAAATGGACACATTTTCCTAAGCTAAGGAATCTTCAACAAAAGGAGACTATTCCCTCACCTCTAACCCAACACTTCAAATCTTCTGTGCCCAGAATTTCTGTTTCTATCAAACCTATTATATGCTAACAAACTCCATTTGCTAATATGTTAACCACACCTTTAATTTGTTAAATATTTGCTATGTTTATTACTTATCCTCTTTCATTATATGATATAAAGTTCTCGAACACAGAGTTCTGTTGTTCACTGATAAAACACTAAGTAAACAGCTAGAAAAAAAATTACATTTGTTATGTTTCTTTCGGCCATTTCCAACTATAGGTTAGGCACACAGTGCTTAACTCAAACCAATATTAAGATAAGAGCTGTAAAATAGGGGGAAGAGCTCTAAAGAAATAGAAACCCAGGTTCTAGACCTGATGTCCAATTTTAGTGGGCATGTCCTTTGGCTCCTTTCTGATCTGAGCCTTAGTTAACTCTTATAAAGAAGAAAGCACTCTCCTTTTAACATCCTGAGCTACCGATGATAAAATTTTGACAAATAAGATCATATAGGCTTTGGCAAACATAAAATCTTAATATTTTAGTAGGTATCCAAAATCAACTTAAAATGGCATTAAATGATAAATTCTTAGATATTTCTATCTAAATGAAAACACTTTTAAATATGTCCTTGCCTATTTTGATCTCACTTCTAGTTTTATTTTTTGTTGTTTTTGCATCTGTTTTGGGCCACACTCAGAAACTACTTCAAGCTCTGTTCTCGGGAGACACACCCAAAGGGGACCATGTGATGATGGAAAGCAAACCCGGGCCTCCTGTGTGCAAAGCAACTTTGAGTTTTCATGTAACACACGTTTTATTTGTCTGTAGTGATTCGGCATGATTCTGTAAAATATCCTTACAATGGCACCCTGCTGAAAGAAGTTCAAAATTAAGAAAGTAAGTAGGCATATTAATTGTTTGATAAAACAATTACTGGCAAAAACAAAATATTTAGACATGCACTGACTCACTTTAATTAAACAAATTTAGTTGTTTTCAATAGATGCAGCAGAATAATATTTGTGTTTACTGAGTACAGCATATAAATTATAAAATATACTTTAAACATGTATAGAATTTTCTGTGATACAAATTTGGGTACACATGGGGAAAAATTAAAATCCCCTGATGGAATCAGGCATAGTACCTTAATTTTTCTCTTTTATATGATAGGATTGTTTTTCTCATGAGATTTTGGCAGGCCCTTAAAATTGATGTCATTTTTGATTAATTCTTTTTGTACTTTGATGACAGCTAATGGAATGATTTGAAAGCTATTTGCTTTACAAAAAGATCCAATATAGCTGCCTTTTGTGCCCATTCTTAAAGCTCTTACTTTTTTTCCCCCAAGTAATTAGTAAAAGAGAAGAAAATTTGCTGTAATTACTAAGCATTATAAACTATATCTGAGCGCCTGACATTAACAGTAGCTGTCATTAAAATTAGATCACTTGAATCACTTTAAGGAAATGTTACTTTTTATTATTTTGATGTTATAATCTGATAAATATCTTGACAGGAGGCTAATTCTGAAAACAGAATACCAGGTTTTCAGTATATACTTATTTTTTCCTTATTCATAATGTAGAAGTGATTAAAGTGTGTCTTCAAGTCTATCAAGTCCTTCTAAGCTGACATAAAAATGGATTAAAGCCATCAATTATTTCATAAGAATCAGCAGAGTTCAAACATTGTAATTATTAGTCAATTTTAAAGACAGATCAAAAAGTGAAATGCAAGAATGTCCTCTCAATTTTATTGAAGTAATCAGCCAGTTTTCTTTTAGGGCAAGACTGTGTAAAAGGTTTTAATGTGCACAATGATTAGAAATGTTTCTTTTTCTTTGTTAAAGTTAACATTTGTATGCACCCAGAATTTCCATTAGTTCCTGATCCATTTTTATCACACTATAATTTATCATATAGAATTTTCCCTGGGTTTATAACACTTTCTAAAATTATCAAAACAGTTCAAGTATTTGTTAAATAAGATCAGAATATTATAACATGAAAACAACAGGAAAAAAGTGGGGGGGGGGAAGGAACAAATAAATTGCATGAGCAAAGACTTAACTCAAAATGTTATTATAGGAATTTCATTTTATCCAAGAAAATATGCAACTACATAAGTTTTATGCTAAAAGGACCAAAGATCCTAAATTACCTTAGTTAAACATTTTTACAATGACAAGAAAACTCATAAGCTATACAAACATAAATGTTTTTAATTTACAGAATAATTAAATGTCCTTTAATAGCAAAATTTTATGTTATGCATCTTCTATTTCCATGCTACATAGGGTACATAATTATAGCAACCATGAATGCCAAGAATAAAAATATTTGAAATTAATGATACCTAAGTTATCCTTAGAAATTAATGTTTTCCTCCATTTGGAAACAACAAAGTTAATTCTATTAAATGTGATAAATGAAATGTAAATTAAAATTTTAATAAGGTGCTTGTTAATCCATTTGTTCACAGCTAACTTGAACTCAGTTAAATTAGCTCCTTAATGTGAGCACTAGAGATATGATTTCTTCCAAATCTCAAGGGCAAATAAGTGTTACAGGACTGCTTGCTTGTCCCGTGATAGCTCCATAAATTGTTATTAAAATTATTCACTAGACACTTTTTCTGTGATGCATTGCATTTATAAAATCAACTCTGAGCTGTTAAAGATAGTAAAAGACTTCTAACAGCAATTACAAAACCAGATACAAAGGCATATATATATCCACATATAAGCCATTAAGGGATATTTATCATTGCTTCGGTCATTTTATCTCTATGAATTGCATAAAATTGTTTTCAAGTAATTGTAAAATATTACATAATTTCTGAAGACCTATGTTTTCTCCTGGAAGTTTGAAAATATATTTGGTACTTGTTATGTCCTCTCTTTAATCTCCAGAATAACATGTCTTAAATCCAAGTAACTTTAGAGTGGTATCTGCTTAATATAGTATATCTAGTATATGAGTCTACTATAAGAACATTAATTTTTGATAAAACTTAAATCATTTAAAATTTTAAAGTGAAAGGGAAGCAAAAGTTAATATTTATGTAACAATTCATTCTCCATGGTAAGAGATAGTATTTGACCAAGAAATCTGAGATTGGGGCCAGGCAGCCAATTCAAGAAACGTAGGCTGGAGTCCAGTGTTCAGTCTCTGGGGTCCCCCGTCCCAGGGAAGCCCCACTCTTTAGAGCAAGTCACAACCACAGGCTCAGAGCCCTAAGACGCACAAGAAGAAGAAAAAAAAATGAAGACATCTGAGACTAGGTCAGATGGGTAGATAGATAGATGGATGATAGATAGAAGATAGATAGATAGATGATAGATACATAGATAGATAGATAGATGATTGATAGATAGATGATAATCTAAGTTTATGCTAGAAAGATAGATGATTTAGATAGATGATATATAGATAATGCAGATAAATGATAGATAATAGATGATTTATAGATAATCTAGATCTATGATAGATAATCTAGATATATAACATAAATAGATAATAGATCATCACATAATGCGTAGAGAGATAGTCAGCTAACCTTAGCTTTTATTTCTACTACATAAAAAAGACTGACATAACGTTAGATGATATACAATATAGGGTCTCATATGTTCTGGTTTCTGTCCTAGGTAATGCTTAATACTAAAGTCAAGCATAAAAAACTTGGACAATATAAAACCAATACCCTGCTTAAGATGATACCAAGCTACTCATTCTGTCAAAATGTTTGAGTTTCTAGCAGTCTTAGAAGTAAGTGTTGCAAACACTTGTCGAAAATGAATATTTTATTTTATTTGAGTGGTTTTGGGCCACGCTGGTAGTGCTCAGGGCTTACTCCAGGCTCTGTGCTCAAGAATCACTCCTCACTTAGGAATAAATGGGGAGCCAGTAATTGAACCCAGGGTGGAGGTGCAAGGCATGTGTCCTACCTCTGTACTA
Organism: Sorex araneus; assembly: GCF_027595985.1. Lineage (NCBI taxonomy): Eukaryota > Metazoa > Chordata > Mammalia > Eulipotyphla > Soricidae > Sorex > Sorex araneus. Next base: position 71,565,069 of record NC_073303.1, read on the forward strand.
TCACTCTAGCCCCCAAAATATAAATTTTAAACATATAAACCATGCTTATAATAATAGCTACCAAGGGGATAGAGCAATAGCACAGCAGATAAGGTGTTTGCCTTGCACGCAGCCGACCGGGTTGGATTCCCAGCATCCCATATGGTACCCTGAGCACCACCAGGAGTAATTCCTGAGTGCAGAGCCAGGAGTAACCACTGTGCATCGCCAGGTGTGACCCAAAAATAAATTTAAAAAAAGAATAGCAACCAAGTGGTACCTAAGATACCTAAGAACTCATAGTTCTTGGAGAACAGAGCAATAGCACAGTGGGTACAGCATGTGCCTCACACAAGACCAACCCAGGTTTGTTTCCTGGCATCCCATAGGGTTCCCAGAGCACCAACCGGGAGGAATTCCTGAATGCAGAGACAAGAGTAACCCCTTAGCATTGCTGGGTGTGACCCAAAAAGAAAAAAAAAGAACTCATGGTTCTTTCTAACTGTCCAACAGCAGATGAATGGATAAAGTTGTAATCACTGTATCACTGTATCACTGTCATCCTGTTGTTCATCGATTTACATGAGCAGGCACCAGTAACATCCCCATTTATCCCAGCCCTGAGATTTTAGCAGTTTCTCCTTACTCCATATGTGTGTGTGTGTGTGTGTGTACACACATACAATGGAAAACCATGCAGCTATCAGAAAAAATATATCTAATTTGCATTTTGCTATCACGTGGCTGGAACTATAAGGTATCATGTAAAGTTAAATGTCGGAGAGAAAAGAACAAATACGGGTGATCTTACTTAGAGTATAGACAAACAAAATAAGAAAATAGTATCAAATTGTGACAAACTTTTGGCCTTGAATTACAAAACTCTACCATGAGTGGGGCAAGAATTGGAGGGAATGAAGAGACAGATTAGAGATGAGCATGTTAGACAGTAAAAGAGCTGCAAGAAGGACAAAGGATCCAAAGTACCTTAATATCTGGGCAGGACAGATAGTACAAGGGTTTAAGCACATGCCTTGTACTTCAATTCCCAGCAACTTGCTTCAACAAAACTAGTTCCTGGAATTGATTAGTGATTAGTGGAATGTCACTGGTATTACATGCCTTCCCAGAATACCCTAAGCACAACTTGGGGGCCAGCTCACTCAAAACACTCAATTTAAATCTCTGATGAGAGGTAAAGGGAGATAAATCAAATGCATTGAGAGTTTATGTAGCACTGTTTACTTGAAACAATTTAACCCTAAATTTTTATTAGAGAAAATGTTTCCCATAGGCATCACAGCTTTTCCTGTATCACTATTACTGTCATCCCATTGTTCATCGATTTGCTCCAGCAGGTTCCAGTAACGTCTTCATTTGTCCCTGTCGAGGGTTAGTGTAGCCCAACGGCATCTGCTCACTCCAGGAACAGGAAGAGCACGTTGTTGTTACTGTTTTTGGCATATCAAATACATCACGGATAGATTGCCAGGCTCTGCCATGCAGGATAGTTTTCCCTAGTGTGTCAAACTATGATACTTAAAGTTCAAGGTAATGAGTGAAATGCCAAGTTCAAAAGAATTAGAACTGAACAAAGTAAGAAGATCAAATAAGCAATAGGAGTAGAGAAGCTGAATGCCATGATATTTTGAGGATAATATTGTCTTGAAGTATAAACAGATTGGAAAGATTCTAAGTAGAGAAAAGAAAAAGAAATATCTAACTAGCTGCATTTTTCTGTATCCAAATAGATACATGTCACTCAACTTTACAGAGCTTATAAAGACAAATTGACAAAATATAGACCCCAAATAGGAAGATGGATGACTTCAACTTCTTATTTATCTGCTGGAATTGCTATTGATCATAAGTGAAACAATTTTTTTTAAAAAAACTTTACTTACCTTGCTAAGACTTAAAAAAATAATAATTTTTACTCGCTTTGCTAAGACTTCGTGTGTCCAAAGATAAATAATCAATAAGATGAATCAGGCAAAAGGGTACTTTTAGGAAAATATTTCTTACAAAAAAAGAGTGTGGAAAAGTAGAAATTAGAAAATTAGAAATCTCTAATGTCATTTAGTATAAAAGGTTGAACATTGACCAATTTGGTGCTATTTAGTGTTACTGCAAACAAAATTTGAGGGGGGTGCACACCTGACAGTGCTCAGGGATTGCTATAGATTCTGTCCTCACTCCTGCTCCCAGGAGAAAGAGACAATATTTCCCTTGGTGGAAGGGAAGTGTCCAGGATTTGATCCAAAGTTGCCTGCATAAAAATGGGTACCTCGCCTTCTGTTCTAACTCTCTAATCTCCCAAATAAACCTTTTAAAATTTTTAAATGTACAAATGTTTTACTTTTCGATTTGATGTCTTTCAAGAATGGGAGTTAAAAATTAGTACTTTTAGTATATAAAACCTTTGCATGAATGGTGAAGAGGGACAAAAGAGATAAAAGAAAGCTAAGACAATTACATCTTTTAAGAAAACTATTTAGAAGCAAAAAAAATCATTTTAATAAGAAATAAGCCATAGATGTTTAACTTAAAACTAATATATATAAGATGTCTGAATTACAGGCAAATAATTTACTTCTAGAAATCAATATAAAACTTTCAGTAGTTAAAAATCCTTAGATTATTACTATGACAAGCTGATTCTAAGTATATCAAAACTTAAAACAGTATGGAATGAAGCACCATGTGAATGAGAAATTCATGATTCTGAAACAGCATGTCTTACTTGATTCTTTCTTATTCAAGTTCTTTGATCCAATATACTTTAATAATAGTAGATCCAAATTCTTAAACCTTCATTCTCATGAACCTTACTTTTATAACTAGTTTATTTCATTCCTTGCATTTTTTCGTGAAAGAACCAACAACAAGGAATCATACTAAATATTTTGTAATATTTAAAAAGCATTTAAATAGGTAAACAGAATAAAAATGCATAAAGAAAACAAAAATTAAAAAGCTGGAAGCATTTAGGGGCTTAACATTTAAGCATTGTCGAGGTGGATTATGAATGAAATGGTTATTTTACATTTAAATTATTAAATTGGTGATTTATAAGTAATATATAAACACTTCTAAGGAAATCATTTTCTTTGTTTGTTGTTTTAGGGTTGAGATAGAGAAGAAATAAAGTAAGATCGATTCAGTAATATTTCTTTTTCAGGGTGGAGTATACATTTGAGATTAGACTAATGCTGGGTCTGGATCTAGATTAGATGTTGAAGTCTTTCTTTCCAAACTACTGGGATATAATGTATTCAATATCAAGAAATATATTACTGAGCAAGTGATGGAATCTACAGAAAAATTGACTTCCTGTAGACTATATAATATGAAAAGAAAAACTATAATGAGAAGCAGTGTCAAAATGTGAAATAGTTGAAATAAATTCATCATTCACATATGATGAAAGAAAGAATATCACCTGCACATTGCAGATACAGGTAAATGAACAATGAATAGAAGAATGGCTGCATCTCTAGTTTGGAAGACAATGTTCACATTTACCTTGTACTATATTTATTGGATATTTTTAACCTTAATAAGAACTGAAAAAGGTCTCAATGAGGCCATGCAGCTTAGTGAAGTCTTGGTCAAAAAGCAATAATTACAATATAGCATAGGTCAAAAAGCCACAGGCTATTGCAGTTTGAATTACTATTCATTCATTCCTTGTTAAATCTAGTATTACAACTTAAAAAGAAAAATCTAAGCATTATAAATATTTATGTATTTTGTATTGAAAGATATTTCATTCTTTTTTTAATAAAAACTCAAAACACTTGGTGAGAAATAAAGATATATATTAAATTTTTATCCATTTTGTCACAGCAGAATATCAGATGAGCAAAACCAATTAACCCTTCAAGTAAGATTAGACATATTCCTAAGTTTATATGAAATGGTTTTTAGGGAAAAATGTTAGAGAATTTCTCACTTTCTGCATATCCATGTTGAACAATAAGAACATAACAAAAATAATATCTCAACAAATAATTTGTAAGGCAGCATATAAGTTTGAAGGATTTCTACAAAACAGAGATAAGTTCCCTTTGTGTTCTGGCTACTAACGCTCCTACCTAGATAGAAGAAATATTTTTTATATTAAATTACAGTTATGCAGATGATCTCCGAAATATTTTATTCAATTTTTGTATATTATTCTTTAGATCATAATCTTATTTTATTTAAACACATCCAGATTACATAATTTAAAAACTACTCAACCTCTAAAACTTATTAATTACTCATAGCAAAAGGTATATTACAAAATTTAGCTTTACACAATGCCCAAAAGGAAAAAGAGAAAGCAGGGGGAGAAGAAAAGTGCCTGCTATGGAGGCAGGCTGGGAGGCACGGGGAGGGTGGCAGGAAAGAAACAGGGGACACACATGATGATAAATAGACAGTGGTAAGGGGACAGGTGTTAGAACACTGGATAACTGAAACCCAATCATAAACAACTTTGTAACTGTGTATGTCATGGTGATTCAATTAAAAAAATTTTTTAAAAAAATATGTAACACTGGGCCGGAGCGATAGCACAGCGGGTAGGGCGTTTGCCTTGCACGCGGCCGACCCGGGTTCTATCCCCGGCATCCCATATGGTCCCCTGAGCACCGCCAGGAGTAATTCCTGAGTGCAAAGCCAGGAGTAACCCCTGTGCATCGCCAGGTGTGACCCAAAAAGCAAAAAAAAAAAAATATGTAACACTGTAGCACTGTCGTCCCATTGTTCATCGATTTGCTCAATCGGGCACCAGTAACGTCTCCATTGTGAGACTTGTTATTCTTTTGAGCATATCGAATATGCCTGGTAGCTTTCCAGGCTCTGCCATGTGGGCAGGATACTCTCTGTAGCTTGCAGGGCTCTAGAGAAAAATAAATTTAGGTTTGCTCTGAAACTTCAGCCTATAAACACTGAATCTCATGATTTTCAAAATATGCCAGATAAAGTTTAAAAAATTGGCAACTAATGGTACACAAATATCTCCTTGATATATAGAGACACATAAATACATCGCCTCATATATATATAGAGAGAAACGTGTATCTATATATAGGAGTAACACGAAAGAAAGGGTAGGAAGAGGGAGGTTTTTAAACTCAAAATGAAAATAAATGTTTTAACAATTTAAAATAGTGAGGTCTGAGAATCAGTACAAGGTAAGATGCTTCTTTGCATGCGGCTTACCCACGTTTCATCTCTAGACTCACATTTTGTCACTCTAAGCACTACCAGTAGCGATCTCTGAGTGCAGAGCCTTGATACACAGCCTTGAACACAACCAAGCATGGCTCAAAAATCAATAAGTAAATATTTCCTAGAATTGGTCATATTTCCTTTTCATTGAGGTAGAACTAAAAGTGTAACTCTAAATGTGACTTTTGAAAATATTTACTTATTAATAATAGTAAGGGCTGGAGCTATAGCACAGTGGGTAGGGCATTTGCCTTGCACGTGGCCGACCCAGGTTCGGTTCCTAAATCCCTCTTGGAGAGCCCAGGATGACAGTGATACAATCAATAATAGTAAATATCAACTAATATCCCTTAAAATTCTGAATATTGTACTTCAAATATAACACCTATAAGAAAATTGTTGTCAATCTTGTTTTATGTTTTCTACCTCTTTGGAATAAAAAAATTAAATAGGTGTCTTTAATGTTCAGAAAATATTGAAAGAATTAGGATGTGATTGATATTATTTAAAAACTGAAGATAAAATAGTAGTAGTCAAGGTATTTGAAAGTAAAACTTTTATGTATTAGTTATTGGAATTATTGTTAGTATTTTACAAGTTCCTTATATAGTGTAAGCATTGTGGAAACACATTTCTAGGAATTATCTCCTAAAACTATATCATACAGATGATCTCAAATGTATATGCTGAAAAACTCATGATAATCTTATCATCATAGCTTTCAAATGTAAATTAGCTAATGTTAACTGAAAATTACACACACACATACACACATGTCATTACAATTAATGAAATAAAATTACTTGTTTTTAAACAAAACTTTGAGGATGTCTCTCTATTGTAAACAAAAGCTCTTCTTCCATGATTGAATGCATATTCCTACATATATAATCCAAGACCCACATTTAAACTCACAATTAAATATAGGTGCTAACTTTTTCTTTACATTCCTGCATTAGGAATGCATTTTTATAAATAATTAGTTCTTATTTTATAAACTACAATGTAATTTATTTATCTTATGAATAAAATGATCCAAGAAAAAAACATAAAAGAAAATAAACTTACATTGAAAGAGGGATAGTCAGCATATAAGAGCAATACACAAAATCAATTATATCCCTATAAATGAGGAGTAAGCAACTTGAAAATAAAATGAGTGGAACAACTCCATTCATAAATGCACTGAAAAGAATTAAAGAATATGTTGGATGTATGACATAAATATTTCATGATTTTACTGTACAATAGAACCTGCTTCAGACACTGACACATAAGGTGCATCAAAGATTCCCTGATCTAAGAATCCCTCCTGTCATGGAGCTTTGGGCCGGAAATTCACAGTTTTAAAAATATTTCAAATAATACTGCAATGAAGTTGCTTCATAAATAATGTTGTGTATTTAGGCAAGTGGTCTGTGACACGGTTTCCTAGAATTTCTGAACTGGGGAACATACAATTTTAATATTTATAGTCAGGAGCTGGAGATATAATACCCTGGGGAAGGTCCATGCCTTGTTAATGGCCAACCCAGTTTGACCCAAGGCACCACACATGATCCGTTAAGCACTGCAAGGAGTGATTCCAGGGCACATAATCAGCTCCAAGTCCCGAGTGCAGCTCGGTGGGCCCCCAACCACCACCACCCTTCGAAAAAAAACAGAAAAATATCAATATACTAATTGTTCTGTGGAAATATGGCACCAGTAACAATACTTATTAAAGCCTGTGGATGAGCAATTAGATTTTAAACACTAGATAAATGAGATTATAGCACTAATTTAATCTAACAATTATTAACAATTTAATCAAACAATTCTTTCCACCAAAAGCTCAAAATTTGGATTAAAAAATATTTTCAAAAAAAGAACATATCCTACAATTTAAAGAAATTTAAAAACAATTCAGTATTGTTCAAAGAAGATATTCTAAGAAGTGAACATCTTTCCCTGAAAAAATAGGGAAAAAAATTACATTTGCTACTGAATATTTAGATAATCATGCCTCATGTATAAAATGAGTTGGATAAAGATATTTACTTTTGAAACAAATTGAATTGAAAAATTAAATCAGATATCTAAAAGAATATCATCCACCCAAAAGGAAATTGCCTTCTCTCCCTTGAATATATAGCAGTATGTTATACCTCATTAAAATGCCAAAATGTAAGATATATGCTGTAGGTGAAGAAGAAATGAAAAAAAAAATGTTTGTCCATTGGCAGGTTTTAGACTACAAAGTGACGTAGTCTAAAAGTAGAGGATTAAATTGTATACCAAAGGTAAGAGGAAGGCCATCAAAAATAAAACCTTGTTGTTAAGCATGAATCAAATCCCAATGTAACATACACATTCACAATCAAGCAAGTTTTAATATATGTAAGGGACAAAATCAAAGTCCACAGCAGAAAAATCTGTAAACACTTATTCAAACATTGAGTATATGACACATAATATTACTTAAGTCCCCAAAGATTTTGTTTAATATATTTTCCTATATTAAGTCTTGTATTTATAAGGGAAAGTAATGTGTTTTTATATTGCTTTTGGAATTATTCCCAATTACTGCACAGTGATGTTTTGTGTTCTAGAAACTATCCTTAAAATAGAGCTACCCTGGAATTACAACTCTAACAATTATTCTTAAATTATTTCTTTAAAATATAAAATAGATCAAAAACATTTGTATCAACGGTCTACAAACATTAACTGACATGACTATAACAAATATTATTCTGAAAAAGTAACCTAAAAAATAACATTTTCTCTCTGCACCGTTTCAATTGGTGTTTCATAAGCACCAAAATAGTGGTCATCATAGAATACAAAATAATAGTGTAATGATCTTACAATTTTCTTTCCAAAAATTAGATATAACTTGCATAAGAAGTTACCTGTTGCCATTGTATAAGAAAATAAGGTCTCTATATTTTGTTTAATTTTTAAAAAGTCAGTCCATTTCCCACCAGTCTCTTATTATGTACTATTCAATTTCTTGGCTGCACTTTACTATGTAATCTCTTAAAATTAAGAATTATTTCTCTCTTCATTAATGGGTGCCAACAGCCTGGAGTAGAAGAAGTATTTCAATTGTGTGAAGTACTTAAATTTTAAACTTCCTTTCTCTTCCATGAATTTATGAAAAGGCATAAATTTTGTTTGTGATTTTTCAATACTGTATTTATTTTGGGGGGGAGTTGGGACCTAGTTTTCGCCTTTAAGAATCACTCCTAGCTGACTTTAGGGACCATATGGGGTGCAAGGATCAAACGCAAGTTAATTCCATGCCACACAAACTGCTATACTGTCATTCCAGCCCCCCTTTCAATTTTCTTATTAGGACAAGATGATTACTATCTGAACTGTAACTCTCTGAAAAGAATGTGAATAAAATTGACACGCTTTTCACAAGTGAATGCTCATTGAAAATAATATGTATGTACATAGCTACCTATATTACACAAATATTAGGGTGCATTTGAATAGAGTGTCGATATGGGATGTGGTACCATTCTAGTCTGTACAAACTTTAACGATTTGTAAAGCTAACTGAGTCTGGGAAACCAAGTGACCTAATGTTTACCCATATGTTATTTGTCACTTATATAAGACATCAGAGAAATAGAAAGGAGACCCTGTTCCTTTCACTAATACTTTTTGTAGGCAAATACCCACTTGTACACACATCTACGCACATTTAACTAACTGCTCTTCTAGAACTGCTGCATTTCTGGTGGACACTGTATTTCATCAAAAAGTCAAGGAGGGCATCAAAGAGTCATCTGTTTCCACAATCAGTTTATCTATGCTCTAAAAGGTAACTAAATAAATATACTTACATAATTAATCTAAAGTCAAATGGAATTCTGTGCAAATTCTGTACAAATAACATTTGCTTCACCTAGAGCCTCATCATCCCTAATCTGAGTTTTAGTTACTTTTAAATCATGATTTACTCTAACTAAATTCCAACTTCTTTTAAGAAATTTTTTTAACCATAAACTTTTTTTTCTATTTTTTTTTTTTTTTTTGCCACAGCTGGCAGTGCTCGGGGCTTTCTTACAATTCTGTACCCTGGAATCTCTCCAAATGGTTTCAGTGGACCATAAGGGGTGCCAGGGATTTAGCCCAGGTCTGCAGGTCTTGTGCCCTACCTGCTGTACTATGACTCTGGCCCCGATTGTTCGTTCGTTTCTGGGGTCAGGAGATTGTGGCACAACTGGCAGTGCTCAGTGCTTACTCCTGGCTCTGTACTCAAGGGTCACTCCTGCCAAGGTCAAATGTAGTGCTAGATATCTAAGCTGGGTAGGTTTCCTGCAAGGTACTGACAAGTACAGCACCTTACTTATACTCTCTCCAGACACCTGATTTTTCTTTCTGAAACCCTTAATGACTCCTTTTAACTCCTCTAACAAAATATTAATATGTCTGGTTTAGGAATATTAATTCTTTCTTTTTAAAAATAAAGTGACTTTTTTGAGGGTGTGTACTCTAAGTTCTGTATCCCTGTTTTCTAGATTAACAGATATACAACAAAATAATGACCACTCCTTTATCAAGTTGATAGATAAGTTATTTATAAAATAAACTTCAGAAATGGCCAAATTAGTATTATATTACCATATTAGTATTATATATACATATGTAAACATATTGGACTATGTAGATAGGTTTTTTTACATATGTGATGAACTAAATTTAATATAAAAATTAGTATTATATATACATATTAGTATTATATATACATATGTAAACATATTGGACTATGTAGATAGGTTTTTTTACATATGTGATGAACTAAATTTAATATAAAAATATAGGTAATAAATAGTGATATTAGAAAATATATGCACATCTTATAAATGTATACTTGGGATCACTGATAAAAATGATTCCAAGTGAAAATTGGAAATAATGGTGGTAGCAAGGTACAATAGTAGTGGGATTGGTATTAGAATATTGAATTTCTGTAAACAATCATCATGAACAATTATTTTATTAGAATAAAAAATTATTTTTAAAGATCCTGGGTGTACCTCGTGTGTGATGTTTAATTTAATCTGTCATTGACTGGCATCTACTGCTGAAGTAGTAAATATATTATAAAGATGTCTGTGTAGGTACTTTTAGATGAGATTAACACTTGAATCAATAATCTGAGCAAAGCAAGATTGCCCTCTTCAGTACGATCAAGTTCCCTCAAATCCAAGGAAGCTCTTAATAGAACAAAAGGCTAATCAAAATCATAGACATGGCTCATGAATGGCTCCTCTGGCTCCTGAACAGCCATGATCCCAGAGGCACACAAACCAATCTCGGAACCCAGCCGCTTTTGGCAGAAATGCATCTGGACTGAGCATTAAACTACGGTACCATGCCACCCCAGGTGGGGAAGGGTGTTTGTCCCTTCCGCCCATTCTCTCTGGTGGCATGGTGGCCGCCATCTATTCAGAGCCTATTGGACAGCCAGGTATAAGACTGCAGTGATGAGACTGGGGCCTCATGGGGTGGTGGGTGGAACTGGCCCCTCACCCCACCCTGACAAGGCCCCGAGTCACCACCCACAAACGGCTCCTCTGGATCCTGAACAGCCATGATCCCAGAGACACAGAAACCAATTTCGGAACTCAGAGGCTTTTGGCAGAAATCCCTCCAGATTTATTACTAAAATATCAGAAATATCCAAAAATCACATGGCCACAAAGTGGCCGCGCAACATTATATGCTCTTCATAACCAGCAATATAAAATAAGTTATCTAATGATGCCTTATAGCAGGTCTGATTGTTGGGGAAAATTCCAAATAATAATGGTGGGTCTTCTGTCGAAATATTGAATATGATCAAAGTGGAGAGAGAGTCAAGTGGAAATCATCTGCCACACAGGAGGGGGAGGGGGAGGATGGGGGTATACTGGGGTTCTTGGTGGTGGAAAATGTGCACTGGTGAAGGGATGGGTGATTGTATGACCAAGACTTAAACTGGAAAGCTTTGTAACTGTTCTCATGGTGATTCAATTTTAAAAAATCATAGTCCCTATCCTTGTCTGACATCTTTTGAGCTAGGACGTCCATCTCTAGCCTTTGGACTCAGCTTTGGATGGAAGCTCTACCATTGACTCCTCTAATTCTTCAGCCTTCAATCTTGTATTGCAACTAAGAGCTCCCCTGAAATTCCAACTTGTCCATGCCAGACTCTAGAACTTTTCAACCTCTATAAACACAGGAACCAATTGTTCATAGTGGATCTCTCAGCAACAGAGATAGAGATGTGTACAACTTATTTATTCTAGGTCTCTAAATATCATTAGTTGTACCTCTACTCTCAGGCCACAGCTCTCTTTTTTATGCTATTTTCACAAGTCGTTCCTCTGCTTTCTCCTGAAGGTCTGCAAGCAACCATATTGCTTTATTTGAGAAACACTGCTCTCAAATACCCAGACTAACACACCTAGCGACAATCTTTTCTCACTCAATCTATAATAATTCTTGAGAAAGATTTTTAGGGAAAGAATCTCTCTAAATCATTTGAAGGGGGGAAAAATGTTTCAATTATTGAAGTTATTTCATTAAAGTGAGAACTAAACTGCATCTAATATTAAAATCATAAGAATAAAAAGTGTGGAGTCAGAATTCTACTGACCTGAATCCTTGCCTTAGCTGTTTCATGATTTTCTACCCCGAGTTTCAGTTACTACATTTGTAAATAGATAAATTTGGACAAAGTGGATAATTTTCAAGTTTCTCATAACAGAAGTCTTTCTTCAAGTGGAAATTCATGTGGGGATGCTATATATTTTTCACATGTCCATAAACAAAGTATGGAGTGTTCATACAATAATCAAGCACCATAGGAGGCAAATTGAAAAGCACCGAACCAGCTGGGCCCCACAATCCTATCACTGAAGAATCCTCAAATTGGTAATGTTTTATTAATCATTACAACATTTATTGGCATCTGGGCTGCTGCACATGGTATACTCTATTTGTGTACTCATCTAACTTTACTAAGTAGCAAATAAGGCCTTTCATATTCTCATCTAACTTTAATTAGCAAAAAATAAGATTCAGTTTGCTGATTTGCAATTATTATACACCTAATACATGATAGAGCTGGAATTGAAACCCAGAAAAAAGTGGGCCATTAATTCTATGCTGATTCTCCCGTGTTAACATTTGTTAACATTATTAGATAATGGGCACAGTGATATACCAGTATCTCAAATTATCCCTAAGATGAGTAATAACTTTGTCATTTTGCAGACTTGGAAGAGGATAAGTTAGGAAACCTATTACTTGTTATGCTTTAACAATTATTTATGTCCCCATGCCTTGACATCAATAAGCTTTTCCGCAAAATTGAACCTTAAGTTCCACCTCCACTATATTATTATTCATAAGGCAGACATTGTAAGAGTTTGCATTTGTGTGTATATGTGTGAGTGTGTTTTCTTTCTTATTATAGTTTAAGTAACATTGTTAGAATAGCATTAAGTTTGTGGTGAACTTTATTAATGTATGAAGGTAGTGTACCCATTACCGCCAAAGTGTCAATACCCTCTACCACATTCCTGATGTCACCTCTAGTCCCATTTTCATCCTCTCCATCTTCCTGTTTGTTAATCAGTTTTGTCAATGGTAAGATTTTATCACTGATACTATCTATTCCTTCTTTTCTAGATGTATGTTTAAAGCTAAAACCATAACATGAGATAAATCACAGTTCTCATTTAGATACGCAATCTCATTCCTTTGTAAAAGTATTCATAGACTATTGAAGAATGTAGAGATAATCACTATCATTCTGACACCATAAGCAAATTAATTCCACTATAAGGTCAAAATAGCCATGTAAGATATAAGGGCAGCTTTTAAAAATCATTTAAAATATGAAAATCTGTTTAATCTTCACTTCACGTTTTCTATAACTATTGAGAGTAACCCTCATCTTCTAAATACTCTATTCCTTGAATATTAACATTCCAAGTATAACGAATAACCTGAATAAGTTTATGTGAACCTCTATGAACAAATATATTTTTTATAAATTAATGTTTATAAATAAAAAATACCCTGCTTTTGATTTTTTTTCTTAGACACTCTTCAATTTCTCCCAAATAGAACATAAAGAGAAAATGATTTTAAAGAGATGTTGAGCCTCATGTATTAAAAATAAAGTGCTGGATTTCCTCCAGAAGCAAACTGGTAATTGTGTTTAAATGTGGATGCTGAAATGTCTTCCCAAGCTGCCTCTTGATGTTGACCTGGTCATTCCAGTGACTGCCAAAAATCCAAAATTGGCACTTCTTCTCAAGTCAAAGTACAGGGGTTGGCCAGCTGGAAAATTGCCTGAGGAGTTCCAATAATTTGAAAATCATCAACATAAATTTTCTCTCTAAAAAGAATGCTTCTTCTGGGGAAACTAAAGCTCTATTCCAGAGAACTGTTGACACATAGGTACTTTACCGACAGCACATCCAAGAATTGACCTGGATTTATGCTTACAGAACCAAAACTGACACCCCCTTGGAAAGGATGGAAACAAACACAGTTCCATTTCCTATAAAATTAAAAGACTTTTTTTAAAAAATGTGTATTAATGTTTGATTTAGAGCTTAGCATAGGGCAAGGTTTCCTTTACTTTATCAAAAGCAACTTCATGTTACCAAACCAGGTTGCAGTGTGGTATCTTAAACACTGCTAAACCAATTGCATCTTTTAAAGGCTTATTGAAGGTAGCCAAGATTGTTATTCAACTTTTGGAATTCACGCTCTAAAATCTAGTTATACAACTATTTTCAGAAGAACTTTTCAAAACACTTTTTGATCAGCTCATTCTCTCCTATCAGAAAATTCCTAACACAGACAGACCATAGGGTTTAGTTTTGCTATGATTTGCTCCGTTTTTATTTGCTTTGTGATCCTGTTTACTTCAAGAACTCATGACCACAATTTTTATGAACAGTGATTAAAAAATTCTAAAATTATTCCATGTGAACGTAAGTTACTAAAGTGATGACAATCAGCTGAGAAGACAAAAATCTTCGGAGAATTATCATTTGTATTTCCTCAGAAATTGCATTTTAATGGAATTCTCAGAAATGGTTTTATTTAGAGTTAATGTATGCATTTAATTAACCAGAAGTACAATGTTTTCCAATGGAAAAAAAAAGTTTCATGGCAAAATATGCCCATCTAATAAATGAGAGCACCAGTATATGAAAATGTTCTATAAACTTGGGGGGGGAATCACATTATCATAGTATACTCTCACTAAATCATAATGATTGATTCTTATATCAGCTATTTGAGTGACTATGAGGGAATTACTAGTTAGAGTTGAGAGACGAGTAATCTGGTATCATTATTAGATTGCTAGTTCTGAGGGGGTGAGCTCCACTGAGGAAGTGACCAAGAATGCTAGCATTAATGGTGTTGGGAAGCATGAGAGAAGGCCAAATACTGACATAATTAGAGACAGGCAAGAGAGGGGTCAGAAATAGGAGACACGCATTTACATATGTGGCTAGTTTTAATTGCTACATTTGCGATTAAGTTTTACCTTTTAAAGTATCAAGTTCTTTTCTCCCCCAAATTATCATTTCTCTCCAGGATTGAGCAATGTCCAAGAATTGCAGAAATTAGCACCCAAGGTCCCTGAACAACCCTTTGAGGGAAAAGAAAAGACACACTTCTATTTGTTTTATGTCTGCACATGTAACCGGATCTGTATCACAATGAGCTTTTAAAAATATTTCACTTTTGACTTTAAGGTCAAAATGAATTTAGTGATAAACCAAAAAGCAAACATTCATTCAATTAACATCTATTGAATATTCTGTGAATGACTTGTTGCTCTTAGCGTAAAAGTGTTTTCACTTGTGGCTAGCAAATATAGCCAAACCCTCTTTCCTGTCAATTCTGAGTTCATTATCCCCTCTGATCTATTTGTTTACATGTCTATTTTGTACCCCTATTTACCATCCACACACAAGAATGCAAGATCATTGAAAGCTTGTAGTTTATCCATTTTCATCAAAGATACCATCTCCAGTGGTTTGGCAATCTCTGAGAGTTATAAGTGACCAATTTATAAATATCTATGAACATATATTTTGATAGAGTAATTTTGCCTACAGAATTGCAACTCTCCTAAAAATATGACACAGTGTTCTACTGTGCTGTTAGAAAACATAGCCTATAACTTCCCAAGATCATTGTTCATGCAACATAAAATCAGTATTCACAGACAGAAATAATTGTTGAAAGACATCCTTGTTCTAGAGATGTCTTCAGTATCCTCCACCTAAGGTTCCATCTTTTGTTCATTCTATATTCCAGATGTAGTTAGAGTAAGTACCAGACCCACACAAACTTTCAGTGGAGTTTTGTTTGGAAACAGACAAAGTACTGAAAACTACTAGAAAATCCAACTATTTAGCTCCTTGAGTCAGCTCAACTCATCACAAATGCTAAGACATATTTCTACACACCATTAAGCTAAAAAAAACCTAGTTTTTAATTTGAAAAATACTATTATTCAATGTAGCACTGTACCAGTGTTGTCCCATTCTTCATCTATTTGCTTGAGCGGGCACCAGCAACGTCTCCATTGTGAGACTTGTTGTTACTGTTTTTGGCATATCAAATACCAAATACGCCACGGGTAGCTTGCCAGGCTCTGCCATGTGGGCGGAATACTCTTGGTAGCTTGCCGGGCTCTCTGAGAAGGACAGAGGAGTTGAACCCAGGTCGGCCACATGCAAGGCAAATGCCCCACCCGCTGTGCTATTGCTCCAGTTCATGGTAAAATTTCTAGTTTAAAAGCACTTGTGTCTTAGTCATATCATTAAGTTTCAGACATTTGACGAAACATAGCATATAATTTTAAAATATTCTTTTTTTCTAATTTGTAAAAACATTGCCAGGTTCTTCTAGTTTGTGAAAATACATTTTAATTATTCCAACTATTTAGATTTTATTTCCTTTCTCTAAATTTATGTCAGAATATGTGTCTAAATATGCTCAGAAATGACACATGATGTTTTAGTGCTAAGAGATTAGGAAGCACCTTTGATAGGTAGAATTCACAGGCCTTAAAGGTAGGTGGAGCTTCAAGATATCAGGAGTCTGGATCTCTAAGGATCACAAAAGACACTCTCTCTAGACAGACACCACCAAAATATAATATGCATGTCGAAAGGATTTTATTATAGAGAGATCCTTGGAATATTCTGTTATTTGACCAGTAACATTCTCCGTTATATTATTCATGGTGGAAATTTAAAAAGTGCAAAATTTATTTCCTGTTTTCACCTGTTTATTATTATATGTGAACGTCAGAATTATCCAGTACGATCTTAATCAGAAATTAAATGAAGGTCTATGTTACCTAGAATCATTTTGTTACAATTTTATTACTATAAATAGTTATCCTGAATAAGCTACATTATATTCATTTCTCCAGATCTTATTCACTTAGAAATTATGTATTATTAAATTTATTCTGAGATTTTTAGGTATTCTATGACTTTTCCTATCTGTACTTAGAAGCAGAGTGCTTTTGCCTATATCATTTTCTTGCTTATGGTTTTGTCAAGGCCATTTATATATCTTATGACCATTCATCTTCGTGGATTCTTTTACTCCCTCTAATGGTGATTGATTCTGTTGATTCTTTGAAGTTTTCCAAAATCACTTAATCTCTGGCTAATGTGTCTTCTTTTCTACTGCTTAAAATCATTATTTTACTCATTTCTCTAATTTCCTATATAGCATTTCAAAAAATATTAATTATTAATGGGAAAGGACCCTCCTGCCTTATTGCTGACTTCAATAATATTTAAAGTGTTTCATGACAAGAATAAAACTAGCAACTGGTTTGAGATATGCATATAATTTTATTTAAAGGAATTTATTTCTATTTCTATTTATAAAGAATTTTTCTTTTTTGACCTGTAGTCAGTTGTACTAGGAGATTGTATATTGTTCAGCATTCTTGCATTCCTGAAATAAACCCCACTTGGTCATGGCATATTATTCATTTCATGTAGTGCTGGAGTTTATTTTCTGGATTTTATTTACAGTTTTACATTAATATTCATAAGTGAGATGATTTATCATTTTCTTTTTTGTGGTGTCTTTGTCAGATTTTGGAGTCAATGTCATATTACTTTGGGTTTTCTCAAGAATTGCAATGCTTACTTTATATTTTATGCCTGGAACAATTTAAATTGCATAGGAATTACCTGTTCTTTGAAGGTTTGAAAAAACATTCATCCATGAAATTCTTTGGTATTTTTACAGGCAAAGCCCTAATTTAATAATGTAATGAATTCCTTCCATAATCATTGTTTTATTTTGTATATTTATATCTTTTGAGTCAATCTGGTTATTTTCAATTTCTTAGAAAGTTTATGAAGATGATATTGAGTTTTAATTGACCATATGTAGAGTAATAAGGGTCTTAATAGTAAAACTTTGGATTTTTAAAAAAATATTTTGTAAAGGAGTTACTCTAAAAATCTTATTTCATGGATTCTAAGAGGAAATTTGATATTTTTTTCAAAAGGTACTATAAGAGAGATATTTTCAAAAGTATATTTCATGGATACTAACAGAATAACATAAAAAAGAGGATTCATGGCTAATGCTAATATAATATTTGTTTTAGAGAAATATTAACATATTCTTTTCTGTAAAACTTGTCAGCATACTTAATATCCTTATGTGTGTTTTAAGTGGCAAAGTAACTACAAATTGTTTATGTTTTACCATATAATCTACCACCATTTTTCTATATAGAAGCATCTTGGCAGGGTTGGGGGTGAGAGTAATAGTTCAGCAAGTGGGATGTTTACCTTGCATGCAACTGACCCAGGTTCAATCCCCATATGGTTACCTAAATACCACCAGGGTTACCTCTGAGTAAGGCTTGAGCATTGCTGGGTGTGACCCCAAAATCAAAAGTAAATAATCAAGCATCATTTGGGACTTATGCTTTCTGCTCCATGCTATGAAAGAGTTTTAAAAGACTCTAAACAAAGTTGTTATCTTAGGATGGATGAGACTTGATTGTTATGACGTCATGTTATTTTATGCCTTCTAGAAAACTCATAACAGTGCATTAACAATATACATAATGTTCAGGCAAAGATTGTAACTCATATGAGATGATAAAGTACACATCTTATATATATATAACGCTCTGGGTTGAATCCCTAGCACCACAAAACTATGTTCATAAACATTTAACTTCACACTTGTTTGACTTGTTTGATCATTTTCATGCTCATACCTTTGCTTCTATATCATTTGGAGAAATTGCAAAAACTTTAAATATTATGTAAATAAAAACATTAATAATGGATTTTTTGTTTCATTTTGTGTTTTCATTTGGGGTCACACCCACCAGGCAATGCTCAGGACTTCTGACAATGCAAGGACCGTATGTGGACCATATGTAAACCTGGTCAGCCCTATGAGAGACAAGAAGCTTTTCCTGGGGAAGGTCAACCTGTACCTGCAGATCGAGTACATCAGCAGCCTGATGGTGCCTGCAGGCTTCCTGATACCTCCAAATTCCTGCCGTGCCTTTCGCTGGACCCCAACAGCTTGTGACTAAGTTTACCAAGAAATTAAATGGCCAAAAGTTAGGTACGTGGGAACCATGCCCACAAACCACCTCCGGCTCAGGTATACAAGCTCATTTATTGGCCATATTTCTGAGACCCATAGATAAATCTTGAAAGAGAGCAGTTAATCTTGGACCTGCACATGGCTGAACAGACTGGGGTAAATGGGAGGGGGCAGGTTGGCCTGGTGGTCCACCCAAGCAGAGCCCTAGCAGCCACTTGCTTCCACAATCCAAAATTGATGCCATACCCCAAGCCAGACTCCACTATCTCAGGAAGGAAGACCTCACCAAGATATAATCTGCTTGCAATTCACGTATGTAGGTTTTGTGACTGAAATATCCAGGGTTTCTCAGAGTTGGAATGGGCTACCTCCCCCCATTTCTCAATACTCATGGAAGCACTGGCAGTCACCTATATGAACCAACTCCAGCACTACCCTGTAAACTCTACTACAGGTCTTGCTTCGGAAACCCATATATAAATTTTGAAAGATATCAAAAGCCACAGTTAATCTTGGACCCATGCATGGCTCAACAGATCGGGATAAATTGGACAATGGTGGTTTGGCCTGTGCTCACCCCAATGGAGGCCCTGTCAGTCGCTTGCTTCCACAATCCAAATTTGCTGCCTTGCCCCCAGCCTGACTCCACCGTCTCAGGACACAACTCACCAAGATATAATCTGCTGAAAATTCAGGTATGTGGGTTTTGTAACTGAAATCTCCAGGCATTCTCAGAGTTGGGATGGGCTACCTCCAAACCCATCCCTGTACTTCCGGAGGCCTAGGCAGTCACATCCACACCCCAAAGCAGTCACCCAGTTGAAAAGCTACTCCACCCTAGCATTCTGTATTTTTAACAGAATGTTAAAATTAAAATAACAGAATGTTAAAATGTTAAAAATATTTTTAACAGGAGACATTGGTGGTGAGAAATGTACACTGGCAGGGGAATGGGTGCTGGATCGTTGTATGACTAAAACCCAATTATGAACAGCTTTGTAAGGGTCTATCTCATGGATATCCAATTAAAAATTTTTTTTAAAGTAATGTGGAGTTCATGCCCAATTCAATCAGCTTGATCAAAGGCTGAATATATAGCAGTACTCCGACATCACTGTATCACTATATCACTGTCATCCCGTTGTTCGCCAATTTACTCGAGTGAGCAGCAGTAATGTCTCTATTACACTCAGCCCTGAAATTTTAGCAGCCTCTCCTTACTCATCTTTCCCAATGATTGGAGGCTCTTACAGGGTCAGGGGAATGAGACTTATTGTTACTGTTTTTGGCATATCAAGTATGCCACAGGTAGCTTGCCAGGCTCTGCCATGCAAGCAAGATTCTCTCGGTAGCTTGCTAGGCTCTCCTAGAGGGGTGGAAGAATCAAACCTGGGTAGGCCGCATGCAAGGCAAATGCCCTACCCGGTGTGCTATTGCTCTAGCCCTCAAACAGAATATATTCAGAAATTAATATTTTCTTATTCAGGACATCTAGCAAGTAAAACAGACTGCTAACCCCAAGAAGCTATGATCAAGTAGTGTTGGCAAACAATGGATAGATAGTGCTTTCAATATTTTAAAAGTTCAGTAAGATATAAAGACAAATTACATTGGTTTTGCTCTAATTAAATAAGTAAAAAAATTGATCTCTTGCCTGTAATTTAAAAAACTTAAAGAAGAGGAGAAGATAAATCCTTGAGTACAGTTATTCAAAGTAAACTAGCTCACACATAATAACTTATCTGTCTGGTTTGGGGGCCACGCCAGGCAGTATTAGGGCCTTGCTCCTTGCTCTGTGATCGAAGACCATGTGCAGGACCAGGGGATGCTTCAGGCAAGCAAGTACCTTAATACAAGGACTATTTCTTCTGTCCCTGTTTCTTTTTGCACTTCAGTTTTGGTTTGTGTTCAGAGATTAATTCTGGCAGGGAAGGGGATGTCCAGGAGATAGTACCCGGGTCCCCTGAGCACGAGGCAAGTACCTTATCCACTGTACTATTTCCCCAAGTCCTTGATTTCAGTTTGTGAGAAGTGTCTAAATCAAAACAGTGATATTCTGTTGGGCACATACAGAATTACAAGGGTTTAGTAGTTTTGAGTTGATGCTGGTTTTCTCGGCTAATAAAAGACAACAGTTGTGTGCTTCTCTTTCTGTGTTCAGTAACCTCTGTTGGCAGCTTGCAATTGTCTGTGAGGAACCTTTACACCACAGGAATTGGCAAACATTACAAATGAGTAGTTACTAAGCATTTACTGGAACACCACTTCTAATTATTCAATCACACTAATAATACCAGTTGCTATAAATTATACTATTTTCATTACATGTGCAAATTAATAAATCATAATTCACTATTCTGAGTTTCCAAAAATTACATGTGCACACAATGCTTCTTTTATTACTTTAGAAATTTCAAATTCTATCACAGTTAAGAGAGTTTTTATTTTCCTTGGTTTTTGGACCACAACTGGTACTCAAAACTTAGTCCTGGCTCTGTGCTCAGGGATCACTTCTGGAAGGATTCAGAGGACAAAATATAGTACTAAGGATTGTACACAGGTCAGACACATGCAAAGCAAGCACCTTGCCCTCTGCACTATTTCTCTGGCCCCAGATAAGCTTTTTAAGTACATAAGATAACATCATTGCATTAATAATAAATTATAAATTTAGCATTATTTGTAACATTTTAAACATATTGAAATCTTTGACATAATTCATTATCTAGCTTTGATGCGTAAAGAATAAAGTCACCAAACTTTAGAACTTAAGTGAGTGATCTTGAATATGCATATTTTTATAATAATTTAAATTCTAGTTTTCTATAAAAATAATTAAAAATAAGATAAGCACTGCATAAGCCTAAGTCACATCTGATTTATACATATTGTAAAGTGATTACCACTTTTGTTCAGCTAAGATTTATCATTTTTTTCTTTTTTTGGTCACATCCAGCAATGCTCAAGGGATACCCCTAGCTTTGCACTCAGAAATTACTTCTGGTAGTGCTCAGGGGACCATATGGGATGCTGGGATTTGAACCCGGGTAAGTCGCGTGCAAGGCAATTGCCCTACATGCATGCTAAGGCTCCAGACCCTAAGATTTATCTTTTCATATAGATAAAATAAAAATATGGAAGAGGACAAAAGTATTTTTAGCTTGTCATTAAAAACTCTTAGGGTTTACTCACTTAACTTTCATACATGTCAAACAGCAAACTGGTAATTTGAACCATTTAACCACCTTTCTCCAAGTAAATATTATAACTTCAAGAGATTCACATTCTTATTCACTATCTTAATCATAAATTTATAAGAGGATAACTGCTTTTCTACTGGTGCTGAAATAGTCTTTCATTGAAAAATTTTCATTATATGAAATGGTAATCTTACTTATTTTGTATCATGTTGAAAATTTGATAACCAGGAACTCTATAGGCACCAAAAGATATCAAGTACGATAACACTACTTTGATAGACCCTTGCTGGGATTATTTATTTGTCTACCTCTTTATATACATTGACACACAAACTTTTTGTGTGGGAAACTGCCCTCTAAATCAGGTCCTAACGTCTGAGCAATATCCTGGGTAAAACAAATTTAGGGAATATTCAGACTTAAGCAGGGGACGTCCTGCTAGGTAAGTTTCAGGTCTAAGAAGGAAACACCATGCTAGGGAAAGTACAGGCCTAAGTGAGAAATGACCTGTTAAGGAAAGTACAGACTTAGATTTATGGGGATACCAACACAGACAGCTTAGCAGGGAGAGTCCTACTAAGAAGAGAGAAGCATCCCCGCAAGTCTTGAGGCTATTGCTTCTCTACCCCGTACCCTCCATGCCCACAGCTGTGCTAACAGTTTATTCTTCTTTCTAGGTACCAACTGGTTACACACAGGAGGAAATGAAGGATGTTCTCATTAAAAGGTTGAGGAGTCCTCTGTTTGGGGGTGTTGGAGCTAGCTTGCAACCTGGACAAGCCATAGTATCTGTGCCATTCTTCTTGACGGATCCTGCTGGATGAAGGTCTCGAAGGGGCCAATCAAACTGATATTATTATGGTGATCTACCACAGTCCTTATAATCACATAATATATGGTTATTATTGTTGGTCCAGGGAAATAGTACAGTGGGCAAGGGAAATGCTAATCTGATTCCCTGAACAATGCCAGGAGTAATCCCTGAGAACAGAGCCTGGGATAAACCCTGAAAAGCAGCAGGTGTAACCCCAAAACAAATATTTAAAAACTTATATTGTATAATTGTAGTGGAAAATTGAAAACTCAAACATCACCCAGTAGGACAAATGTAAGTAACTCTGTTCTCATATTTGACCCTAGTTAGATAGATAACGAGTAGAAGGGATAAACGTTGTATGTGGCTTACTAGTGGAAAAATTACAACTTTCCCTATTCCAGAGAAAAAAATACTTCCTCTTACTTAATTCATGTCATAAATTTCCTCAATAAACATTTATTAATTGCCTTCTCCATGTTCAGCAGTATGCTGATGCTGAACAAACAGAAATTAAGCAATTGTGGAAGGAGGATATAAAAATCAAATAAGTGGAAAATATCATAATGTGTGCTCGCTATAATGGATATAGAACACCGTGGGACACCAAATGAGAGAGCAATATATTTAATCTAGGGGGATGATCATGAAAGTTTTCAGAGAATTTTCTCAGAAAGAGTTTAAAATTAAATGTATCGTTGAATCACAGGTATTTCAAGCAGAGTGTGATACAAGCAAAGGAACAAAAACTCAGAACAGCAGGGCACATTCAGGGAACTTCCAGTACTTTTAGTTCTGTTGTAGTATAGACTTTGGGGAGATGGAGAGAGATTGAAGGTCACATCACACAGAGAGTAACAGATAATAGGAGAAGAGAATTGGGGATATTGATTGTGTCTACTCTGAGAGAAAATAAGCCTAAACCATGGGTGGTAATGAAGGGAACCTAATAGGAAAAAAAGTAGAGATTTCTAGTCACAGAGTTCCCAACGAGCAAGTTAGGAAAAGACGGGACAGTGGTGAGGATGAGATAACAGAGCATGGTCTTTCAGAGGTAAAGAATTCTAAAAATCTGTGGGGTATGAAAACCATGAAAAGAAAAAAATGAGAAGCTAAGGGAATTAGGAGTCTACAGTCAACAATTCCATGCTAAATGCAGGAAACAGGGGGAAAGGATAATGGGAAGCCATAACTCATCTATGTTTCATTTTATTTTTTAAAATGTCATGCATTATTTCGTAGTTAAAAATATTAAATAAAATTGGAGGCTAAAGCGTTGTACCTTATTTATCTTTTGACTTGCTTATGACAAATTGCCAGATCCCCTTACTTGTCTGTGTGTGAGGATATTTGTGTAGGCTTACAGTAGCATTGGAATGCTTCCATTTTAGATACCAAGTATAGGAAAATACAGAGAGAAGACTGTTTTTACAATCAGACAAACTCAAGAGTTTATTGCTTACTGGACATGTGCTTAGATCTTATTGTCACCATTTTCCAAAGAGAAACTACTATTTTGTTATTTCACAATATATCCTAGTGTTGTTCAAATGCATCGTATCATTCCCTCTATAATTATTCCCTTAATCATAACCCCATGTTGCTCTACAGAACCCTATCAACAGTGAAGAAAGAGTGTGCAAAAGGAGAACATAACTAATCATGATTTTCAGGGTTTGGGGGTGGGGAAGGAACTGCATATGGCATTATTCTCATGAGATAATGATGACCAGATAGTTAAGTTACCTTTAACAAGTTGTTTTTTCTCTATAGAAATCATCCAAGTATATTTTTTATATTTATTACTATTTCATGTTAACATAATATCTAGAGTTATAACCAGAACAAAGTCTATCCCAATTAGATTTGACTCAAAAACATTTATTAAACATTTATCTCAATGAAAAAATAATTTACATAGTTCCCAAACTGGATCTCGTTGGGTCTGGTGCTTAGAGGTTTGCTCTGCACATTAAACACTCAATAAATGTTTGCTAAATTAAATTAAAGGAGTTATTTTACTGCAACTTACCCGCCCTCCCATGATTAATGAATCATCACTAAGTGAGAAATTAATGAGGGCACTTTGCACATCAGGAAAACAAAATGTGCTCCATCTTAAAGAGTGGCAAGAATTCCTAACAGGGGAAGAAAAGAAACCACTCCAAAAATCTAAACGAAAAAGCTACAGTCACGGCTGCTGACGTGGGGACTGACGAAAGAGTTGCCAAAATCATGGCCTGTGAGTGACATAAACAGTGTTTTCAAATAATCAAGAACTCATCAATCCAATCTCCATACAAGTAAAAAGGAGCAAAGTCACAGAAGAGCCTATTAGTTCATCTCCAAAGTAAAGACAGCACTTAAGTTCCGTTTTCCCTGCTGCCCTGAATAAAATAAAATAATTATTTTAACCAAACAAAAGAGAGTATACAGGGTAAGTCAGATAGTGAAGCTGACTAAAGAGTGAGCTGGTGAAACACAGGCAACTAAGGATCAAGTAAAAAAGGGAAGAAATTTTGAATCCATGTGGAACCTGTTCTGTGATTTCATAAAATCAAAAATCTAGGCAAACAATTATTGGCGGAAGATACTCGCGTGGTTCTGTCAGAAGAGATAACAGTAGGCAATAAGAAGTCTGGATAAGGAACCAGACAGAAAAGAATGCAAAGGCTTTCAGAAATCTGGTGTTCAGAGTTAGGGAAGATTCAGAGAGAAGAGCAAGTCATGGAGAAATTAATCAGGACACAGGGAAAGATCACATATTGGTTCAAATTCTTGACAATTTCACTTTTTGCAACTGGAATATGAGCACACGTGTAAAATGTCCTGATAGTGAGTCAGCAAGTTCCTGCCCTAAAGCTTGTCTTATAGCTTTCTCCACTATGAACATAATGGATTTTGAATCTGGAACAGAGGGAAATGACTCAGATAAGGTGTGACAAATGTCTATCAGAAATGATATTTCGGATTGTCTTTTGGGTTTCCAGGTCGTTGATTTCTGCTCTAGGTTTTATTATCTCTTTCCTTCTGCCTGATTTGGGCTCCTTTTTTTGGTCCTTTTCTAAGGTCTTGAGCTGTGAATTCAAGTTATTTATGTGGGCTCTTATTTCCTTCCTGAGAAATGCTTGCAGAGCTATAAATTTTCCCCTTAACACGGCTTTAGCTGTGTCCCATAGGTTCTGGTAGCTCCTGTCTACATTCTCATTTGTTTCCAGGTACCTTTTGATTTCTTCCTTGATTTACTTCCTGACTCACTCATTGTTCACCATTGAGTTGTTTAATTTCCAGGTATCTGGTTTGGTTTTCTGGATCTGTACATGATTAACTTCTATCTTCAGTGCATCATGGTCTGAAACGATAGCTGGTACAATGTCTATCTTCCTGATTCTGTTGAGGTATGTTGTGTGGCCCAGCACATGGTCTATTCTGGAAAATGCTCCATGTGCATTGGAAAAGAATGTGTATTCCTTTTTTTTTGGGGGGGGGGGAGTATAAGGGCCTGTATAGATCTATTAGCCCTCTCTCTTCTATCTATTCCTTCAAAGCCAATATTTCCTTGGTGAGTTTTAATCTTCTTGATCTATCCAGAGGTGATAGGATATTATTGAAGTCTCTAACTACTATTGTGTTGCTCTCGATGTCCCTCTTCTGGTCTGTTAGCAGTTGTTGTAGGTATTTAGCTGGTCCCTCATTGGGTGCATACACTTTTAGGAGTATGATTTCTTCCTGCTGTACATATCCCTTGAATAATAAAAAATGGCCTTCACTATCCCTTCTAATCTTTTTCAACCTGAAGTCTATGTTGTTCGATACTAGTAAGGCCACCCCAGCTTTTTTGAGGGAGTTGTTTGCTTGCAGGTTTGTTTTCCATCCTTTGACTTTGAGTCTCTGTTTGTTCTGGCTATTCAGATGCCTTTCTTGCAGGCAGCAGAATGTTGGGTTCAGTCTCTGAATCCATCTTGCTACTCTGTGTCTCTTAATTGGTGAATTTAGACCATTGTCATTGAGAGAGGTTATTGTTATGGGGTTTTGTGCCATCTTTCTGTAAGGGTTTGATGTGCTTGTACCCATTCGATAAAGGGTTGATATCAAGGATATACAATGCACTGGTTGAACTCCACAAGAAGAAAACTGCCGACCTGATAAAAAAATGGGGTGATGAAATGAACAGAAACTTTCCCAAAGAAGAAATCAGAATGGCTGAGAGGCACATGAGAAAATGCTCTACATCACTAATTATCAGGGAGATTCAGATCAAAACAACAATGAGATATCATCTCACACCACAGAGACTGGCCCACATCCCAAAAAACAAAAGCAACTGGTGTTGGTGTGGATGTGGGGAGAAAGGGACTCTCCTTCACGGCTGGTGGGAATGTTGACTGGTTAAGCCCTTTTGGAAAACAATATGGATGATTCTCAAAAAATTAGAAATTGAGCTTCCATTTGACCCAGCAATACCACTCCTGGGAATATATTCCAGAGAGGCAAAAAGGTATAGTATAAATGACATCTGCATTTCTATATTCATTGCAGCACTGTTTACAATAGCCACAATCTGGAAAAAAACGGAATACCCAAAAACAGATGACTGTTAAGGAAACTTTGGTACATCTACACAATGGAATACTATGCAGCTGTTAGAAAACATGAAGTCATGAAATTTGCATATAAGTGGATCAACATGGAAAGTATCATGTTGAGTGAAATGAGTCAGAAAGAAAGACAGATATAGAAATATTTCACTCATATGTGGAATATAAAGTAGCAGAGAGGTACGAGCTTGCAATGACGCAATTTCTGTCAGAAATTTCTCTGGATTTAGTTACTAAGATACTAAAATACAGAAATCCAAAACCACGCGGCTGCTATTGAGGCCGCACGACCTCATATCTCTTCACTCTCAGCAATGGAAAACAAATTATCAAATTCTTCCTTTTCAGCAGGTCTGACTTTGGGGGAGAGGGGCGGAAATTCCAAACAATAATAGTGAGATTTTTGTTGAAATATTAAATATAATCAAAGTAAAGAAAAAGTAAAGTGAATTTTTTTAAAAAATGAAATATGCCACTAGCATTTTTTTTTCCTTTAACTACTTAATTGGAGGTAAGGCAGGGAGAAAAATCCCACAACTGAAATACCCACTGTACTTTCATAGCATATAGCTATTGTCATCAACACATGATCACTTGGTACTTTTAGCATAGCAAATCTATTACTCATTTTTCTGTTACTGATAGCATCATGCCTTTGTAAAATATATGCTGTGTGCACATTAGATCTCTATTATCTATACAATGAATAGTTAATGTGAAGAAGAATACCGACAGTAACCTGGAGTACAAAATACTTGCAAAGTAGGTCCTAGGGTCATCTCAAAAAACTTACGTAACACAAAGTGCACTTTAAGGTATCCACAATTACTTCTTATGAACCTATGCTACTGCTGAGAAACAGCAATTGGAAAAGAGGGAATTTTGTTTAAACCCAGAATAACGAAATGATTCACACACATAAGGAAAATGAACATGTGGGTTAGAAAACTACAAAATTATCTTCTTTATTAGGTACCACTTTCAAAATTATTTTTTCTCTACAGTCCTCCTACTCTTTTTTTATGATCTGATAAAATACTCACAATTTCCTCCAGAATACTGTCCACCTTAGGTATTATTGAACAACAAACATCAGTCGTTGTGGTTTTGGGATATATAAGGGACTAATATAGTTTGATATTTGACATTAACATTGCCATATAAAAATAATTAACTACAATTTTTTAAAAAATAGAATAATGATCTACTGAAACAAGTTCCTCCTACCCTTGTCAATTAATTATAGTCTAACAAGCTTCTTCTTTGATACAAAGTAATATCCACCCACAGAAACCTTCAAATAGTCATGGACTTTCTAGTATTTTTGAAAACTACATGAGAACTGGGTTTTTTAAATTATACTTAGATTTATTTGTCCTTTATTGTAAGACAGTGATCATAACAATTGTAGAGGTTTTGAACTTTATTCTTTTTTTACTAACTAGGACATGACAATGTCATGATATTTGATTTAGTTAAAATTATTATGACATATATCAATTTTATAACTCTCAGCTCCAAAAATAAAATTTTCATCAACAATTTCTTTCAAATGCCATCTTGAAATGGTATGGAAGAAAATTGTTAAGTTTAACATCAAAATAACTGCTAAAAAGAAACTATGCACACATTTAATACAGGACCTTGTAACAATTAGTGTCCATTCTTGCCAACAGGCTATTTTCTCCATATCTGATTTTAGGTTTTACAGTGTAATCATCAGGCCAATAATAGCTAATCAGGGCATAAAATAAAATTAAAGTGCTTTACCAGCCTTATAAACATTTGAGCTGCTAGATTTTTCACTAGTTGAAAGCAACAAGGCAGCCTGTTAGGTAGCTGAATATAGAGTATATTGGAATTGGACCATATGCTGTTTCAAAGAAACATCTGACTTAGCTAAGAACATGCTTTTGATTTATTAGTTGACTTCTGTGCAGACATATGTGATTTCTTGATTCTTTTATTCGTGTCACACTTTTGATGCAATCAACCCTCATGTTCTCTTCTCTTTTCTCCAATTCCTTGGAGAAAATACAATCAATCACCAAAGAAATGTAGTAAGGTAAGAGCCCTTTTTCTAATACAATTTTCCTTTTTTATCCTACTGTTTTAAAAATATATACTTTGAAAGAGAAAATAAATGAGGTGACTTAGTGGTGATCTTCCTCTCTGTGCATTTTCAAATTTCAGCTGCCCAGATTTGTCTATTTTGTTATTGGAAATTGACAGACAATGATAAGATTTCTCTTACTTTTATACTAATTTGTTCCTTCAAACTATTGTAGTTTATGTAATAGTAACTAGAATGCCAAAATAAAAAGAAAAGTTTGAAAGACCAGAAAAAAAGTATGTGCTATGAATAAAAATGGAAAATCCAATGATAAAAGGAAGCAAAGAGTATTTTGTAAGGAGTTTGATACTTATTGGGCATATTACATGAGGAGAAATATAAATATTCTAACAGAGTTATAATAATAATGCATCTAAGAAAAATAAATATTGGCCTTAGTCCTGTTTTTCCATTAAAGTTACTAAGCCTGGGGACATAAACTACGAAAGTCACACAGCTAGTAACTTAGAAACCTGTGTTTCAAACGTGAGCCACCTGGTTTATTGTGGCTTGCTATAATATTATCCCTCATTAACTTTAAAACATGGCAAATCTGAGCATGGAGGGATAGTACAGGGGTTAAGGTCATTTGCTTTGCACATGGTGAACTGTGGATTAATCCCTAGTACCACTTCTAAGTTCCTCAAGCTCTTCCAGGAGAGATCTCTGAGCACAGAGTCACAAGTAAACCTAGAATACTATTGGGTGTGGGCCCCGAAAAACCTACCTCCACACCCAAATAAAAACAAACACATGATAAATCCAAGTTCTGACTGGGAAAGGGACAATGGATATGCAAGTCAGAAAATCTCTCTTCTCCTTACATAGCAGCCTAACCCAATTGTCTCCTGTAACTAACAAACACCCATCAATGGCTCACCGCCTCATAGTGGTGGGGGGCGGCAACGGTGCCAAGCGGGGAAGAGTGAACCAAGAGGTGCTGCCCAGAGATGCAGGCAGGTGCGTGTTTGTCAGTGGGCAGATTGCTACAACATGCCAGTTGATAAAAAAGCTTGCATTCAGAAGACTGGGAGCACCTGTAAGGGTGACTAGAGGCCACCCTAAAAGCCTTCGTCCTCTCAGAGAACCCGGAAAGCTACCGAGGGTATCCTGCCAGCATGGCAGAACCTGGCAAGGTACTGTGGCATATTTGATATGCCAAGAAAACTAGCAATAATGTGCCTCATTCCCCTGACCCTGAAAGAGCCCCCAGTATGGCAGCTTTGGGAAGGACAAGCAAGGAGGGGCGGATAAAATCTCAGAGCCGAACTAGGCTACCAAAACAAAGGACTAAAATGACTGTCTGTACTTTCAACACACGCTGGCATTGGATGCATCCATTGAGGACCTGATGGTGCAAGCGCAAATGATCAAGTACAATGTCAGTGGACTGACTGAGACGAGAAGGCATCGATCATAACCTGCCACTTTCAACAATGGAGAAGAACTGTTCCTTGGAATAGGTGACAGTAGAGGTGTCAGTGGTGTCAGTGTTCTCCTCAACACAAACTTGGCCATGAACATTGATTCGTTCAAATACCTAACAACCCGAATCTCTGATTACATTTGAATAGATGTGGCTTATTGCCGGCAGTTTCTATCTTCATTGTCTATGCACCAACATCCAACTACGATGAAGAAAAAATTGAGACATTCTACATGGAGCTAGAGAAGTTCTATAAAGAAGACCAAACCTTCTACAAGGTCACTGTCAGTGATTTTAATGCCAAGATAGGACCTAGAATGTTGCCCAAAGAACTCCATATCAGGACTCACAGCCTAGAATGGAACAATCAGGGTGAGAGACTGTCTGAGTTCATCATGTTGACCAAGACCATCCATGGTAACTCGCAGTTCCAGAAGGCTGAATATAAATGTTGGACATGGAAGTCTCCCGGAGGACAGTTGCACAACAAAATTAACCACATCATATTTAATCAATGGTTTTGCCTAACCAATGTCGTTGTTGTATCAAAATTCCAAATAGGATCAGACCACCATCTCCTTCATGCTGAATTCTACTTCAAAGTTTCAGAAGAGAATACCCAGAATGACTATCAACTGGAGCTCTTTGACACTATTGCAGCAATATAGGAAGATGCTGTCATTGAAAACATCAATGAGGAATACAATCGACTGGTTCAGTACCTCCATGACTGCAAGGAACAGGGAGATTGAGAAAGCCACAAAAAGACATCTGTCTTTGGAAACTCTCAAGCTTATTCGCCAAAGTGGTTTGGCGCCAGCCTCAGGCAATCACAACTAACACCCGAGCTCGTAAAGCTGTGCATAGAAGCAGTAAAGGAAGACCTCGAGGAGAGAAGAACAGCAGTGTTAGCCGATGAAGCAGACACCAGAAAAAGTATTTGTAACACCCTCCTGTCCTTAACCAACTACAAGACCAAGATGACTGCCCTCCGACATCTTGATGGATCTATCACATCCTCCAAAAGGGCAATGGAGAAAGTTATCCATGACTTCTACTCAAATCTCTTTGATAGCTACATCCACCTGCCCACATA
Source organism: Sorex araneus (assembly GCF_027595985.1). NCBI lineage: Eukaryota > Metazoa > Chordata > Mammalia > Eulipotyphla > Soricidae > Sorex > Sorex araneus. The sequence goes on from NC_073303.1 coordinate 71,597,150, forward strand.
CTAAATTCCACAGAATGAATATGGCATTCTGTGTTCTCCCTTCCATAATCTGACACACCATTTCATGGGTAAAGAAGTGTTCAGCACCTGGTCCAGACAAGGTCAGACCCAAACACCTGAGGAATCTGCCGCCAGTACTTATCAATACACTGGCTCGGCTCTTCACACACTACCTGTCCGAATTCGAGATTCAGTCCCAATGGAAAACCAACAGGACCATTCTGTTGTGTAAGAAGGGAGACATCCACAACATTGTCAACTATTACCCGATCTGCCTGTTGTCCATTGTCTACAAATTGTTCACTCGAGTCCTCCTGGATAGGATTGGCAGAACACTAGACAAAGAACAACCATACGAACAAGCCAGGTTCTGGAAAGGATTCAGCATGATGGACCATATCTACACAGTGACCAAGCTCATTGAGGTTTCATGAGAGTTCAAGATGCCGCTCCATCTAATGTTCATCCATTTAAAGAAGGCCTTTGATTCTGTTGAGATTGAAGCAGTCATCAAAGCCCTAGTCAAACAGGGTGTTCAAACTCAGTACAGCAGGATCCTCTGCGAGCTGTGTTACGGATGCACCACCAGGATCTCACCATTCTACAAGGAAGTGATCATTGACGTAAAGAGAGGGGTTCTGCAGGGTGATACCACTTCACCGAAACTCTTCAGTGCCACCCTCGAGAACGTCATACAACAACTGAACTGGGAAGGAATGGGAGTGAAGATAGACAGTTGGCAGCTACACCACCTCCGCTTCACTGATGATATTGTTCTTGTAACACCAAACAATAGCCAAGTGGCACAAATGCTGTTCGACTTCGACTGTGAGTGTGGAAATGTCAGACTGCAGCTGAATCTCACAAAGACAATGTTCATGAGAAACAAACTAGTTCCCGATGTTCCATTTGCTCTCAATGGAACAAACATCTCTGAATGCAGAAATTATGTTTGCCTAGATCAAGAACTCAACATGATGAATGACTTGGTGCCAGAAATGCACAGGAGGAAGAGAGCAGCATAGAATGCCATCAAGGTCGTCAAAGAAGTTGTTAAGAGGATGAAGAAACTTTTACTCCGGGCACACCTTTTTAATTCCACCATTCTTCCTACTCTAACATATGCCTCAGAGACCTGGGCCCTATGAAAACAGGGTAAGAAGGCTATTCGGGTATCCCAAAGAGGAATCAAAAGAGCCATGCTTGGAGTATCAAGTTTCACTCAAGTGAGAGAAGGAATCAGGAGTTCCGACCTCTTTTGAGAATCAAGGAACAGGAATGCTGCCTCGTTTGCCAAGGTGTCAAAAATCAGATGGGCCAGACACGTAATTCAATTTGGAGATGACCGCTGGACTAGAGCCATTACCAACTGGATTCCACGGGATATCAAAAGAATGCCTGGCTGCCTACCTACGAGATGTTCAGACTTCTTTGTCAAGACCCTAAAAGAACAGTTTGAGGCTATTCGTGTTCCTGGAGCGAGCAGATGTCATTGGGCTACACTAGCACTCGACAGGGACAAATGGAGATGTTACTGGCGGCCCACTCAAGCAAATTAATGAGCAACAGGTTGACAAGTGATACAAGTGAACTGAACTAACAAACAACCGGTTATTTTTATTGAAGTTAGTTCCTCTCAACAGGGAAAATTTGAAAAGTAACATTAACGTGAGACTGACAGATGCCATTAAGGCATGTATGAAACACAACAGCACAGTCACAACCAGGAACAATCTCAGGAAGCCTGGGGGTTAGGGACTCCCCTTCCCAGTCCACCCTCAACCTATGACTTTGCTCCTGTGATGAGTTGCTCTAGCACCTGGAAGTACAGGGGACAAGGCCAAGCAAGAGAAATGGTATCAGGTCTATACTGAAGAACAATGGGACTCCTGCAAGCGGCATTTGGTGAAAAGGACACAGACTGAAATGAAGAATTGGTCCTAGTAAAATTAAGAACTTTAAGGAATGGCATTGAAGAAAGGGGCAGGTTCTCAGGAGGGAAAGAAGTAATAAGATGCTTCCACTGAGCTCTTTTTTGTTGGTAAGTCACTAGCCTTTCCACTGCTTCTGTTGGAGCAAACAAACACAAGAAAAGCAAACAAACACAAACAAACCAATTCACTTGAGGGAAACTCTATCACCATAGAAATTCCTAAGTAGTTAAAGAAATCGATTTTTTACAAAAGAACAGCAACCATAAAAGAAAAAGGTATAGTCTAGAACTTTAAGCAATACTAGAAAATTTTGGTGTTAATATATGTGGTACTTTAATTTAAAATGGTGGTATTTTAATATCTAAATCAATGAAATAAACTTTTCAGGTCAGATATAAATCTTTACATCTATATCACTCTATCACTGTATCACTGTCATCCTATTGCTCATTGATTTGCTCAAGTGGGCACCAGTAACGTCTCCATTGTGACACTTCTTGTTACTGTTTTTGACCAATTACTTTCTGACAGAAGAAACAAGACTAAAGCAGAGAATGCAAAGTCTCTGAAATGAATGGTTTTGTCCCAAATGCATAATGCAGAAGAGACATTTGTACTCCTATGTTCTTTGCAGTACTATTCACAATTGCCAGAATCTGGAAACAACTCAAGTGCCCAAGAGCAGAGAACTGGATAAAGAAACCTTGGTACATCTATGCAATAGAATACTATTCAGCTAGTAGGAAAAATGGAGACATGAAATTTGTTTATACTTGGATGGACATGGAGATTTTCATGCCAAGTGAAATGAGTCAGAGGAAGAGGGACAGACATAGAATGATCAAACCGATTTGTAGGACATTAAAAAAAAAGTATGAGAATAATACCCAAAGATAGTAGAAACAAGAGTCAGGAAGACAGGGTCATGGTAGGAAACTTGCCACAAAGGGGAGTGAAGGAGGTGGTGAGTGCAATTAGGAAAGAGAAGGAACCACTATGACAATGATAGAAATGATGACTGTGGATAAAAACTGAAAGAAGAAAGCAGGTAAAGTAAAGTGATTTACACTATCTACTTTCAATAACAATATAGTAAAACATCATTCAACGTAATGCCCAAAAGGAAAAAGTGAGTGAGAGAGAGGGAGGGGGGCAGAAGAGAGAGAGAAAGACTGAGAGAGAGAGAGAGAGAGAGAGAGAGAGAGACGTGTCTGGCATAGAGGATATCTAGAGTGGGCAGGAGGGAAACTGGGGACATTGGTGGCAGGAAATGTGCACTGATAAAGGGATGAGTGTTGGAACATCTTATGATTGAAACCCAATCATGAACAACTTTGTAACTGTGTATCTTAGAGTAATTCAATTAAAAAATCACTTGTATCACTTGTATCATTTGTCTTCTTGTTGATCTTCAATTTGCTCGAGCAGGCACCAGTAATGTCTCCATTTGTCCCTGTCACGTGCTAGTGAAGCCCAATGTATCTGCTCGCTCTAGGAACACGAAGAACCTCAAACTGTTCATTCAGGATTTTGACAAAGAAGTCTGACCATCTTGTTGGTGGGTGGCCACTCGGTCTTTTGACATCCCGTGGAATCTAGTCGGTAACTGTTCTAGTCCAGCAGTCGTCTCTGAATCGCATTACATGTCCGGCCCATCTGATTTTTGATGTCTTGGCAAACAAGACAGCATCTTGATCATTGATGGAGGTCAGAACTCCAGATTCCTTCTCTCACTTGAGTGAGACATGATACTCCTAGCATAGCTCTTTCGATTCCTCTTTGGGATGCCCGAACAGCGTTCTCTTCCTGTTTGCGTAAGGCCCAGGTCTTTGAGACGTATGTTAGTGCAGGAAGAACGGTGGAATCGAAAAGATGTGCCCAGAGTCGGAGGTCCTTCATCTTTGTAAACACTTCTTCAATGCTCTTGAAGGCATTCCACGCTGCTCTCTTCCTCCTGAGCAGTCTGGTGCCAAGTCGTTCCTCATGTTGAGTTCTCGATGCAGGTACACATAGCTGCTGCATTCAGAGATGTTTGTTCCATTGAGAGCAAATGGAGCATCAGGAACTAGTTCATTTTTTATGAGCATCATCTTGTTGAGGTTCAGCTGCAGTCCAACCTGTCCACACTCTCGTCGAAGTTGGCCAGCATTTGTTCCACTTGGCTAATGTCTGGCATTATGAGAACAATGTCATCAGCAAAGCGGAGGTGGTGTAGTTGTCAATGGTCTATCTTCACTCCCATTCCTTCCCATTCCAGTTGTCGCATGATGTTCTCAAGGGTGGCACTGAAGAGTAATTAAGTAATTAATAAAGTAATTAAGTAATTAAATTTCTTTAATTAAGAAAGATGAATTAAAAAATAAGGAGAAAAAATGGCACTAGGAAACTAAAAAAAACACATGCAAAAGATTGAAACTTGATCATTTCATACTAATTCATGAAATAGTTTAATGACTTGGATGTTACAGGCAATATATTGTATAATGTTGACTTCAAGATGTCTTCCGGAATGCACAAAAAAACAAAGCAAAAATAAATTGAGCAATAAAAAGTTCAATAAAATGATAACATAAAAAAGACACCCTTCCAAATGAGAGAAAATATTTTACTTCATCCATCCAACAAAGGGTTAATATCCAAAAAATTTACAGAACTCACAAAAGTCACCAACAACAGAAAAATATTGGAAGAAAAGATGAGTACTTTCCCAAGGAAGATATAATGGCCAACAGGAAAATAATAAAAGAAAAAATATAATTTTTATCAGAGAAATGAACATCAAAATAAGAAAAACGTGTCACATCAGAGTCACACCTGTAAAAATGACTGATATCAATATATCTGTAGGGCCATAGGGGTTAAGGCACCTGCCTTGCTCTTTGCTTACCCAGGTCCTATCTCAGCACTCCATATGCTCTCCTGAATTTTGACCGAAGTGACCTCTGAGTTCAGAGTCAGAAGTAAACCTTGAGCACAACCAGATGAATACCAAAACAAACCAAAAACAAAATGAAATAAAACAAAACACAACTTATAATAGCTGGCAAGGGTGTAGGAAACAAGAGACTTCATATACTGTTGGTGGGAATGTAAATTGTCCAGCCTCTGTGAAAACAGTGCATTTGCATTACTAATACTAACATATAAATATTATAACCATTTAAAATATTAAAAATGTGTTGTCCATTAATTTCCTTTTGAAGAATCTATCTAAAGAATTTAAAAGCACCACTCCAGAAGTTCATATGCTCACCTATGTTCATTAGACCTTTATGTACTCTATCAAAAACAGAAAACAATCCATATACCTAACAGATGAGTGAATATAAAAGATAAAGCCTATGTGCACAGTGGAATATTATTCAGCTATAAGAAAAGATGAAATATTGCCTTTTACTAAAACATGGATGGAACAACCAAGCTAAACATGCAGATAGCTGTGTTAAATTAGTAACAAGAAGAAAAATATCAGATAATTTTGCTCATATATAAATATTAATAATAAATGCAAAGAAATATAGGAAGAAAAATGAAAACACACCCTTGGATTCTAACTGTCATACTGATATTCTCAGAGGCAGAGAGGCTGGGGTATGGGAGAGAAAGATCAATGGGCTATGGTGAGAGGATATTTGGTGCAGGTGTGATGTAGAAACAAACACTCACAGAGAAATGAATCTATCATGCTAACACATAATTCAGTCCTTCAAAGTAATATTCACCATTTTTTAAAAGCAATAAAAATGAAACTTGAAAAATCACCTTGCTTCTCTGTTGCTGTCATTGTCACTGTCATCCCGTTGCTCATTGATTTGCTTGAGTGGGCACCAGTAACATCTTCATTGTGAAACTTGTTGTTACTGTTTTTGGCATATTGAATACGCCACGGGTAGCTTGCCAGGCTCTGCTGTGCAGGCGGGATACTCTTGGTAGCTTGCCAGCTCTCCGAGAGGGGCGGAAGAATCAAACCAGGGTCAGCCACATGCAAGGCAAATGCCTAACCAGCTATGTTATATCATTATCATAGTAATCCCTTGAAACTTGAAAAATCACCTTGGTTCTCTGTTGCTATATCTCCAAAACATGAATATTCTCTATCTCTCCAAACATTTAAAGAATCTGTTGTGTTATTTTTAATGTGAGAATTGTGAAGGGCAAAAGCCATAGACTTTCATGGATCCAGTGAAGCCTTCAAGATACTCTTTCTTCAGAGATGAAATTTCTTAATTGATTTGTCTAGCTATTCCTATAACTAGGAGCCTTGTCTGAGTTAGCCAATTATTGTAGAATCAGTGCTAGAATCCAGGTGCTCTGCCAATTATATTCTTTTTTCCCCAATTACTTAGAAATAGAACCTGATAACTTCTGCACCATGAATATTAGTGCGTGTGTGTGTGTGTTTGTGTGTGCGAGCGCATTGGGGTGGGGAATGGGGGGTCATTTGACTTGATGGGAAGACAAAACTCTTTAGTGTAAAAGTAATACAAACTGTACCATCATTAAAACTATTTACGGCTAACCTTCATGGGGTTTGGAGTATTCCGCAAAATAATAAATTAATGGATCAGATGGGAACAAAGTATTAAAATAGATATAATTATTGTCATTCTTCCAATTTTAAGAAGGAAAGATCATCTGCTACTTGAGTTGGTTCTGTTCCAGCTGTGGCGATGGGCAGAGATGCAGAATTGAAAATAAATTTTAAAAAGCAGATTTTTTTTTTACACAATAAAGAATTAAGATGAAGGTTCCTTCTTGAACCCAGTGCAATTAGGCTCCAACTTTATCGTTTCACAAACCATTCAACTACAGGTCATCACTGGTCCACGGAGCTGAAGCACCGTCTCTTTACATTCCACATCTGGTAGGACTACAAAAGCATTGAGCACAACTGCTACTTTCTCCATTTAACATCACTTTTTTATGGGTCTTTTTATCTCCCTTCTTCATTGGTTGCTTCTTCTTTTCAGTTTTTTTTTTTTTTTTGGTGGGGGGTAGGTGAACCCAGTGATGTTTTGAGTCAAATCCTGGCAACGGTGCTCTGTAAGGTAGCTGAATATATGTTAGGTAGCACCATATGTGGTGCTGGGAAGTAAGCCTGGGTCAGGCACATGCAAAGCATATCCCCTGCCTGCTGTACTATCTCCCTGGCCTCAGGCTGTTCTTCTTAGTTTCCTGCATACAAGGAAACAATAGACAGTGACCCAGCAATTGGCTGAGTGTTCAGTAAACAGGATTTTCTTCAATATGGCATATCTAACATATCAAACTTGGGAAGGAATGATACTTCATGTGGGGGGGTGAAGAACAAATGGAGCTTTAGATATCTAAAAAAGAAAAGCACGGCAAACAGAATGAGGGTCCGTGTGAGATTACATGAGCAAATAGTTTGCAGTGTAATGAAGCAAAATTTTGTCCCTTAACGTGACTCTAGGGAATATGTTAGAAGGAATGGCTCTTTCACAGAATGCACTCACTTCATGAGCAATCAAATAGAAAGATGTTTCACAAAAAAAAGGGGGGGGAGGGGAGAGGATGTGTAAGTTCGGTAAATTCAATCAACTAAATCTAGATAGATAGAGACAAACCCATGAACTGTTGAACTGTCACCAGTCTGGGTGAGACCGTTTGTTACTAATATATCTCTTCATGTCCAAAAAGTTTAGAAGTAGGGTAGTAGAAAATTGATCAGTCCCCCAAAAAGACTCCCATTCTTTTGTCAGGTACGGTCAAGGAAGATAATGATGAAAAAATATGGCAGAATAAAGGACTGTGAAATAGATTAGAGAAGGCAGCTACAAATATGGGACAGAAATGGAGTGAAAACAATGATTTTTACATCTCTACATTAGAGAAGCATGGAAGGACAGTATGTTTTCCAAGAAACAGATATTAATATCGAATTAGAAATGAGATAATTCAACTCATTTGAGTTCCTATGGGAAAGAAAATAGGGAATCCAGAGAGAGACTTGGAGAATCATCAAAACATGAAACAAATACCTCTTCCCCCAACCGAATGAGAGAAAGGGAAAAGATTGTGTAGAAGCCCTCTAGACTATAGAGTAATTGAAAGAAAGTTTAGCACAGTCATCAGGGAATTGTTCTTGAGATAAACTAGGAATCCAAATTGTTTGTCCATTACAGAACCCAGTTTGTCAATACACTTTATATATCTATCATGTCAGTTTCAGGACGTCCAACAAAGCCAAATATCCACTGCCCTATTATATGGACTTCATTTACCAGTATTTCTTATATTGTGGATGATTTCTGGTGATAAAGAGGGATTCATAGTTTATAACAACTTCTGCAGGTCACTCCAGATGCCTCGAGTTCAGAGCTTGATATAGTTCTAGTGGTTTTTCTTCCAGACTCAAAAAGATCACCACATCATTGGCCTCTAGCGTGGGATGCATGGAAATTTTTACCCCAGGCCATTTCTTCTTGTCCACACAGTGGATTCCCAGCTGCTCTGTTCAAAGTTCTTCCCACTGGGAAGATTTACCCTCTCCATTTCTGCTCAGCATTTTCCCAATATGCTGCTAATATAGCTATATTCTTTTATAGCTTAATGATACTATCTAGATAACCTATGGATAATTCAAACTTGAGGTTTATAACCCCCCTTTTTTGACTTTTTTTTCCCAATGAGCTTCTTTAGAGGTCCTAACGCAGGAGGGCAACTATTGGAACATTTGTATATCCTCAACTTCAGAATAGAATGTCTCCATTCTGGGAAGACTTTAGTAGGGACAACCTCGAGGAGGAAGGGAGGGAGATGACACTAGAAAGGTGACACTCACCTAACCAGCCAGATCAAATGATTCAACCCTGGCGATCATTGGAGTAACAGATATCTCAGCCAGATGGCTCTTCTTTCTGAACATTCTGTTTTGTCACACATGAATGTGAACCATTGATGGTCCTCTTATCGAAATGTAAGATATTGCATTTTCCAAATCAGTGCTCATATCCAAATATCTGAAGCCTTATTGAAGAAAAGTACTACATTTGGCTGGAGCGATAGCGCAGTGGACAGGGCGCCTGCCTTGCATGCGGCTGACCCAGGTTCTATTCCTCCACCCCTCTTTGAGAGCCCGGCAAGCTACCGAGAGTATCTCCCGGATGGCAGAGCCTGGAAAGCTCCCCGTGGCATACTTGATATGCCAAAAACAGTAACAACAAATCTCACAATGGATACATTACTGGTGCCCACTCGAGCAAAATGACAAGCAATGGGATGACAGTGACAGTGACAGTGACCCTATTTGGCATAGAGACTTTAAACGGGATTTCTATTTGGCTAACCTATAGCAATCTAGAGTTATTTCCTCGCATCCATTCAGTCTTGGCAGGGTCCAGAGAGGGCAAATGAATTGAAATGTCATAGAGACCATAACCTCTACATCACCTATGTCTTTAAGTGTGACACTAATCTCCACCATCCCATTGTTATAAAATAATGCTTCTCTTTACTGCTTTGGCCTGGGGCTAGAAGGGATTAGTTTCAGAGGTTTCATTTGACCTTCGTCATTACAACTCTCCCTCTACAGGCCAGGGACCCAATATGGCTATCAACCCAATTACTAGGCATATCAACTCTGATTATGCATTCGGGAAGTGGGTAAATGGCCATTGCCCGGTTCCATGGAATAAATGGATATTCTGTGAGCAGGAATTTAGGCAAAATTTCATTTATTACCTGTTTTCAATAACCTAAATACAGTGCATCATGATGATTCTGGAACTTCTATAATCAGTGCCAATTCAGACCATGAGTCCACTAGTTCTCAAATGTCTTGTTATTCTACATTTCTGTGGACTGTTATCCAATTAAATGGCATAAATCTTTAGGAGAAGTATATATCATGGTATATATTTGCCATGGAGTTGAAGACTCCTTCCCTTTCCAAGAACTTCAGACATCCTTGTTGGTAGGTTCCAGAACTAAAAATTGACATGTCCAGGAATCCAGCAAGAGATCTTCATTTGTGAGTTTGTTTTGCAGCCACATTTGGCTGTCTCAGGGCTTATTCTGGCTCTGTGCTCAGGGATCAGATGGTTCTCAGGGATCAGATGCAGTTCCAGGAATCAAATCCAGGTCACAAAGGCAAAGTGACCTGGATTTATCTTAGTCCCTGTACTGTCTCCTGAGCCCCCAGATCTTGATGCATTTATTGGACAAGATTACTCTTAGCTTAGTCATCATCCTCCATCTTCTTTATCCTCTTCCTTTCTCTTTCTCTGAGATCAATCTTAAACTGTATTACAGAACACATGCTTTATTTATAACCACCAAAACTCCCTATAATATTACCAAGTTTTAAGATAATTATGGTCTCTTGGCTTCACATAGATAGTACCACCACTGGTCTCTCCTATTAATAGAGGTTTTTCGTCTATCACTTACACAATCCTTTAGCTATCTAGTGAATGGTCTCTCATTCCAGTTATCTCATGGAGCACTATACCAAAGAGGGTTTCCTAGCCCTATATAATACCTCCATTACAACGCACCAAAGTTACTCAAGCAACCTTTCCCCTTCACTATCACCTGCAGATCAACTCAGACTTTACTAGTTGATTTATAACTGTTCATCGCTTTTCCAGTTTTCTAGGAGCCAGCAGAATAATACATGTGCCCTATGCCTTGAGTCTTTACTAGAGTATTATTCCTTACAGTATAAGAAACTGCCCACAAATTACAGATGGATTGTTAAGACTTATGTTCTGGACACTAGACTAATAGGTATTCTTAAAAAACTGTTCCTTTGGACCAGAGAGACAGTACAAGGATAAGGCACTTGTCTTGCATGTAGTCGTCTCTGATTCAATTCTTAGCACCACATACTGTCATCTAGCCCAACTCTTTAAAAGCCAGCATAATAACACATGTGCCCTCTGCCTTAGGTCTTTGCTAGGGTATACTATACTGTTTAGGAAACTGTCTACAAATAAATAAATAGCTTTTCAGAATTACATTATGAACCTTAGGCTAGTAGGCATCCCTGTCTCTGGGCAACAACCAATGTGACCCCAACCCCTCTTCTCATCAGAGAGAGAGGGGGGGGAGAGAAGGAGGGGAGAGAGAGAGCAGCATTCCCTGGAAAGCAGGGGGGAGGTGATTAAGACTCAGTCTGAACCAAGCACCAGAGATATTTACTTTGTACCTGCCAAAAATTCTTAACTACTAGACACGCTACATATGTAAGGGAAGAACAGTCACCTCTGCACATTTAGAGGACAAAGAGGAGTTATAGGACTCAGCACTCTCAGCAACTTTGTCTTATTTCTCAGATTCACTAGTTTCCTACTAGGGCTCTGACCTTCCCTGAATAACACCTTCTTGGCTCTTATCAAATGTCTTTGTATCTGTACAACTGAAATTCTTATTTTGTCTCCTATTATTTGATTTTACCTGCCATCAAAATATGCTAATCCCACTGAATCTTTCCAGTTTTCACACTCAGCTGTCAATCATCTAATTATATTATCTTTCTGCAGAACTCTATTATAATAACCAACCAAATCCACTATCACCAGTGACCACAACTAACTCTTCCAGGACAACCCCTTACAGATGTTTTCCTATGTTTGAATTAATGTGTTTCATGTCTAAAAAACATGGAATTATTTTAATGTAGCTAAGGGCACAGATGCCAGTGTCAGAGTACTTAGATATGAATTCTATATATCACCTTTATGATCTAGGACAACGTATTTATTTTACCCTCTGTGATCTAGAAGAAACTACTGATAATTTTTTAAAAGTCTGTGCTATATTTGTTTTCTCTGCAAAATGGGATTGCCATCATAACAATGCCTACCCATCAAATTTGAATATTAAATGAGCTAGTAGAAGTAAAAAATTAGAACAGTAATCAACATATAGTTGGAACTACATAAATAGTAGGTATGAGTGCTTTACAGAAACAGAAAAAATGGCTTAATCTTTATTAAAAATAAGAGCCATCAATATTGTACTACAAATCAGCCCTTCATTGTAAATTTCCAGTAGTTTTTAAAATTATGTTTAGAAACACTTATGTTTATCTTTACTAATAATAATTAAACATATAGGAAATGTACTATGAGAATTGGATAGGTAAACTAGGATCCCTTGTGATTATACCGAACATTTGCTGGTCATCTTAAGTTTATGCATGACTAAACATGCTCATATATTACCTTAGGTAATCAGCTCATAGATAATCAGAATACATGATTGCTCCTTTGAGTTTGAGCTACAATTACCTGAGAATAAAGAGAAATTTATAGAATTTTACTGTCTAAATTATGTTTATTTGGCAATTCACTAATCACATAGAAGATAACAGCATAGAAGACAGCTAGCTCAAACAAACTTGACTCAACGCATCCTAGAGACTCACCAGTCTGAAAATGCCAGAACATGCAGCTCTTACATCATATTGATATAACACGACTTGGAAGATTCATACTACAGAGAATAGGACCTGAACTTAGATAGAACTGAAAAGTAATGTTTGTAATTATAAAGACATAAATCTTCATGTCTCTAAACAGATGAGACCCTTTGCCATGTTACAAATCCATATACATATCTATGTATATGTGTACATAGAAACATAAATGTGTGTGTAAGAAAAAAAGTATTTAGCCTCAGTAATTAAAATGTCACAGTGATGTGTATCTTTACAGGAACTTTGCATGGTGGGAAAAAAAGATTTCAATCTATTTCTAAGGAAAATTATCTTCTACAAAGCATTCATAAAATAACTTCATTTTTAACACTGCATACTTATTTCCCTTAGAATATAAAATGCCATTTTAATATTTTAATATAAAATTCTCTGGTCATTTGCTTTCTTTGTTCTTTTTCATATTTTTAAATATCTTTGTAGTTTCATCTTCTAGCATGCAAGCTATCTAATGGCAAATCTACCTCGTGTTTATGTCATCCTAAATTGACAAATATGTCATAATATAATCACTAAAAGTCTGTGCTTCTACTATGTTGGATGATGAATGACATAGTTTCACTAAGCAGCTGTACATTTGGGTGATCATTCCTCTTAGTGCCTGGGGCATCTATAGGGTCAAAGTATCTATAGATAGGCTCATGGCAACTTACTCTTAGAAACAACTGTGGAACCAGAAAAGTTTTCAAAATTTAACTAGACCATAATCTTCATTTTCATAGGAGATACTGAGAACCAAGGAGTGGTTCTCAATATTTGCCCAAGAGCACTCAGCTCAGTCTATACAGTGAACACAAGCCATTTCCTTAACTCCAAGTCTGGGTCCTGAAACTCTCATCACTTTTAATGAAAGTCCAGAAACCCTCCCTCCTTCCTCCTCTCCCTTCCCCTCCCCTCCCTTCTCTTCCCCTCCCCTCCCCTTTCCTCTCCTCTTCTCTCCTTTCCTATTTTTCCCTTTCCCTTTCCTTCATTTTTGGGTTACACCTGATGGTGCAGAGGGCTTATTCCTGGCTTGCCACTCAGGGATCACTCCTGGCAGGCTTGGGGGAGCATATGGGGTGCCAGTGGTGGAACCCGGGTCAGCTGTGTGAAGACAAATGTCCTACCAGCTGTATTATCACTGCAGCCCAAATTCCAGGAAATTTCTGTGATGCAAAGATAATCAATCAAAAGCCACGCTTAGTCAGTAAATCCTTCTAAAACGAGTCATGAAAGAAACAATGCACTAATTTAGAAAAATTTAAAAAAAACTCAGAACTTCTAGATGTTGTGAAAACTGTTTAGAAAACATATAAAATCCTGGTTCATGGATGTAAATCTTTATTCCACTGCCTGTATATTTGAGATATACAGGAATATTGTTCACAGACCTTTACTGAACTTTCGATGTAATAAGTGATCAGCTTTTGTTCAAAGCAACTTATCAGCTTCAGAAACCTCTTTTTGAAGAAATTCCTCCTCTAAGCGTCATTGCAACCCACAAGAACTGGGGGTTGTGGGTTGGAGGTGAAGCTAGGCAAGGCATACTGAGGTTTCTGAGGCTAACAGTGTCGGGTCAAATTATTGCCTTGTTTTAGTTTTTCCTTTTCCTCATGGAAAACGATCTCCCCTGTTATGGCAGTAAGATATACAATGCAAATAATTAAATACATGGAAGAGGGGACATAGTTTACAAGGAAATTACTTCAGGCTTATTCCTTTAGGACTCTTCAGAATCTGCCTGCCGGAGATGTGGAGGGAGTATCGTCTCTTAAATTCTGAGATCAAAACAAGTAAAAAAGAAGAAGGAAATTTGGACTAGGCTCAGAATTTTCAACTTAGGGCCTCTTATGAGTGTAATTATGTGATTGTGGAAAACATGCAGACATGCAAAAATGGCTTAAAAATACATGGAAATATAGCAGAGTTCTTCATGTTTAAGTAAAGAATTGAATTGCAACTAAAGTCACACTAAATTGGTCTTTAGAATCTAAATTCACTAAAGAAAAAAAAATAACCAGCATATATACCAAACAGATGACAAATTAAAAAACTGAGGCCACAACAGGTGAGGGACCTTCCAAAAGTCAAACAACCGTCAAAGACAAATCCAGGTCTGACCTCTGTATGTATCTCACATCTATAATAGCTGGCTGATTACTGTTGTAGAACATAAGTTTAATCCTAAAAATTCAGAATCAAAATGTAAGGTCTAGAGCCATAGCACAGTGGGTAGGGCAGTTTCCTTACATGTGGCTGATGTAAGCCCAGCTTTGAACCAAATGTTCACACCACCAGAAGTGATCTCTGAGTATAGAGTCAAAAGTAACCCCTGAGCATTGCTGGGTGTGGCCCCCCCAAACAAACAACAACAGCAAAAAAGAAAATGTAGACTGTCTGAATCTGTGAACTGAGACTTTTGGGGCATGTCAAGGACACAGAGCGATTTAAAGGGTTTACATATTTTCCCTTTATCATTATTGAATGAGCTCTCCATTCTCCATGGCCATTGCTTTTGGCTAGCTATGAGCTGTGGAAACATTTTTCCTGGATTAATCTATTCCCTGGAAAGGAAATTCAATCTGGCTTAAGAGAAAAAGTTCCTCTCCAAGTAATGATAAATTATCGAAATTGAAAGCTCACACCATAAACAAATTTGAACAGTACAGACATCTTACAAAATTAAATTTCCATCTAGTGAGTTTGAATGATGTTTGGAGAAAAAGAGTATAATATTTTAAGCGCTACTTCATATGACTTCCTTCCATAGTACTGTTTTTAAAGCCCACTTCCAGGTAACTGAAAACACAATTATAATGAGTTTTTATACTTATAAACTATTTTTAGCAAAATTTTGAATGAAATTACTATTAGTATTGCTTTTAAAGGGAAAAATAGACCTGCAAGTTTTTATATTCATGCAGTTATATTGAAACCAAATATAAACCGGACACATCTTAGAATGTATTAAGAAATTTAACCACACAAAAGTTTCTGTGTGCATTTCTGTTTTTTTTTTATTTGCACACCACTGGAACTGAGTTTCATATTTTCATATAATTTGTACAGAGCCCCTGTTTCAAATTCACCTTAGTACTGTCTCTGAAATTGTTTCACAGTAGTTTAAATCTAGAGGTAATTGACTTACTATTATTTATCTTTTGCTGTACAACAAATTATTCAAAATTTAACAACTTTGAAAAATATTTATCATCTTATAAATTCTACAAGTTGGAATTCTGCTAGGGTTTTAGCTGGGTTCTCATTCGACACAACCAAATGTTTGCTGTATATGTAGGCATCTCAAGCCTCGCCTAGAAAATAAGTTCATGTTCTTGTCTAGCAGAGTTCAGTTTCCCATGTGCTGTTAGACTGAAGGTGTTGATTCCTATTTTCAGTGACCAGATATTTCCATCAGTTCCTTAATGAGTTAACTTCTATATAGGACAATATACCAGGCTGCAATTTCCTTCATTAAAACTGGCTAGACTCTTGATCATGTATGACTGAAACGCAAGCACAAAAGTTTGTAAGTCTGCAACTGTAACTCACGGTGATTCACTAATAAAAAAAAAAATTAAAACTAGCTAGATAGGGGAAAGAGAGAAAGTATAAATAAGAAGGAAGTCGCAATCTTCTATAACTGAATCCCAGAAAGGATATCCTACTATTATCCATTACTCCATTCATAGATTCACTAGAACTAGCTCGACGCCAAAGGCATTAAAACCGTATTGTGTGGCTTACTGAGGGTTATCTTTAGAATACTTACCATACCTTAAAGGTTATTGTTGAAATGAAATGGGATTAATGTATCTGAAGTTTGTAGCTTAAACCATAGAAAATGTGAAATGAGTTTATTCTCCCCACCTTACTAGAAATAAAGTAATTGAAAACAATGCCATTGACTATTGAGTCCTGTATTATCTTAGCACTCTGCAAAGTATATTTGGGTCTCACAAGTCACGAGAGGAATAGAAATAAAGGCACATACACACTTGTTCACAATTTAGCTACAGAAGATATAACCTATTCACCTCTTAGCAGTGATTCATTTGCAGTGCAAATAGTCAGAATAACGGTTCCCCCAAAAGGATGCCTATGCCCACCCTCTAGAATCTGTGTATAAATAATAATTGAATTATTATTACAACTTTACATATGCAATTAAATAAAAGACCATGATATGGGAGACTGAAATTATTCGGGTGAATATAAAGTTATCATAGAATCCTTTAAAGTAATAGACATTTCCTGGTTATTGTCAGAGAAAATGATATGACTGTAAGAATATTAGATGAATACAACATTGCTGGCCTTAGAGATAGAGAAGTCAGCCACAAGTCAAGGAATGTGGACACTCTTTAGATGAAAAAGCAGGAAAATGGACTTTAACCAGACTCCAGAAAAGAATGCAAACCTGTTGACAACTTTATCTTAGTCTGATGAGATCAGTGCTGGAATCCTGACCTAGAATTGTAGGATATCCAGTAATGTTATTTTAAGTCATAGCTTGTGGTCATTTCTTATATTATGGAAGTAGTAACATAAAAAATAATATAAAGAAAGAATATGCAATTTACTCATGAGAGAAATCAAACACAAGTATTGTGTTGGTTGTGTAATGAATGTAGTCATTTTTAATGTAAGATATAGCAATGATAAAAATATTAAAAATCTCTATCTCAACATGACAATTATAAAACACTAGGTATATATTATTTTGTTATATAATAATTACATTAGCTATCACCAAAAGCGACAAAATTGTGTTTTATCATTATTAAACACCTAGAAAATGTTTTATTATGAGGCAGACACTATAACGTTTTTTAAACAATTCATTTGGATTGATAAACCCTATAAGATAATTGCTATTATCATTCCTATTTTTCAAAGAATAGTGGAGTTTAGTCAGAATTCAGAGTTGGCAATCTAACTTGAGTATTTGCTTTCAGTCAGAAATCATGTTTCTTCTAAAATTATAAAAGCCTATATTACCTGAAAGTTGCCTAAAATACTCTTTTAAAACATAGTTCAAATTGTACACGTTTTGGGTAATTTTCTGAATTCTTTCATTCAACAATGCTTCTACATTTAAGTAAAAGGAAAAAAAGTACAAAATAAAATGAACAATAAACACAAATGGAACATCACTGTGACAAACTGCAGCCAGCCAAAATGACAAAATCAAGAGCTACACATACAGAGGGAGAGAGAGAGAGAGAGTTCTAAAATGGCAAAAGAGAAACAAAGTCTCGTGTACAAGGGAAATGACAAATTCACTTAAGATTTATCTAATGAAACTAGCAACAAAATTGACCTAAATTCACAGATAAAAATGACAGCAAATTTCTTCACATCAATAATCTTCATGAATGTCAATGAACTAAACTGTTCTACCAAAAATCATAAAGTTGATGCATGAATCAGTGAACAAAATCCAAATGAAGGTAAGCAACATTTGGTTACTTACAAAAAACAAAACAAACCTAAACCACACTTGAATTTGTGTGATAAAAATAGGTTCAAGTAAAAGGATGGAAAATAATCATACAAACTACAAGTAAACTTTTAAAAAGTGCAGACACAGCCGTATTGGTATCAAATCAAACAGCCTTCAAGATAAAGAAAGTAATAAGAAAAAAGGATGAACATTGTGTACTGGTTAAGGGATCAACAGATCAAGGCTCCTTAAAGACTATGATCCCGGAGGTCTACTAACCCATTTTGGCACCCCATGGCTCCTTATAGAAATGCATCTAGATTGTGAACTGAGCTACAACCCCATGCCACCCAGGAAGGGGGAAGGATTTTCTCTCTCAACATTTTCTTTCTAAGGGGAAGATAGCAACCCTGGCAGTGGCAGCAGCAACGTCCATGTGGCGTCCGCCATCTTCTAGAACCCACAACCCAGAGGTATGAGCTTGCAGTGACGTAGTGAGCTAGAGATCATGGGATGGAGGTGTTACTGGCACACTCTCTGCCCAGATGAGATCCGGAGCAGCCGAGCACGACACGGCCCCTCTGCTCCTTAAATACTATAATCCAGGAGGTCTACTACCATTTTGGCTCCCTGTGGCTCCTTATAGAAATGCATCTAAACTGTGAACTAAGCTAAAATAACAGAAATCCAAAACCAAGCTCATATAATCCTCATTCTCATCAATGGAAAACAAATTATCAAATGATGCCTTTTCAGCAGCTTTGATTGTTGGGGGAAAATTCCAAATAATAATAGTAAGTTCTCTGTTGAAATGTCGAATGTATTCAAAGTATAGAGAGAATAAAGTGAAGATCATTAGCCACTCAGGTGGCGGGGTGGGTGTGGGAGGGGAGTATATTGGGGTTCTTGGTGGAGGAACATGTGCACTGGTGAAGGGATGGGGGTTTGATCATTATATGACTGAGACTTAAACCTGAAAGCTTTGCAACTTTTGTCACGGTGATTCAATAAAATAAAAGTTAAAAAAATAAAAATTGGAAAAAAGAAAACAAGGGATCAACAGATCAAGAGGATTTACCTGTTATCAATATATGTGTACCAAATGAAGGGGGAACAAAGTTCATAAAGCAATTTCTAATCAACCTGAACAGAAATATTAATAGCAACATGATGGTAGTAGGATTATTTAGCACCGACTTTCATCATTGGACAGGTCAATAAGACGAAACTGTCACTGTCACTGTCCTCCCTTTGTTCATCAATTTGCTCAAGCAGGCACCAGTAGCGTCTCCATTGTAAGACTTCTTGTTATTGTTTTTGGCATATCGAATATGCCATGGGTAGCTTGCCAGGCTCTGCCATGCGGGCGGCATACTCTCGGTAGACCGGGCTCTCCGAGAGGGGTGGAGGAATCAAACCTGGGTCTGCCGCGTGCAAGGCAAATGCCCTGCCCGATGTGTTATCAATCCACAAAACATGAGCCCTACTAAGGAATTGGTAGAACGGAGATTAGTAGATATATGTAAAAAGCCACATTTAAAAGCCAAATATGTCCTCTTCTCCAATGAACAGAGAACATTCGCTAGGATTCAGCACATGCTGCGGCACAATTTGAATATTCATAACTTAAAGAATATAAATCATAATCAAGTATTTCCTCAGAGCATAATACCATAACGGTAAAATTAGAGTAAAATTTAACCATAAAAAGAAAGTGGAGGAAACCACCAACATTGGAAACTGTTAAAAGAAAATATATATATATATATATATATATATTCAAATAACAATTGGATCAAAGAGGAAATCAAAGAAAAATTCAAAAGATTATTTGGAATCAATAAGACTGAAAACGCAAACTATCAAAATGAATTGACACAGCAAAATCAGTTCTATGGTGAATTTTATAGGAATACAGGCCTACATCAGGAAAGATGAAAAATCTCAAATCAATGATCTAGCCTCACAAAGTAACAAATAATAAACAACAATAAATTAATTCCAAAGTAAGTTTAATGAAGAAAATAATTAAAATTAGAGTAAAATCAATGATATATAAATCAAGAAAACAATACAAAGATTAAGTTTTCAAATGAGCTAGTTTTTAAAAGGAATGAACAAGATCAAAAAAGCCTTCGCTAGACCCACAAGGAAAAAAAATAAATACCCAAATGCACTGAATCAGAGATGAAAAGGGAATAATTTTTATCAGACATCTCACAAGTGCAAAAGATTCTAATAGATTGCAGCAAATAATTCTATGCTATGCTACCCCTCCAATATTGTAAGATATTAAAAGAAAAATTTTAATTTTTCAGCTTTTATCTCAGACTGGGCTGGAGCAATAGCACAGGGGTAGGGCGTTTGTCTTGCACGCGGCCAACCCATGTTCGATTCCTCCACCCCTCTCGGAGAGCCTGGCAAGCTACTGAGAGTATCACACCCACACGGCAGAGCCTGACAAGCTACTGGTGGTGTATTCAATATGCCAAGAACAGTAACAATAAGACGTTACTGGTGCCTGCTCAAGCAAATCGATGAGCAATGGGATGACAGTGACAGTGACAGTGATCTCAGACTGAATTTACCTTAAGAAGATATTTCTTGGGGCTGGAGCCATAGCACAGCGGGTAGGGCATTTGCCCTGCAGTCAGCCGACCTGGGTTCAATTCCCAGCATCCCATATGGTCCCCTGAGCAAATACCAGGAGTAATTCCTGAGTGCAGAGCCAGGAGTAACCCCTGTGCATCACCAGGTGTGATCCAAAAAGATTAAAAAAATAAAAAAGAAATTTTTTTGACAACAAATTAAGAACAACTGTTTTTAAAAATTCACATTTTACCTGTAATAATGTGAGCAACAACTTACTATGTTGAGGCACTGCTCTTTATATATAGCATTTCATTTAATGTTCAAGTGTAACTATGAATTTCACTGCTAATACAGACCCAGAGATATTAAGTAGCTTTTCCAGGGTCATCCAGTCATTGATAAGTTAAGATTTTAATTCAGGCATCATGCTGCTAGGCTGATCAATGAATTCATAGCCATTGTATCATTAAAACATGTTTAGTTAAACTTTAATGATCAGAATTTTTTACCTACTTGTAGTTCTGTAGTTTAGAGCACACACTGGCTCTAGAAGTAAATGAACTGTTCAAATCTTCATTTCACCACTTAGTACCTGTGAGAAGTTAAATAAATTCCTTCTTCAATCTGTGCCAATTTCTGTTATGTGTAAAGGAGAACAATAATAGTTCTTGTCACCTAAGGCACTTCTGGGGTCTAAATGACTAAGTACAGAGAAGGGGTGTATATCTGTGTCTGGAGCACTTTATACATATAATAAAATCTCTCTATTAATCACTGTATCACTGTCATCCCATTGTTCATCAATTTAATTGAGTGGGCACCAGTAATATCTCTATTCCTACCAGCCCTGAAATTTTAGCAGCCTCTCCTTACTCATCTTTCCTGATGATTGGAGGCTCTTTCAGTGCCAAGGGAATGAAACCTATTGTTACTGTTTTTGGCATATCGAATATGCCACAGGTAGCTTGCCAGGCGCTGCCCATGTAGGTGCGATACTTTCGGTAGCTTGCCAGGCTCTCCAATATTATATATATACATATATATGTATATATATGTATATATATATTACTCTCTATGATTTGTTGCCTAGTGTCTGAACTCCATCAAATATGGTGTGGTAATTATGGATGTTGGTATACAACATCCCATAATCTCAGGCCTAGCTAGGCCTGGATGTAAACGGTTTATGTTTTGGTTACTGTAACTTTAAATGGCGGTTACTGTTTCCATTGGTTGATTTGTATATTCGCCTATGTGGCTGAATATGATTGGTTTGTATGTTAATTTAATAAATAAAAGGAGGTTGAACAGGATGCTCTCTCTGGCAGACCATAACACAAAACCTCCAGAGGCAGTCAGTCCTGTGATCCTCCCCCAAAAATGTATATTTCTTCTGTGAGTATGCCTCTGACTCTCCGGTAAAATTGCAACATTGTTGCAACATATGGAAAATGGGTATAAAGTGTCTTTTAATGTGTCATGCAGCCTCTTTGTCTGGAAAGCAGCCTGGAGCATGGGGGCGGTTGGGTAGTGGAGGTTGGCTACCTGGGCTGGGTCCCTTGGGGGTTCTCACCCGCCCCCCATCTGGGGTGCCCTGAGTGAAAACAGGCTGCGCAGAGTCCAGTGGCATGGCTATGGGGGCCTCATTTTATACACCTGTCTGGGAGGAGCAGCCTTTGAGATCTGGAGGGTGTTGATGAGGTTCCTGCAGGGTGTGGCAGGGTGTGGCTTATGGGTGTGATCCCTGGGTCACCTGAGATAGGGGGATAGCAGGCAGAGGATCTCTGCTTTTGGGCAGTTGAGTCCAGAGTCCAAGGTTACAAATTTCCACATTAGCATTATCTGGGTTCCATGGGATTTCATTCATGCATGAGGCTCGGCTGGAGCGCCTGGAAAGTGGCCTGAAGTGTGGCAGCAGTTGGGTAGTGGAGGTCGGCTGCCAGGGCTGGGTCCCTTGGGGTGAGGAGGGCTCTCACCCGTCCCACTCTGGGGTGCCCCAAGTGAAAACAGCTTGGCTCGGAGTCCAGGCTCTCTGTTAATACTGCTGTTATGCAACCTGAAGAACTAAGAGTACTGGTACTAAACAGTGACACCCTACATGGCTACAGTTGAGATCATGGATAAAGAATAATGACTTCTAAAAGGGAATCCCTAGTACCTGTGAAAAGGGGCTTTGCGAAAGTGATTAAGGTTATGGATATTTCAATGGAGAGATTATTCTGGATTTAATAGGGAGAGAGATAAAACAAAGGGGGGATAAACGTTAAAGAAAACAGAAGATTGAGAGAGTCTCAACCCACCATTGAATTTCAGGTTGAAGGGAAAGGCTACAACTCAAGGAATGCAGATAATGTCGAGAAACTGAAAACAGCCCTCAGTTAACAGTCCCTAAGGAGGTAAACTCTATCAACAATTTAGGAGAGAGGGCGAGAGACAGAGACAGAGAAAGAGACAGACAGACAAAGACAGAGACAGAGAAAAAAAGGGAAAGAGGGATACAGGGGGAGGAGAGTTTTTTTGAGTTGCTTATTTTGTGGTAATTTGCTACAGGAGCAATAGTAAACTAACATAAGATCTATGTTTAACTTTTTCCTAAAAGACTCAAATATATTGATTCAAAAACTATGTAATATGCTGAAATAAATTTAACTTCTTAAAGTCAGCAATTTTAAACTATGTTAGGGGCATAAATCAATGTCTCTTTTACATTTCTATTATTAAATTTCTTGGTACCTAAAAGTCGCTGAAAGGCTAAAAGAGAGTATGTATCATAAATAAGATGCTATTAGATTTTTTTCCATCTTTCCTGTACACTTGAAGGAAAAAAATATGAATTTCTGTATTTTTCTTTATCACAAGTAGTGGGGGGAAAAACTAAACTTTGATTTCTTGCTAATATTTGAGGGAAGCGGTTGTTGCTGATTGCACACATGAGCATTGGGTTACACACTCAATGCTCAGAACTTCATCCTCGCTCTGTGCTCAGGGATCAGTCCTGGAAGTGCTCAGGAGAACTGTGTGGTGTCAGTGACTGGACCTAAGTCACATGCAAGGCAAACACTTTAACCTGTCTCTCCAGCCCTGTTGCTATTATTTAAAACCCATAGCCAAATCGTGAGACGACTCTTCTATTTAGGACCATTAAACTGTTGAATTTACAAAGATGAAGAACTTACTTACACAAACACACACACGCACACACACACACTTTCTTTATGGTCTACTTTTTCACCATCTATATTGAAACTTAGTAGCTTTATAAAGAGCACTATTTATAAATGGATGGACATGGAGAGTATCATGCTGAGTGAAATGAGTCAGAAGGAGAAGGACAGATATAGAATGACAACATTTATTTGTGAGATATAAAAAATAGATATAGTAAAAGATTAATATCCAAGACGTGGGAAAACAAGGGCTAGGAGGACAGTCCATGGTTGAAATCTACCACAAGTGTGTGGGGGACGGAGGGTAGGTGAGATAGAAAAGGAACCAGTATGACAATAGTAGTTGGAAATGATCACACTGCACAAGAATTGAGTATTAAAAGTGGGTAAACTGGGGTGGGGATGCAGAGCGATAGTATAGTGAAGGGCATTTGCCATGCATGCGGCTGACCCGGGTTCAATCCCTGGCGTCCCATATGGCCCCCTAAGCGCCTCCAGGAATGATTCCTGAGTACAGAGCCAGGACTAACACTTGAGCATCTCTGGGTGTAAGGCCACCCGCCCCCCCACCAAAAAAAGCAACAACCAAAAAACAGTTGGTAAGGGGATATACATGACAACCTTTCAGTATCTATATTGAAAGCCACAATGGCAAAACGGAGAGACAGAGAGATAGACAGACAGAGAGAGACAGAGACAGAAACAGCGACACGGAGACAGAGAAAAGTGCCTGCCATAGAGGCAGCCATGGGTGGGTGCGGGGTGATAGGAAGGAACCTGGGGACACCAGTGCTGGAAAATGTACACTGGTGGAGGGATAGGTGTTGGAATACGGTATGACTGAAATCTAATCATGAGCAGCTTTATAAGGGTCTATCTCCTGGTGATCCAATAAGATTTTTTTATCTTAGTGGGGGACAGGGAAAAAGCATTGTTTCCCATTCTATCAGTAGAACTAGCAATACTCCAAGCCTCCAGAAGACATTTATTAAATAAATGAGGGTCATGACGGAAATACTGGATTGAGCACAAACTCTGCATGCATGGGACCTGGATTGGATCTCAGGCATATGCCCAAACCTCGCCTGCCCCCCCCCCCTCGCCCCTGCATCGCCAATGCAGCTCTGGTCATCACAGGTCTGAGAGATAGAGTACGACAGAGAAATAGATGGAGAGAGAGAGGGGGGGGGGAGAGGGAGAGGGAGAGGGAGAGGGAGAGGGAGAGGGAGAGGGAGGGAGAGCGCACATGGAGGCCCAAGCATTCCAACATGTGACTGAAACGTCCCTGGTCCTCTGTCCTCTGAGCACTTTTTGGGCAACCCAACAAATAAACTGAAAATAAATAAATGAAAACAATATTGTAGCACCAACTATGATATTGAAAACAAACCACACTTTATGACATCGCTGAATGATGAAAGGATACTGTACCTCGTTAAAGAGATTCAATGATAAAAAGTGAAACTTATTTTAAACATTTTAAACATCTTTTTTTGTCTAGGTTTATTTATTTGCTGGCTTTGGGACACACACTGCTACTTGTGGCTTACTCCTGCCTCTCAGCTCAGGGAGCACTCTGGGGGGGTTGGGAGTACTGTATTGGGTGCTGGGGGCTGACACTATGCGGGCTGACTGGAAGGCAAATGCCGGACCTGCTGTGTTACTTGAATCCTAAACATGTGTCTATACACATTCCTATCAGTCAATAGACATAATTCAAATTTGATGGTTCGATAATTAGAACAGATATTGAAATACTAAAGCTCTGGATCTAAAGCTCGCTTTTGGAAATTTCCCTCCATGCCAGTCATTTTGAGGATCCATTTTTCTCTTCCTTTCTAGAAAAATGAACATTTTAAGGGGTGCCCGAGAAATATCCATGAGTGCCTTAATTCACAATACCTCCAAGATAGCAATTATTCCCTGAAAGTAATTTTGCTTACCTGTTATATGCAAATATCATAGACATTGTAAACCATGAGATTTAAATTTTTCCAAAATATTCTCATCTCAATGTGTATTCAAATAAAACGAATCATTGTTTTTCATATCTTTGGAATCCAGTGCCCAAGTTACAATTAGTGTATATTTCACTTCTATACACAGATCTGGTGCTAGTGGCTGTTAGACTTCGCCAAATGGAACTCTCCTCTCCAAAGACTAACAATCTGTACCTCCTGCTCTATTGCAGTGATACTATTG
This sequence comes from Sorex araneus, assembly GCF_027595985.1. Classification (NCBI taxonomy): domain Eukaryota; kingdom Metazoa; phylum Chordata; class Mammalia; order Eulipotyphla; family Soricidae; genus Sorex; species Sorex araneus. Next base: position 71,622,932 of record NC_073303.1, read on the forward strand.
GTCCACCTGGCACGAAGAGAGCTGCCTTCATAGAGAAAAATGCCCTCCTCTCCTCAAGCATTGTGTTCCTCGAGACTTCCTTAATGTTTATTATAAAAATAATAATTCCACATATGTAATATTCAGGTCTACCTATTTAATACTTTTTAAAAAATCCAAAATTTGGCACTGTTTCTTGAATGTTCCTTTATCCTGTCCACACTGTTGCCTATTCTGAGTTAATAGCTAAATAATAAATGCAGTTTTCTTTCAATGAAGGACTTTTTAAATCTTTATCTAATATATATATAATTTGTTATTTTTTAATTTAGGTACGGTGATTCTCAGTTTTGTCCATGCTACATTTTCACGTCCCAGCATTTCAGAAAAAGTTCTAGAAAACTGAGCAGAGCTGTTGTAGGACTGAGTGCGGGAGGAATAGGAGGAGAAAAAGGAGAACGACTGTGCAGTCGGGGAGGGACGATCTAAAGCGCCAAGACCTACTATGTGCAGGAAGAACAGCCCACCCGTCTGCAAATCTTAACGCACACCGAGTTTTCCCGGTTTCCTGGGGTATTCCGAGCCCCTCTGCGGCCCGGTGCTCAGTAGCGGGGCGGTGTCAGCGCGCCCCAGCCGCCTGCCCGGACCCCCGGCTGCAAAGTGCGGACCCCCGGCTGCAAATTGCAGACCCCGGCCCTCGGCTCGGCTACAGATGCCAAGCAGCCCCGCCGCGGCCGCCCTAACGCAGGGGCCCTGTCCCCTCCAGTGCCTGCGGCTGGTAGGCCAGGCTAAGTGCGGAGACGCCGGCCACCACTCGGAGGCGCTTGTCCGGCCGCCCGTGGGTGTCCCCGGGCCGGGCCGAGCTGGGATTACCGGCACCTCTCCCACACCCGCCGCCCCGCGCGCGGCCGGCCTCGGGCCAGCGGCTCGTCACCCTCTGGCCAATCAGCGCCGGGTTTCTTCCAGCCGACCAATCACCGCGTCCTCTCCGGCTCTTCGGCTCTTCGGCTCTTCGGCTCTTCGGGCCTTTCGACTCCTCGGCGTTCCCGGTTCCGGGACTCTCCCGAGGCCCCTGGCCGCAGCGTGGTTCTCATTGGTTGGAACGCGCCCCTGGGTAGCCACTTCCGGGTCCTGCGTCGCTCCGGAAGCCCGCGAGTTCCGGAAACCTTGGGGCGAGCGAGTGGAGCTCGGAAAAGCCTCTGCTTCCCGGGAAGCGTTTCCGGAAAAGTTGCACGGAGCTCGGGCGTTTCGCACCCTGGTCAGGTCAGTGTCTGCGGGGCAGAGCCGTCCTGCAGGGCCGAGGCCGCGAGTGCCGCGGGGAGGGCGTGGTGTTGCACGACCTTGGAACCGGCCCCCGGGGCGCCACTCGCCCTGGTGTTTGGGCTTCTCTCTCCCTGGAAGAAACCAAAAAGATAAAATAAAAAACCCAAACAAACAAACAAACAAAAGAAAACAACCCTCGTGATTTGGGGGAAAGGCTATGAAGAAAACCTGCAATATTGACACTAGTATTACAACCGCACCACTTAGAACGTTAGACTTAAGCTTCTTTGCCCCCCCTTTTTTTTTCGGGCATTCCACAAAGTAACTTTGCAACTTTGCTGAGACAACTTTAGGAGTTCCCCCGCCGCCCCCCTATTGTGCTGCTGAGAGTTACGTATGAATGATTTTTATCAGGAAACATTCAAACCCAAATTTTAACAAAGCCCATGTTGCATGTAAAGTGTTATTTAACAAGCTTCAGGAAAAAAAAAAAGTAATCATTAAGTTACTTTTTTTTTCTAACTTACGGTTTTTCTTACAGTGGAAGCACTACAGAGAAAATTTCTTAACATTGTAATGTTTGTTAACTTCGATTTTTGGTAAGAAATATGACAATGAGTATCATTCGCGTTACCCTTGTGGTACCTTAAATTGACACACTGCATTTGTTTATGTAGTTCTTTTACAAAAAAGAAACAATGTAACAGTTAGTGAAAAGGCTTCACAGAGACGAAGTTGTTGAATGTTAAAGTCTAATTCTAGTATTCTGTAGTCTTGCAATTTCTTTTTATCTTGACATTTTAGAGTAATGACTGGAAGGCTGAGATTCTATGCTTAATTTGTTGTTTGAACAATTATCCCTAATGGCCTGCCTTTAGTTAAACCTGAACAGTAAACTTGTAATGACCTTTTGGTTTTCTTCATTTTCTCAAGGACCTTGCCCATCTTATCACTTATTTGTGTAGAGAAATTAAAATTGGAGTTGAATGACCTTGAGCCAGAGGAGATATGAAAGAAGATAGTGGAACTATGTGCAGAATCAAAAGAGAAACCTTATATATTTCTTGTGAAAAAAAAAATAAATTGAAGTAATGGATAAGAGAATGCTTGACTAACTCAAGAGACTTGGTCTCTGACTCTGGTTTACCGTGGATCAACTTTGTAATGGTCCTTCTGCTCTTCTTAGGAGTATCAACCCATCTGTGATTGTAAAACTGTTTTCTTAGAAAAACTTGTGTAGAAATTTCTTAGCGTCAGAGAGGACACAAAATAAGCCAATTCTAAGCAGTATTTTTAAAGAGCAGCTACTTTATGGGCTCTGCATGAAAAACAAGTTTCTGGTCAAGAAAAATTAAATTCATATCTTAGACTTGATGTTTTTCCACTAGCACTCAAATTTATGTTTTGATACTCATTTGTATTCAGAGTATGCGTATTTGATTGCTAGGTCTTTTTTTTTTTTAAATAACAAGATATCTTCAAGTTAATGCATTATTAAAAGCCATGAATATGCTTATATTCCGTCTCACTTGTTCAGTAGATACAAATGTAATTCTTCTTTTTAAAAAGGTTAATTTTATTGTACTTACTCCAGGCTCTGCTAGGGATTTAATCATTTGAGGTGCAGGGGATTGAACCCCCAGGACTGCAGCTTGCAAGACAAGCCCCGTATCCTTTACATTCTCTCTCTAGCCCTTTCTTTCATTTCTTTTTCCTTCAACATCTGAAGAACTGGATGACAGTCTGGTTGTTTTGAATGAATTTGAGTGGAAAGGTTTTGGGTTAAGCACTGTAGAATGGAGTTCGATCCAAATTTAACAAATACACTCTTAAAAAAACTTCCTTTTCGTATTCATAGTTTTACTAGTGTTTACCAGAAATTTACTAATTGTCAATTTGGCTTTAATATCAAGCCTTCACTTTTGTCTTCTAAAAACAGACAATAGTAATACTATTGCACACAATGTGTCACATTGAAGTTCTTCCTTTTCCTTTGCTCACATCTTTTTTTTTTCCCCTAATTTTTTATTAGTGAGTCACCAGTTACATACAGACTTACAAACTTTCATACTTGCATTTCAGGTATACAATGGTCGGGTACCCATCCCTCCACCAATGCCCATTTTCCACCACCAATGGTCCCAGCATCCCTTCCCCCACCCCATGTCCCCTCCATCCTGCCCCACCTCTGTGGCAGGGCATTCCTTTTTGTTCTCTCTCTCCTTTTGGGTGTTGTGGTTTGCAACAGAGGCATTGAGTGGCCATCATGTTTGGTCTATAGTCTGCTTTCAGCCCGAATCTCCCATCCTGAGCGGGCCCTCCTACCACCCTTTACTTGGTGGTCCTTTCTCTTCTGAGCTGTGGAGTAATCCTCCTGGTACTTATCTCTACTGTTCTTGGGTGTTAGTCTCCCATTCTGTTACTTCATATTCCACAAATGAGTGCAGTGTTTCTATGTCTGTCCCTCTCTTTCTGACTCATTTCACTTAACATGATATTTTCCATGTTGATCCACCTATATTCAAATTTCATGACTTCATCTTTTCTAACAGCTGCATAGTATTCCACTGTGTAGATGTACAAACATTTCTTTAGCCAGTCATCTGTTTGTGGGCACTCAGGTTTTTTCCAGATTTTGCTTATTATAAACAGTGCTGCAGTGAACATGTAAGTGCAGATGTCACTTCTACTATACTTTTTTGCATCTCAAGGGTATATTCCCAGAAGTGGTATTGCTGGGTCAAATGAGAGCTCAACTTTTCTGACATCTTTATTTTTTTATTTTTTTATTTCTTTTGCTTTTTGGGTCATGCCTGGCGATGCACAGGGGTTACTCCTGGCTTTGCACTCAGGAATAACCCCCGGCGGTGCTAGGGGACCATATGGGATGCTGGGATTCGAACCCGGGTCGGCCGCATGCAAGGCAAATGCCCTACCCGCTGTGCCATTGCTCCAGCCCCATCTTTATTTTTTTAAGGCTGTTCCACAATCTCTCCAGTGACCAAAACTGCAATTAAATGAGTATTCTAATAATTTCCAAGTAATTTGAATTTCCAGGCAATTAGATCCTAAAACCAAGTACTTAAAGGCCTAGTTGCTTCATGGGACTCTGGGTTTGTTCATACTGGATTGAAATTTTTATTATAGTGCATATCTATATCTGTGGTTTCTTAGCATGTAGCCTCTGAAAATAGTTTCACTAGTTGTCCTTTGTTGCTGAAATGTTTGTTTCCGTTTTAGGCCCATCGCCACCTTGTCGATATTGGACCATGGCTCCACTGCTTCTAGCAGTGTGATTTCCCAAAGTTGACTACTCTGATAAAGAGCCTCTTTCCTAATTTTGTAAGGGTTTAATTGTTCAGTTTTCAAAGGACACTTTAGCTCCTGTAGTCCCTTATTCACACTTAAGTAGTTAGTGGTATATATCAGTGCTTCCTTAGTATTTTTTTTGTTTTAAGAAGCATCTTTCTATTTCCATGTTATGTTCTGATTTTTTAACTTGCCTAGACATCTCTATTACTCTTCCGTTTTCCAAAGCCATATTCAATATTATTTTGGGAGTTGGGAGTGGTTATTTTAATTTTTTCTTCCTCTACCATGGTCCTTTTAGAAAATTCCTGCAAGGATTCTGGATGGGGAGACTTTTTTTTTTAGTTGAATATATTTATTTATATAATATTTTTATTGGCAATGATGTTGTGTGGTAAAGTTACTTGTCTCAGTCACATGGCTTGTTCATGAACCTGGGCTAGAATACAGAGCTAATCAGAACCAGTTTTTAAAATTCATTTTTAGATTTTAAGAGAAAACAATCCAGAAGCTCAAGAAAAGGTGTGGTGGGACTTACACATAGATCAGAAGACTAATCTACATGGAAAATAAAATTGTATTAATTAATGTAAGTGTGCTTTCTTAAAAGACTGTGAGGTGTCAGTTTTTTGAAAGAAGAAGGTACAGTGTCATGCTCTTTTCTCAAATATGTATTTTTGAAACTAGGCCCAAATATTGGAAATTCTGTTTTAAGTTATTCTACAAATATTTTGCTTCAGTTTTTAGTTACTTGAATAAAATTACCATGAATGATATATGGAACTCACTTGCATAAAACTATAGTTTTGAAGACTATAGTATTTGAGTTGTTATCTTCTCCAAATTCAAAAATGAAACAAGAGACAAGTAGATTACTTATTTTGCCTTCCCCCCTTTTTTTGGTCATGTATGCTATTTTGAAATTTTCATATATTTGTGAAATTTCATTGTATACCCACTGCCACATCCCAAAAGAAAATTGATATTTGTATTTGAGTGAACATCACATTGAATACCATAGTAATTTAGAGATGTAATGTCCAAAACCCAACTTACATTTTTTTCCTATAATACCTTAAAATCAGAAAAAGTTTTGTCTACAGTATTTTTTTCCATAAACTATGAGAGCTAGGTACTGTATGATTAAAGAGAGTGACAAGAGAGTAATGGCAGGTCACTTAGCAAATGTGTGGCAGAATTGGGATTTGAACTTAGGGTTGTTGATTTCTAGACCTGTTCCCCGTGCCAGAGGTCACAGTGTTCTAATGGGTCTCAGCCATAGGTTTTTCTCTCTTGCTCATGTTGGAAATGTGTTCTGGGAATCAGCATCCTGCTAAATCCCTCTTTGATGCATGTCCCATTTATTAGTATTGATTTCAATACAATGGACAGTAAATCTATCTGACTACACAAAAGAAATAAAATAATAGGGTGTCGGTTCAAAGTTTAACCCCCAGTGCTGGAACTTTATTCACATAGCCTCATAGTATGAAGCGGTAGTTTAAAATTTTTATAAACCTAAAATACAAAAGTGAACGTGTGGTTTTATTATTAACACATCTTACTATGTTGTAGCAGTACCAGTGTCATACTAAATCTTGGTTGACTTGTGGATCTGCAAAAAATAGCCTGGTAGCAGTGGTGAATGGCTTACTACTGCGGGTATTATGTGGAAATCACATGTTTTTGCTGACAACATTTACATGACTATAAATTTATATGTAGAATTTTTGTCGGAAGCATGCATTGACAAATATGCCTAATGGTAATTCATCCAGTTCGTACTGAGATTCTCAGAACAGGTCAATAATAATGTGTATATTGATAGCAGCAATGTGGGAGATGTTACTTGGTATTATAGTTAAAAATCCATGTTATCCCCTTAGTCATAATTACATTAATATTGACATACCCTTGACAATACTCTACGTGATTATTGATAGATTTCTGTCAATAACATGTTTTCAAATAAAATATATTCATTCATAATTGGTAATATACTCAATGAAAGATCTAGAATGCAGCTTTAAGAATACTTTAGTGAGATGCAGTTGTTTGCGTTATGGAATATGACACAGATAACAGTTTTATTTTGGGATTGAAAAGCATAAGAGGCAAGCTTGAGTTACTTCAGTCATACTAAGGTTACACATTAGTACTCTTAGTATATGAACAAATTTTCAGTTTTCGAGAAAATAATAATAGTGTGATATATCTAGTGATAAAGCACCTATGGGAGACCTTTTTAATAGTTTGAATGCTAGATCCTTTTGTCTGAAACATACTTCTTGATATGTCAGTCACATTAAATTAGTAAATACTATGCTTTTCAATCTTACCTTGTTTTTGCCTTAAGCATCTTTTTAACGTGTCCTTGACATAGTATCCACCCTTCATGAAATATTGAATGCCAACTTCCTTTCTTTTTATTGAATCACTGTGAGATACACATTGACAAAGTGGTTGTTCATGGTTGGTTTCAGTCATAAAGTGTTCCAGCATCCAACCCTTTACTAGTGTACATTTCCCACGACCAGTGTTCCCCCTTTCCTTCCTGGCACCCTCCGCTCCAGCCCCTCCTGCCTCTATGGCAGGCATTTTTCTTCTTTCTCCTGTTTTGGACATTATGGTTTGCAATACAGGTACGGAGAGGTTATCATGTTTGTTCCGTTACCTGCTTTCAGCGCACAGTGGATGGACTTGGGGAGTATCATGATAGTGAAATGGGTCGGAAGTAGAGGGACATAGAATGATTACAATCATTTGTGGAATATATATGTAAAAAATATATATATGAGACCAATACCCAAGGACAGCAGAAAAAAAGGGGCAAGTGGATGGGTCCACAGTTGAAAACCTGCCTCAAGTGCTGGAACAGTTGGGCTAGAGAAGGAACCACTATGACTGACAGAGCTATGCAGTTCTGAGGGTTGTATTTCCTGGCCTTGCCCAAAGGCATGTTCTCCACCCCTTCCGGCTATCTTCCTGCCCCCAAAGAATGAAATTCTAGAAAACAAAGAGAATGAAATTCCGTGATATAATAGGAAAAATAGCATTGCCTGGTTTTGGCATTCTAGAAAAATCCATTTGAATTAAATTCAGTGGTATTTGCTTCAGTTCACAACAGTTCCCACTTTGGGGGTTGGAGGGAAGATGAACTTTTTAAACTATTCAGCTTTGAGCTTATTTTGGAGAAGCAAGATTCTGATCTACAACACGATGATTGTTTTTTTAAGCTTACTTGATTTCTGGAAAGTAAGAAAGTGTCTAGCCAACAGTTGGGTCTAGATGGCTATTGGTGTAACAGCAAAGTACCAGCTAACCAAGGAGTTGGTGATTTTTTTCATTTGAAATGTGAAGACACCATGATCTTCCTTTTTAGGACGGCAAGTTGAGTGACTTTTTCAGAATTTTTCCAGCACCTTCCTTAATACTTGTTTATTAAAGGAGTCCTGTAACTGGTCTCCCTGAGCTACAGTGTCTCTTCTTCCCTTCAGTCTTATTAAATTCTACCATCATCTTAACCTTCTAAAATGTATACCCCTTTGGTGTCTCTTCTCGGTGATTGCTCATACTTGCAAAATCATTGCAGTTTGCTTAACACGAGGTCTTTTCACTGTGGGTTGAGTCTGCGGGCCAGTTTTTAGCCAGCCTGTTCTGGTCACAGCAGATGACTGCTCCTTTGCTTTCAGATACCAAGTGCAACCACACTGATAATTAAAAACTGGGAAGATCATTCTTGTTGGACTGTCTCCTAGTAAGTCTGATTCCCCTCTCTGATTGCGTGCTTTGCTTGCTGGGAGGCCTGCTTCAATCCCTGGCGCTGCATTGGTCCCCCGGCACTGCTGCATCTGGCCCCCAAACCAGCACTGTAGCACTGTCATCCTGTTCATCGATTTGCTCAAGTGGGCACCAGTAATTTTTCCATTGTGAGACTTGTTATTGTTACTGTTTTTGACATATCAAATTCACCACGAGTAGCTTGCCAGGCTCCTGCCATGCGGGCGGAATACTCTCGGTTGCTTGTTGGGCTCTCCGAGAGGGGCGGAGGAATTGAACCCAGCTCGGCCATGTGCAAGACAAACGACCTACCTGCTGTGCTATTGCCCCGGTCCCCCAAAACCAGAAATTAAGTTAATTTAAGACTGCTTAAGTAAAAGGATGATAGCTGAAAGTTAAGCAGTGAAGCAAAATCCCCTAGTATCCAGGAGAATGACTGGGCATTTGTAGGAACTTTATAAACTTTGGTTAAGTTAGGTAGCCATTTATCAGAATTTGCCCTGCTTACATTATTATGTTAACAATTCCCTTATGTGATTTTAAATCATCTTTGTCATTTTTCTGTGCTTTTTCCCTATCATGGGCAAATGTTATTGTAGAGCAAGGGTGGGAAGATCCCATACACAGATTCATTGAATGACAAGTTGTATTTTATGATTTTTCTTTTTTGTACTCCTGGGCATTGTCCTTCTCTAAAGCTCATCTTACAGAATAACTGTACTTGCAGGAGAAAAAAGAAAAAGAGTCTGATAGCACAGCGGTTGGGCTTTTGCCTTTCATGCGGCCGACCCGTGTTTGATTCCTCCGCCCCTCTCGGAGAGCCCGGCAAGCTACTGAGAGTATCTCGCCCTCTCAGCGGAGCCTGGAGCGTGCATATTGGATATGCCAAAAACAGAAACAATAAGTCTCTCAGTGAGAGACATTACTGGTGCCCGCTCGAACAAATTGATGAGCAGTGGGATAACAGCGACAGTGATATACTGGTGGTAAACCAAGTAACATTGGGTGCTTCTCTCAGACTGGCCTGTATATGCTTTTTCTGCCCAGTGAAGCACCCCAGAGTCAGATGTTATCTGCATGCACCGCCATACTATTCTGTACTCCTGGGTTCCCAGGGTGCTTCCTGCAGTAGGGGATAGTACCCTTGGGTGTAGTTATGACATGCTTTGTTTTTATTCTGTTAAAGAAGATAGATTTCCAGGATGGGGAAGGGTGCTAAGTGAATTTCTTTTTTTAATAAGGCAGCAGACCAAGTACATTTGGGAACTTCTGGCTGAGTCAATATTTCCTAGGAAAAATTTATTTTACCACAGGTTGATTGAGGTATTAGTATAAGTGGTAATAAAGATTTCAGTCTTTGAAACGAGCTGTGCCAAAATCAACTCCCAGTCTTTTCTTCCTATGCCCATCCCTAGCCAAAGCAGCAGTATTGTAATAATACTACTGTTTTACAGTTTCCAGACCTCGTTCCTAACATTATCTGGTTTAATCTCAACAGTTTCGTGAGATAGCTGTTATTTCCAGCTTTTAAAAGAACCACAGGCTTAAGACTTTTTTTAAGATCATGTGGCAAGTATGTGACAGAGCTGTAACTCTCAAGTCCAGGTCTGACTATGTTTAAGTCTGGTTTTAGTTGTGTGTGTGTGTGTGTGTGTGTTTCCATTCTATCTTGGTTGCTTAAAAGGAAACAGCACACAGCATAGGAGGGTCAATCTACATGGATGGATTGTTGTGTATAATGAACTCTTCAATGTTTAAAACTAAAAGAGGTCACAGAAATGACTAAAATAAATGTTGGAGTAATATTAATGCTTCAAAATAAAACATGAAGCAAAATGTAGAAAAGCAAATTATTCATTTGGAAGAATAAAGATTTAAGAGCAACTTTGTAATGATCTTTTGGTTTATTAAAGAATCTTCTGTAGGAAGATTAAACCCAGCTGTTGTTAACATATACGAGGCCAGGCCTTGGGAGTAAAAGCAGAAAGGGTCGGGAGAAGTAAAACTGTAACTGAAGGGATGGAAGAATTTTTGGTAATACTGATTGTCAAATACTGAATTGGTTAGAGTATGTATTATGTCTCCTTTGCTGCAGACAGTAAAAATTTCTGTCTTTGCTAAATGTCTTATTTTTAAATTTATTTTCAGTCACCATGACATTACCAAGTTCCTCATGATTAGGTTACAGGTACACAGTGTTTTACCACCTTGTAATCCCTTCACCAGTGTCCACCTCCCTCCACCAAGGCCCCACCCCCATTTGCCTCCCACCCACCAGCTGCTTCTCTGAGAGGCTCTTTTTTATTTTTATATATAAATTCCTGAACTGCAGTTTGCAGTCCTGTTGCTGATAGAGTTTGACTTGGAACACTTGACCACCTCTCTGCACCACCTCCTCCTCCCAATCGAACCCTTCCCTCCACCGTGGACACTACCCCCTCCCTGTCCTCTGCCCAGCATCCGCAAGTGGCTTGCTTCCTACTGAGTGTCAGTTCTCACGTTCTTTGTTTCCATTGTCTGTGAGTATTTGTTGTTCCACTATTATGTTCCTTTATGACCCTAATAAGCAGATGAGGGAGATTGTACTGTGTGGCTGTCTCCCTCAGACCTCACTCCGAAGTGCTCTCTAGGTCCTTCCAGGTAGCCGCAAATTTCATGACTTTATCTTTCCTTATGGCCAACTAATATTTCATTGTGTGTAGGTACCATAGTTTGTTTATTTAACTGAATGTTTTCAAGTAGGATTTCACCAAAACCAAATAAATTTCTCTGGAGAGTGACTTCTTTTGATTAGTTTTTCACTAAATTAACATGAGCCTTAGCAAGAGAGATTTTCCTTCCCTCACAATCCAGTTCATCTCAGATGCTCTCTGAAATATTCAGTCAGTGCATTAATTTGCTACCAAAGCACTCATTCCATTGTGTATAGGTTCGGCAAACATTTACTTAACATCTACACTAAGCCCAACTTTGTGGTAAATTCTGTAAGAATGCAACGGCCACGATTTGAAACTGATTATGACTCTAGTATCTAATGCTGCATAAATTGGCACCACTGACTCCTACATAAGCCACTTATTTCATCTGAATTCAACTGTCTAAGAATTATAGTCACAACAGTTTAATATGGGGAAACCTAGTATCCACAGCTCAGTATGGTTAGCTCTTCAGGGGGACCTTGATAATAAGGAGAACTTTGCTTAGCATTCAGAGCTCAGGCTACAAACTCTGGACAAGATGCCTAATCGCAGATAGTGCTGCTATAAGTCAACACATCTTAGTTGCTTGGGAGGATCTTGCCTGAGGAAAACTGAACTAAGTATCAGAATCACTCTGGAGGTAGTAGCTGCTTTGCCAACTAAATTTTGGGTATTCATCTCTAACTGGCTAAGAGTTAGGGAGAGAGATTCACGTAACCAAAATCTGTTGCACGTCATTGAGGACTCAGGTGTGTACCATACACAGCTGTTCCCAGAGTTCGAAATGATAAGGAAATTTGGGGAGCTCGTTTGGAGGTTCTACAGGGGAATGTGCGGCTACTCATGTCCCCTCAATAGAAGAACCCCTGCCCAGTCTGTCTGGGGGAAAAAGCAAGGAGGTGCAAATCTCTGAGTCCTCAGCATATGGTAGGGTCAGGCTGAATGTGATTGTTGTGTTAGTGTAATCTGTGGATGGCCTTTGTCCTCCTAAGCACCACCTAGAAAAGAAAGGGAAAGCTTGAGTCAGTGGGGGATTTGTAACCTCTTTAGATTAGGAATGAAAACTAACCAGAAATGAGTTTGGGAGGGCTGGAGTGAGTACCACATGGAACCATATGAGTGATAGATTGGGGAGCAGGGAAAGGAGTGAGCACAATTACAAATTATGATTTGCAGTGGACTAGCCCTGCAGTTTGGTGGGGTAGGGCACACCCAATGGTGCTCAAGGCTGACTCCTGGCTCTGCACTTAGGGATCACTCCTGGCAGGCTCAGGGGACCATTTGGGGTGCCAGAGATTGAACCTGGGTTGACTGTGTGCAAGACAAGCACCATATCTCCTGTCCTATGCCTTTAGCCTGTATTTTTTAACATCACTAGGGAACTTGCTAGAAAAGTAGATTTGTGATTCTCATCCCAAGGCTAATGAATCAAAGATTGATTGAGACCTTTACATCTAACAAGTCTCTGAGTGATTGTGATAAACGTTCGAGTTTCAAAACCACGAGACAACAAGAACAGTGAGACCACGGGACTGGATAAGATGACATGTAATACCAGTGGGCTTAGCTAATGAAATGGAATAGTAACTGCAGTAGGAAAACTCAGATTTTATTATCAGGAAACTTTCAGTTTTAATAAACAGGCTCTAGCTATCTTGTTTATGTCACGCCCTTCTTGGTCATAGCACAGAAGTAAATCAAGTGAATTTAAAATAGATTAGTCCTAATCAGATCTGCAGACTCTCCACCCAGGTATTTTTCTCATATCTACTTACAGAATTTTTTCCCTCTTAGAAGTCTCATGGGAACCTCAGATCTCAAGCCCCACATGTGTCTTGTTATCTCTCCCTTCCGATGCATATCTCTGTGCTTTGCTTTATAGAACTGCACTACTGTCCATCCAGTCAGTTATTTTTAACTTATTTCTCAGTAAATTATTTTGATTCTACCATTGAAGTTATCAAAGGTTCCTGTTTCTCTCCATCCCTACTGGTTCCTAATTGACACCATCATTGCTTTCTCACTAGATCACTTTAATAGTCATTTGGCTATCATCTTAGCTACTGCATTCCCCCAGTTTCCAGTCTGTCCTCCGTGTGGTTAAAATCGGCTGGCTGAAATGCAAGTTTGATCAGTTCTTTGCTTCTGCCTATGCAGTTGCTCCCCAGTACTTTTCTTTTGAATGTACCGTCTAACTAGTACATTGGGCAGGGCACTTGCCTTGCACAGGCCCAACCTCGATTCAACTCCCACAACCCAGTGTGGTCCCCCAAGCCCCACAGGAGTGGTTCCTGAATGCAGAGCCATGAGTAAATACTGAGCACAGTCTGGAGTGGTTCCCCACCCCCCCCAAACAAACAAAAAAAAATTAAATGAAGTAATATGTCCTTTTTAACTTGGCCCTGGAGTCATTGGGTTAGGTCTCTTGACTTACTATGTAGCCGTATCTCTTTATCTTTGTCTTTTTAGACCTTTCCTGCTATTCCCTCCTATTGAAGGAATATTCCTTAACTTCTTTGACTAGGCTGACGCTGCTAATCCTTCAGGGGACCGCTGAGATATTGCTTCTTTTACAAACCCTTCTTTGACCTTCTGAAGTCTAGTTCCAAGTAAATATCCAGAATTTCCCTCTTGCATTTCATGTATTACTGCTATTGTAGTTGTCTTTTTTTATTTATTAGACTTTCTCCCCTTCTAGACCTACTAGATTGTAGTGACCCCAAGGTTTAAGAATATCTGCTATATCATCATCATGGGCTCTGAAACATAACCTGTAAATAGCAGGTGCATAGCAAACTTGTTGAAATAAGTATTAATATTCTGATTGTGGCCATTTGAAATAATTGTAAAGGTTAATGGTCAGTTCCCTCTACCATTGCTCCCAGGTTTCCTCCCGCCACCCCCATGGTCTTTTGAAATAGGTTTAAGGAGTCCATGGATAGGAATTTGTATTTTTTACCCTTCACTCATCCCTATTCATTTAATCCTCTCTATTTATCATTTCATATATTTATCATTTTTTAATGTATCATTTATCATTCATTGTATTAAGTGCATTCTGTATGCTGGACACTATGCTAGCTGTTAAATTTCTACTTGACATGATTCAAATAGTCTGCAAGAGGAGCTGTCCTGTTGTGGAGGAAATAGATAATTTAAAAGTAGCTTATGTATGCCACATCAAAGCCTAGAAAGAGAACCAAGTGCTCAGAAGACAGCTCGGAGATGCAGCCAACATCATTTGGAGAGCCAGGAAGTAGTGATGTACATCAAATTTAGCATTTAAAATAGTTTGGATGACTTTTTCAGGTAAAGACTAGGAGCAGACTGTCCAGCCAAAGAAACAGATAGAAGATGTCCACGAGTGGACAAGAGAAGGTGCTGCTTTATGACCATAGGTCAAGGCACTGGGAAGGAAAGCAGGCTAGGCGTGATATGGGGAGGTTTGTGCTTTATAATTCTTATGGTATGAAAGACACTGAAGGAAGTTGATACTGAGCTAGATCAACAAGATCTAGCACAGCGGAGAGATGGGAGCAGTCAGGATTTAAGGAAGGATTTGGAAGGCATAGGATAGTGAATGGATATGAAAGACATTTTGGATGAAAAAATAGACCAGACTGTTAGTGGTGAACTAGACTTGTACAGAGTGACAGAAACTCTCCTAACCACCTTCTTTCTCTCCTATAGTTCCTAACTAATATGAAGCCAGGATTTTACAGAATAACTTGCAGCAAAACTCCCTACTGCCATAACCATCGACTTGCAAACTCTTGAAGGAGGTAGAAAAGGGGAAAGGAAAGGTCACCCAGGAAGCCTCTGGCCTTGTGAGTAAGAAACATTCTTGTTAACTTGTTGGGGGAGAAAAATAGCACCTAACTCATCATCTCATAGTCATTTTTGTTTCTTGTACTTCAACTTGTTAAACATGTAATGTTCTGCAACTCAGTCACATGGGATTCGTGGAGAATTTTAAAAACTTCCCTCTCTGGTGACTAAGCTCTGAATATTCCAGTCTCAGCTTTACATCAGCATGCATTTTCTGATCCTTCCAAGAAATCATATTTAGCATTCTTTAGTAACACTCATTAATATGTTTTAAGATTTTAAGCACTTTGAAGGCTGTTGTTTTCTCCAGCCCTTAGATTTGTAAGTGAAGAAGCCAAGTCAGATAAGGTGAAATGTCTTTTCTGAGATCACATGGCCACTGGCAGCGGAAAGTCAGTGTGCGTCCGGCCCTCTATAACTTAGAGTTTGCAGGGAGGAGGGGCAGGTCTTTCAGAGGCTGAGAGAGCATCCTCAGATCTTCTCGCCCCTTCTCACCCGCTCTTGTCAGATCCCGGAACTAAGCAGGGTGAAGCCTGGTTAGTACTTGGATGGAAGATCATCATCAGTCTTTGTGTGTTGGCCCATTTTCATAAGTAAGTTTAGAGATTTCTTATCCTGGTTTGGCTTTGTCCATTTGTTAGTAAGATAGAAGTAACTAAACTAATCCCTAGGGCTAGGAAGACAGTATAGGAGTGAGTGAAGTTTCATGCCTGCATGTGGCCAGCCCCGTTTAATCCCCTGCACCAACAACATCACTAGCTACACCGTTGGATGCCCCAAGAACAGTAGGAAATGGCGGGAGAGACCGCTGAGCTCCCCGGGGTGGCCAGGGCTAGTCCCAGCAATACCACAGCCTAAGACCCAGCTGCAAACTAGTTGACAGGAATCACCTGTAGGGTACGCTGAGTGTGACTTGGGAACTACTCTCAATGAATTAATTAATCACGTTAGCCTTTAACATGCACATAATAAGCATTTAATAAAGGTTTTGAATCTTTAAAACTAAACACTGATCCACTTACATATTTTATTTTTTAAGATTTTTTCCCTTTATCACCTAAGTGTTTCCTTAGCATGTTTATAATAGAATCAGTGTTTTTTATATCATAGCTTTATTAGAAAACTATGTGATAGGTACTTTGAAAAATTAGTAATGACATTTCTGCAGTCATGTTATTTTGTTGTATTGAATTTTTTTCCATAGTGTGAGAGAAGAAAATAATGAAGATGTTTTTATTATTTAAACTTACTTTATAAATATCAAGTAGTTTTTAAAAAGAGTACATGACTTCTTGACAAATAAATCTCAGAATCAGTAAAAGCAGTGAAAATGAAACTGAGGACTTTTCTTACCTTACTATCTTTAGCAGAGTTGCATATAAAAGCAGTGTTCGTTGTTTTTATTAAGTCCATATAATTTTCCATTTTTCGTTTTATTAATAAGCCCCATCACTATTAGCTTCAGGATTTTGCTATCTTTCTGCTAAAGTATATGACTGAAGTTAGTTAATTAGAGGTATGTTGCGGAAATGTGCTTCTGTTGTGAAATCAAATTAAAACCTGTTTGTTACTCCTTTGATGTGCATTGTCAGAAAGGAAAAAGAAAAGAGAGGAAAAGTGGGCCTGAGAGAGAATACTGGCTTGCCTTACACGGGGCCCATCCTGGCTTGATTTCCATCATTCTATGTGGTCCCAGCTTACTGTCAGGAGTGACAGCCGGGTACAGAGCCGGGTGTAAGCCCTGACAACCGCCAGATGTACAAACACAACCCACCCCCCCAAAAAAAGGAGAAGAGAATGAGGGAGGGAAGGAGAGAGAGAGAGAGAGAGAGAGAGAGAGAGAGAGAGAGAGAGAGAGAGAGAGAGAGAGTTCCAAGTAAGAAATGATTGATTATTTACTACTGCTCTTCCACGACAGAAAGGCCCGATTTCTGTGATTCCTATCATGTCTATGTCAAAGTTTCCCACGTGTTAGTTGAGATGATATTATGCTAGTGCAGCTGCTTGACAAACTCCCTGTTGTACTTTTTCCTAGAGGCCCCCAAGGCAGGCATGGCTTCGGGAGAAAAGTTGAAGAGGACAGACAGAGTGCTAAGAGTCAGTCAGCTGGACGCGCTGGAGCTGAACAAGGCCCTGGAGCAGCTCCTTTGGTCCCAGTTTACCCAGTGCTTCCACGGGTTCAAGCCAGGCCTGTTGGCCCACGTGGAGCCAGAAGTGAAGGCGCTCCTGTGGCTGCTCTTGTGGCGATTCACCGTCTACTCCAGAAACGCCACCGTGGGGCAGTCGGTTTTGAATATCCAGTACAAGAATGACCTGTCCTCCAACTACCAGCCCCCGACCAAGAGCCAGAAGCTCTGGTACGCCGCCTGCACGGTGGGCGGGACGTGGCTCGAGGAACGCTGCTACGACCTGTTCCGGAACCACCACTTGGCGTCGTTCGGGAGAGTGAAGCAGTGCCTCAACGTCACCATCGGGCTCTTCAAGTTAGGAGGGCTGATTAACTTCCTGGTGTTCCTTCAGAGAGGCAAGTTCGCCACCTTGACGGAACGCCTCCTGGGCATCCACTCGGTGTTCTGTAAGCCCCAGAGTGCCCGTCAGGTCAGCTTTGAGTACATGAACAGGGAACTGCTCTGGCACGGCTTCGCCGAGTTCCTGATTTTCCTCCTACCCCTGATCAATATCCAGAAGCTGAAGGCCAAGTTGTCTTCCTGGTGCATCCCTGTGAGCGGTGCCCCCAACGGTGACAGTGTGTTAGCCACCAGTGGCAAAGAATGCTCTCTGTGTGGAGAGTGGCCCACCATGCCGCACACCATCGGCTGCGAGCACATCTTCTGTTACTACTGTGTCAAGAGCAGCTTTTTGTTTGACATCAACTTCACGTGTCCCAAGTGTGGCTCAGAGACGCAGAGTGTGCAGCCATTGAAATCGGGGATTGAAATGTCAGAAGTGAATGCTCTCTAGTCACGTCAAGTGCTTTCTCTGAAGAAAATGGTATCATTATGTCTAGATCCTTCATCGTCATCACCCCATTTTTTAGATGTCTCTAAGAGGGTGTGGGTTGCTCAGTTACTAAGTTACCATCTTCTCTCTTTTCAGGTTTTACTGAACTCTTATCATAAAAAAACCATGTAATGCTAAATATATTATGAAAATACCTTTTTTAAACAAAAAATCATTGCATTAAATGTTAATGTCATGAATAATGCGTAGTTGTTTTTTTGTTGTTAGATGACCACTAGGAATATATTTTCATTTTGCTGCTCCTAAAAAGAGGTTAAACTTTAAAAATAAAAGAGTTTGGAGACTCTGGAATGAGCGTGCATTTGTTCTCACAAATAACATGATGCCATTGTAATCTGGTCATGATAAGGCCATGTTTTAAACCTTAAGATCTGATGCCCCAGTTGTAACCTTAAGCTTTTCTTTGAAGACTTTTTTTTCAAGGAGATCATTTGGCTTCATTCTCAGGAATGATGGCTCCTAGAAGCCTAAAACTGATGTTTTTCCAGCTTTTTGATCTCACTAAAGCAAGAGCTTCTTGCCTAATATTTCCAGTAAAGTCCAGGCACTCACTGTCATTAGTCTGCCTGGGATTACTTGCACATTCCTGACCCAGGATGGATAAACAGTGTTGCTCATTACTCAAATCAGGGTGAAACCACTTCATTGATACCACATGAACTAAAATAGTAGAGGAGGCATTTCACCACAGGATACTGTGGTACTGTCATAAGCACGGTGTTGATGGATAAAGACAGTAGAGCCTCAGGATCTACATTTGCCTTCTTTATACTTGATTCTGCTTGCACTGTTTGTCATTATTTTTGTTCGTTTGGGAGGCCACACCTTAGGGTTTACTCCTGGCTCTGCACTCATGGATCACTGCAGGTATGACCCAAGGGACTTTATGTGGTGCCAGGGATCAAACCCAGGTCAGTTACATGCAAGGCAGCCAGCTGTGTTACCTGTGTGCTCTTGCTTTGGTTCCACTACTTGCATTTTTTAATTTTATGAGTGATCAGGTTTGAAATGGACATAAGTAACTGAATTGTTGTTGAGATCTCAGATTTGAAAGGATGAAAACCAACAAAATTTTACTAGACCAAATCTATAATCTGAGTAGGTGCCATATTGTCAGAATTTTAATGAAGAAACACAGTAGATTCTACATTTGCTAATGAATAGAGTTATCAGTCTTATGGGGATTGCATTTTCTTTCTCATAAACCCTAATGCCAATTCAAACAGTATGTTCGTTTTTTTTTTTCTAAATTTTTCTTTTTTAAAAAAAAAATCTTAGTCCTTTTTCTTTTTTAATCTGCCACCCCACCCTCACCCTGACCTCACAAGCTCCAGGAACTGCGCTTTTCTGTTCATAGGGTTCTAGCTGGGCAACTAAAACATATTTTGTTAGCTGAGTGACTAAACCTAACTTCACAGATAGGACAGATAGAGATGTTTTTGTTTTGGGTGGAGGACATCACTGTGGTAATACATATTTTTTGTTGTTGAGGTATCATGATTTACAATGACATGTGTGTCTGTGTTATATGTAACTTATGTATATGGTTTAGAGGCGAGGCAGCATAGAGTGTTGCTCAGGGGCAATCCTTAGCTCTTTGCTTGGGGGTCACTCAGCAGTGCCAAGAGACGGTGCAGTGCCAGGGATGGAACTGGGGCCCCGGCATGCAGAGTAGGCTTCGCATGTGCTCTGCTCATTGAACTATCCAGCCCAGCAATGCTGATATTAGTGTGGGTCTGACTCCACCCAGGACCCAATACACAGGCAGATATGGGAAGGGATTTGAAATGCAAGATAATCATTATGGATCCACACCAGTGAGAGAAAATGACAAATAAGCAGAGACAGACACACAGAAATATGAGGTAGACGTATCAGAGCCTGGTAGCATTGGCCAACCAGGGAAGGTGCTCTGGAGCCAGCAGTCAGGCCCTTGGATCTGCACATTCAACCACTAGACGTGCCTCTTTGGGAAACTCGTGACCATGGGCACAGCTGCTCTGCAAGGCTAAGGCAGACATTAAAGAGCGTGACCTGAAAGCAGCTGCCAACCTACTGATGGGCAGTCAGATTTACTCCGGTTGATACCTTGTGTATTAGATGCATTCATGAGTAAACTGAAACTCTTCCCCTCATAGGATTTGTGTTCTTGAAGGAATGATGGTAAATGCAGGTGTTAGATACTTTCAGATGTTAGAAATACTTGGAAGAAAGGTGAAAGCCACAAGGGATGGTGTTTCATTTTAGTGGTTTTTGTTTCTGAAACAGTTGAGTAGGCCCAAAAAGTAAAAGCAAGGAATTAGGGCCAGAGAGATAGTATCCGAGGTTAGGTGCTTGCCTTGCACCTGCTAGCCAGTGGGCAGTCCACAGCACCCTCGATGGTTTTCCTCAGCACTGCTAGGAATGATCTCTGACAGCAGAACCAGGTATAAACTCAGGGGCCAGGGCAATACCACAGCTGGTAGGGCGTTTGCCTTGCACACTGCTGGCCCAGGTACAACCCCCAGCATCCTACATGGTCCCCCAAGCACCACCAAGTAAGTCCTGAGTGCAGAGCCAGGAGTAAACCCCTGAGCATCACTGGGTGTGACCCAAAAAGAAAATTAATTAATTAATTAATTTAAAAAAACTGAGCATTGCTGGGTATAGCCGAAAAAAGAAATATTATTTTGTATTGTTTTGTGTGGGTTTTTTTTTTTTTTTTTTTTGGTCACACCTGGCCGTGCTCCATAGCTCTGCATTCAAGAATCACTCCTGGTGGCTCAGGAGACCATAGAGAATGCTGGAGAGTGAATCTGGGTCAGCTGCATGCAAGGCAAGCACCCTGCCTGCTGTACTGTCTAGCCCCAGAAAAAAAGAAATTACACAAAGTTAAAGTTGAGATAACTGGCAATCCCTGAAATGAAGTGTGCCAGGGATGCTATTTCGGATTAAATATTTGGTAGTATTATTTAGGTGTTATGATAGGCCTTTCTGAGGGATACTTTGAATAAATCTCTGAATAACATAAGGGAGAAAACAAGGAGTATATCAAGAAAAGTCATTGGCAGTTTCCCATTCCCTGCAAGGAGAAGTCACTTCCCGTCTGAGGAACAGAGTTTACAGGCTAAGGACCAAGCTGTGCAAACTATGTGGGAAAAAAAAGTTTAGATTAATTCTAAGAATAAGGAAGTCCACTAGGACAATTTAAGTGGGAAAACGACATCAGATTTGCTTTATGGGATCACTAATATTTGAACAGTCATCACTGTCATCCCGTTGTCCATCAATTCATCCAAGTGGGCACCAGTAACGTCTCTATTCTTCCAGCTCCTAGATTTTAGCAGCCTCTCCTTACTCCTCTATTCTTCCAGCTGCTAGATTTTAACAGCCTCTCCTTACTCATCTTTCCCAAAGATTGGAGGCTCTTTCAGGGTCAGTGGAATGAGACCTATCATTACTGATTTTGACATATTGAATACGCCACGGGGAGCTTGCCAGGCTCTGCCGTTCGGGTGGGATGCTCTCATAGCTTGCCGGGCTCTCCGAGAGGTAATTTGAACAGTTACAAGTGAAAATCAGATCAGCTGCAGCAGTGTGCCCCATAGCCCTTATTTCTGTTAGGTTTGTGGCATAATTAACAAAATTTCTCTGAAATAATCAGGAACACAGAAATAAGCAAAAGATTAAGAAACCAAAATAGAGTTTCGTGGATCCCATGTACCATCTACTCATAATATAGTTTCCTAAAAGGAGGCTGCTTTATTTGAATAAAATTTTAAAGAATGCTCACCTTGTATTAAAAGTAATACAAGGAAGGAAGAAAAATCACACTAACAGGAAATCAGAGAAAATCTGATAAAAAAAAAAAACAATGGGGGGACCTTAACTGGTAGCATTTAAAGTAGAACACACTCAGGACTGGAGCAGTAGCACAGCGGGTAGGGCGTTTGCCTTGCACGCAGCCGACCCAGGTTCGATTCCCAGCATCCCATATGGTCCCCTGAGCACCACCAGGAGTAATTTCTGAGTGCATGAACCAGGAAAGACCCCTGTGCATCGCCCGGTGCAACCAAAAAAACAAACAAAAAAAGAAAAATAGGGACACACTCCCTGAGGCCCACTAGGAGAGACGCTGAGTGCAGAGCCAGAAGTAAGCCCTGATCACCTCTGGGTGTGGCCAAACACCACCCTTCCAAAACACTAAGATTAAAGTAGGGACATGCTGTGAGAACTGCTGGATTAAATGAAAAGTAAGTGGGGATAAAGTGGCCTCAGCTCAACCAAAGTTACCTTGTATTATTTAGTGAGAAGGCAAGAACATTACTATTGCTGTATTTGAAGAAGCCTTCAAAAGGAGTTGGCACTTACAGCAAACAATTTATTTGAAACATTTGCTTTTAACAAAAACCTGCCCTTCCCCTGCCAGCCCTTCCCTTCCTCCCCACTTCCTCTCCCTGCCCAGTCCAGTCCCTTTGCTGTATTAAGAAAAACTATTCTTTCCCTTTCAGCCAGAACAGTTGATCTTATTGTCTACAGAACTAATGTTTCATAGTTCTGCGCAGCTAAAACTACAAGTAACTTGGCATCTGTTTTCTTGTATATTTGCTTCCTTTTTCCCTTCAAAAAGAATATAAATCACAAATCAAAATAGAATATGCCTATGTGTTTCTTTTCATTTGTTTCAATATTAAAAAAAACACTTTGGTTTTAAAATGCTAACCAAAAATGCATGTACTATTTTGTATGATGGTTATGGAATCCTGCCTTGAGTTGTTATTCTTGCAATTATAATAAGTCAAATAAGGTTAAACTAAGTCACTTCTAAGACAAGATCCAAAAGTATGGTTATTCAGTCAGCAATTCACTTTACTTCTCTTACTGTAACAGTAGAATAACATTTTTTTTATTAATAGATTTAACTCATGCCTTACTGAAGTCCCAGACCCATTAAAACAAACCTATCTGGTTAAAAAAAAAGCTGTTAAAAAAATTATAAAAACTTGGATATAGATTCATTGAGACAATACTCAGTGTAGCACTGTCAATAATAAAATGAGAAATAAAACTAAAACATTCCACCAAAAGGGGAATACATTAAATGGTATAGCTATTAAATTGCCTCAAACGGTTACATACAACAGGAAGGAATCTTTGGTTTAGTTTTTTTTTTTTAAGGAATCTTATATAAAATAAGTATGAATAATTTTGATTGTATGGGAAAGTACTCAGAATGTAATGTTAAAATTTAAGGACTAGTATAGACACAAGATCGAACAGCTGATGAATGTATTATTGCTTTGTATGAGTCCCTAAAATGACCATACACGATATTTCTCTGGGCGGTGGTGCTCAGGGTTTTAGGAAGACTGGGGGTGGGCTCAGTCTGAGTCCCCCTCAGCCCAGTCTCGAGACCAGAGACCATCACATGTGCTCTGGAGCTGCTACGGGGAGCCATGCAGAGCCAGACGTGGAAAGTGCAGCCTCATACAGACCATGTGTGTGTCCCAAACCATTGGTCTGTCTGCCCTGCCTAAGACCACCATATTTCTTCCTCTGAGAATTAAGACACCAAGTCGGACCCAGATTATTGTATTCCTTCCAGATCTGAATCCAAATGCTCACATGCCTGAGGGAGTTTTCTGGTTTGATTGCCAATAAGGCATAATGCAACCTTGAACTTCAGTTGCAACTTCAGTCGCAGTTCTGAATTAGGAGAACCAGAGGTGTCCAGGATGGTTCTTTCCTAAATTTATCACTAGGTATTTAGTGACCAGCATCCCCAGCAGCTTCTGATCTTTTCTAATTGCACATCAATTTCCAAGAGTACTTGTTTAGTCAATAAAATGATAAAATGATGGAATTGTCTTCCACTAATGGAAGTTATGGTTAATTTCTTTTAAAATGCTTAGCTGCGGACCAAATTAAAAAAAGACGAATCATGTTCTTTGAGATCAAGGACTCCCATCCAATATTGCACATGATATTCGTTAGCATCCCTTTGAAAAATGTGAAGCATATCCTTCCATTTCAACCTGAATCTTCTGCTAATGGCAAAGAAACTGTGAATGTGCTGAGGGGAGAGATTACGTCTTTCTTTCTGTAGCCCTACACCTTCCCAAACTGGCAAAGTACAGATGTTCAGTAAATAATTGAAGAAGGTAAGAGAGGAGTTTAACCATGAAATTCCTCAAAATACTGAGCAGAGCGGTTGATGGTATTATTGTGGAAAGATTTCTACATGCATTTCTATTATAGTATAGAAAGGCCGGTATCCCCAGTTTGCCTTTATAGTGTTTCTTAGGAGTGCCATTTTTAATTTAAACTGTTCTGTGGCATTCTTGCTTTGAGGGAAAACACAGTTGGAATTCAGAAGCACAATAAGAGAATTAATAACTTTTCTTTGAAAATACATGCAATTTTGGAGCTGTCAATTTCAGCTATGTCTCTTTAAATACTTTTTCTTCTAGAATCCAACTGGGTAGATGGGATTTTTTTTTTAATTCCATTATAGAAGTAATAGCCCTGTTTTGGTGTTTTGTAAGCAGATAATATTCTGCTAGTGACTGTCTTTTCAGTAATGCATTGCTCTGAATTCTGAATTCTATTATTTTACATCTACAGAAGCTTAAAGTGTATTTTTTATAAACAGCAAACTTCACCTCATAAAAATTCATTACATAAGGGCATAAACAAGTGCTTTTCCTTCTAGTCATTGGCAGTAAGTGATTCATCAGTTTTCCTCAGAAAACCAATTTCATTGCAGATGTTCTGTAATTTCCAATCTCCCTGAATTGTGGAACCATATCACACAATCCCAAAGCAAGGAATATAAGGATTTTTTTTGAAGGTCTGTGCTTAGTGTCTTTAATAGGATTGAATATCATTTGCTGTCTCATCAACTTTATTTTAAAAATATTAAGTAATCAGTTTTCTATTCTTTCCTGCACATATTGATTCCACACATAGATGATAAAAAAATTAAGCTTACAGATTGCTTGATGTCTGAAAATACCCTTTTCCTCTTTTTCTCCTTTTTCTGAAATAAGACTAGAAATATCACATTTTTCCCTACGTCTAGACACATTTTTCTCAACCGTGTTTATATTCACTTTTTCAGCCTCACAGTAAGAGAGGAATGTAAAGGATGGTGGGAAGTTCGAGAAATGAGTGTTTGTTCAATAATGAAATTTCTAAGAGTTAATTTTGGGCAGACCACCTTTACTAATATTTGGTCATAGTTTTGTCTGGGGTTCTAGTGTTAAGAATTGACAATGGTCATATAGATAGAATACATGGAATTAAAGGGGGCATGGAATAACTGCAGATTGTAGGTCAAAGGCCATATATGACAGTAAAAATTTTTCAGAAATGCTAATAGGGAATAAGGTAAAACTTCATGAATATCTTAGTAGAGACCACACTTTTAAATGCCAGGACCAGTGAATAGACACTTGGCCATGAGTTATAAAATTTATGGGGGGAGAGGGGGCTGCAGCAGGCAAGAAGGGGATGGTGGTACCGTGCATTATGATTGGGGGCGACAGGGGTAGTGAGTCAAGGGAATTTTTGTGGTAGTGGGGTACAGTAACTTCCTATGTTGATACCAGAAACTACCACTCATGACCATGTTTGCTACACTCTAATGAGAAAAAGATGCTAGGAAGAACACACAGCAGGGCAGAGAGCTCAGAGAACTCAAGCCTGTAATAGTCTTGGTTGGAGTCCAGGTGCCACTGGATCCACTGAGCACTAATGCTGAAGCCCATAAGCACTTCGGGCTGTAGCCTCAAAACAAGACAAGGACAACAAAAATCCATTCTGAAATGAAGCAGTGGAATCTGAAACATGAGGCTTAAAGTTGGTAGCGACACCAAGTTGTCAAGTATTGTGAGGGTGAACTGATATTTCTGAGATAACCAATTAGATTTTGAGGTTGGTCCTTTTTAACAGATCTGCCTTTCACTGCAGCTCTGATAACCCACGTATTTACCTTAATGAATGATATAAGGAAAGTCCACAGGCTTTACTTAGAAGCACCATAAGCACCATTCTTATGTATGGTGTCAAGTGTATTCTGAGAAGTATGCGAATCTACCCATGATTCTGACATCATGCCTGAAATTAAATCGTCAGTGGAAAGCAGTATTTCTATAAAGCAGGGCATTATCTATAGTATAGATTATATGCATTTATCTTGTCACCAAGCAAGGATTATGATGAAAAGTAGCTCCTGGCAAAAAAGTATAGTCGAAATGACATCTGCACTTATATGTTCATTGCAGCACTGTTTACAATAGCCAGA
The DNA here is from genome assembly GCF_027595985.1 of Sorex araneus. Lineage (NCBI taxonomy): Eukaryota > Metazoa > Chordata > Mammalia > Eulipotyphla > Soricidae > Sorex > Sorex araneus. Next base: position 71,649,095 of record NC_073303.1, read on the forward strand.
ATCTGGAAAAAACCCGAGTGCCCTAGAACAGATGACTGGTTGAAGAAACTTTGGTACATCTATACAATGGAATACTATGCAGCTGTTAGAAAAAATGAGGTCATGAAGTTTGCATATAAGTGGATCAGTATGGAAAGTATCATGCTAAGAGAAATAAGTCAGAAAGAGAGAGACAGACATAGAAAGATTGCACTCATCTGTGGAATATAGAATAATAGACTAGGAGTCTAACACCCAAGAATAGTAGAAATAAGTACTAGGAGGTTGACTTCACGGCTTGGAGGCTGGTCTCTCATTCTGGGCAACTCAGAGAAGGAAACACCAAGTAAAATGTGGTCGGAGGTCATGCGGGGGAGGGGTGACGAATGCCGAATGTAGACTACAGACTAAACACAATGGCCGCTCAACACCTTTATTGCAAACCACAACACCTAATCAGAGAGAGAGAATGAAAGGGAATACCCTGCCATAGTGGCAGTTTGGGGTGGGGGGAGACGGGACTGGGGAGGGTGGGAGGGATGCTGGGTTTACTGGTGGTGGAGAATGGGCACTGGTGAAGGGAAAGGTTCTCGAACTTTGTATGGGGGAAACATGAGCACAAAAATGTATGAATCTGTAACTGTACCCTCACGGTGATTCACTAATTAAAAATAAAAAAAAAATTAAAAAAAAAAGAAAAAAGAAAAGTAGCTCCTGTACACATATACATAAACAATGGAGCACAAATGAAAGCATTCTGTCTCATCTCTTGCACAATCCAATTACTAGCACTGTAGTACTGTTGAACTGTCATTCCATTGTTCATCTATTTGCTGGAACGAGCACCAGTAATGTCTCCATTGTGAAACTAATTGTTACTGTATTTGGGCTATCAAATATGCCACAGGTAGCTTGCCAGACTCTGCCGTGCAGGTGGGATACTCTCGGTAGCTTGCCAGGCTCTCCGAGAGGACGAGGAATCGAACCCAGGTCGGCCACGTGCAAGGCAAATACCCTACCTACTGTGCTATTTCTCCAGCCCAATTACTAGTATAATATATTTTTACTTATTCTACTTCAGATTCATTTTTGAATGCCTTCTTATATAAACTGAAGTTTAAGGTCACTGGAATGATAACCTCCCTCATTTCCATTCAGAATGGTGATTATTGAACAATCATCACATGAACAAAATTATTGAAATTTTGCTAAACAAAATTTAGTTTGTTTAGCACGCAGAATCCAAAGAAAAGTAGGAGCCAGAGATCCAGAGAAGTTGCTGAAGGTAAATAGGTCAGGTTCTTAGAGAACTTTTGAGAAATAAATAATGCATTCAATTAGGACCATAGAGAGTTACTGCAGGAAGATAACTTTTGGGTTAACAGTTGGTAAGAAGGAGAATTATCTTCAGACAAAACAAAAGGAAGACATAAAATGAAAAATATAAATACTCTTGAGATTCAAAATACAAGCCCTTGACAAGCAAGATTTGATAGTAATCGTTAGGGACCATACATTGTAACAAGCACTATGCTTAGCTAAGTTCAAAATATGCCTAAATTTATATAAGAAGTTATAATTATGTCATTTAAAGCTACTGATATCTTCTGCGGTGCAGAAGCTTCTTAGTTTAATGTAGTTCCATTTGTTTATCTCTGTTTCCACTTGGTTGGCCAGTTCCATGTCATCTTTGAAGATACCTTTATCTTCAATATCGTGGAGGGTTTTGCGAACCTTGTCCTCAATGTACCTTATGGTTTGTGGTCTGATGTTGAGGTCTTTAATCCATTTTGATCTGACTTTTTTGCATACATTAACTAAAAAGCTTCTGCACCTCAAAAGATACAGTGACCAGAATGCAAAGACAAGCTACAGAATAGGAAAGGATATTCACCCAATACCCATCAGATAAGGGGTTGATATCAAGGGTATATAAGGCACTGATTGAATTCTACAAGAAGAAAACATCCAACCCCATCAGAAAATGGGGCAAAGAAATGAACAGAAACTTTTCCAAAGAAGAGATATGAATGGCCAAAAGGCACATGAAAAAGTGCTCTACATCACTAATCATCAGGGAGATGCAGATCAAATCAACTATGAGATACCACCACACACCACAGAGAATGGCACACATCCAAGAGAACAAATGCAACCGCTGTTGGAGAGAATGTGGTGAGAAAGGGACCCTTCTACACTGTTGGTGGGAATGCCGACTGGTTCAGCCCTTTTGGAAAACAATATGGACGCTTCTCAAAAAATTAGAAATTGAACTTCCATTTGACCCAGCAATACCACTGTTGGGAATATATCCCAGAGAAGCAAAAAAGTATAGTCAAAATGACATCTGCACTTATATGTTCATCGCAACACTGTTTATAATAGCCAGAATCTTGCAAAAACCCGAGTGCCCGAGAACAGATGACTGGTTAAAGAAACTTTGGTACATCTATACAATGGAATACTATGCAGCTGTTAGAAAAGATGAAGTCATGAACTTTGCATATAAGTGGATCAACATGGAAAGTATCATGCTAAGTGAAATAAGTCAGAAAGAGAGGAACAGACATAGGAAGATTGCACTCATCTGTGGAATATAAAATAATAGAGTAGGAGACTAACACCCGAGAATAGTAGTACATAATACAAGGAGGTTGGCTCCATGGCTTGAAAGCTGGCCTCACATTCTGGGGAAAAGGCAACTCAGATAGAGAAGGGAACACCCAGTAAAATGTGGTTGCAGGCCATGCGGGGGAAGGGTGATGCGTGCTGAAAGTAGACTAGAGACTTAACAGGATGGCCACTCAACACCCCTATTGCAAATCACAACACCCAATTGGAGAGATAGAGCAAAAGGGAATACCCTACCACAGAATCAGGGTGGGGTGGGGGGAGATGGGATTGCAGGGTGGGAGGGATGCTGGGTTTATTGGTGGTGGAGAATGGGCACTGGTGAAGGGATGGGTTCTCGAACATTGTATGAGGGAAACACGAGCACGAAAATGTATAAATCTGTAACTGTACCCTCATGGTGATTCACTAATTTAAAGAATTAATTAATTAATAAAAATAAAGCTACTGATATCTGGAAAGGTTTATGTACCAGGATATTCATCTTATTGACTATTGAAAAACTCAACAACAACTAAATATCTTCAACAATATTCAGTTTAAATAAATAATTCCACGGAAAATATTTATCAACATAAGATTTTTATTCTATATTCTAGAATAAAAACTTCAAGTGTTAGAAGCAAATATATAGTATATGCTTTTGTAAAATCAAAAGACCAGAGAAATTTATACCAAGGTGATGGTAGTTGCCATATTTCAGAAATTGGAATATTTTTAATTTCCTTCTACTTAATATTCTTTATTTTCCAAATTTATGAAATAAATATGTAAACATATAAAAGCATGTTTATTCTACTTTATAACAAATAAATGTTAATAACAGTTCCCCCTATCACTGTGAATACTCATTACTGATATAGACCAAGTAATACTGTTTGAATAGAGCAACTTTTCAGTACAAGTGAAAAATTTAGATATTTCAGGACTTTTGACCCCAAAATTCCATTTTTCAGAATCATAAGAAAGCAATTCATATGAGGATGATGATTTAGGTGCAAATATGTACATCACAAGTCACATTCCTAATGTTACTTCTAACGTTAACATGATTGCTGTTTTATTATAATACAACTCAATGTATTTTATTATTCCTGGTAGTTTACCAAGAATCAATGCCAAGGGCTCTTTTTGGCACTAAGTACCTCTGTTGCTGGGTGCCTAATTGTTGTAGCAACAATGCAGAAATAAAGACTTCTTTTTAACCTCCTGATGTTTCACCTTCCCCCCAACATTGGGTGAAAAACTAAATGGTAACTTTTGAATCTTATTCTATCATGCCACTCACAGCTTACCCCGAAGAACCTGATGAGACTAAAGTCCTACCATCACAGCATAGACCTGCCCCAAGCTGCAAGTGGTAAAAGCCGCCTGGTGCCCATCTTCACTTAGGGAAATCTGCCCTGTACCCATTGAGCCAGACGTGGTCTTGGTTTCTCCCCTTAAAATATGTTTCCTTGGGGCTGGTGCAATAGTACAGCAGGTAGGGTGCTTGCCTTGCACGCCAACAACTGGGATTCAATCCGAGGCATCCCATATTGTCCCGAGGGCCACCAGGATTAATCCCTGAGCGCAGCCAGAGTAAGCCTTAAAGCACTGCCAGTTTTGCCACCCCTTTCTCACCAAAGAAAAAGAAAAGAACACATGTTTTCTACACTTAGAGAAATTAACCAGCTTTTAAAAACAACAACAGCATAACTCAGTTGCCTAATTCTTTCACATTGAAGAATAAGAATACAATAACTAGGTAATTTCCCCCATTAACACTAGCATTCCATACATGTGTGAGTGGGGAATTTATGGAATAAATCTTGGAGAAGTCCTAGTCAAAGTTACTTGAGGAAGGAATATTCAAAATGACTATTTTGACCGAGACTTGGGGTGGGGAATGGCGGGATTTATAACCCTAAAATCAGCATAGGATTGGTGAAGAAATTTGCATAGTCTCCTTCTCACATTTCTGAAGAAATACAACCCATGTATAAATCGGTTTCTTCAGGGAACCAGCAAGATACGTGTGTGTGTGTGTATATATATATATATATATATATATATATATATATATAGAGAGAGAGAGAGAGAGAGAGAGAGAGAGATTTTTGAAATTACATTATGTTATATAAGTTTCATGTTTATGTTATAAGTCATCCATATATACTAAAATTAAATAAGTACATTTAAAAATGTTTAGAATATAAATTCCAGCAGCAGAAATATTTTCATCTATTTTAACTATAAAACATGTTTTATAACATGTATCATGTTATATTTTAATACTCGCAAGTAACTTTACTTTACTTTCCCAGCAGTGGTATTGCTGGATCAAATGGAAGCTCAATTTCTAATTTTTTGAGAAGCGTCCATATTGTTTTCCAAAAGCGCTGAACCAGTCGGCATTCCCACCAACAGTGTAGAAGGGTCTCTTTCTCACCACATCCTCTCCAATAGCGGTTGCTTTTGTTCTTTTGGATGTGTGCTAGTCTCTGTGGTGTGAAGTGGTATCTCATGGTTGTTTTGATCTGCATCTCCCTGATGATTAGTGATGTAGAGCATTTTTTCATGTGCCTTTTGGCCATTCGTGTCTCTTCCCTAGAAAAGTTTCTGTTCATTTCTTTGCCCCATTTTCTGATGGGGTTGGATGTTTTCTTCTTGTAGAGTTTAGCCAGTGCTTTATAGACCCTTGATATCAACCCCTTATCAGATGGGTATTGGGTGAATATCCTTTCCCATTCTGTGGATTGTCTTTGTATTCTGGTCACTGTATCTTTTGTGGTGCAGAAGCTTCTTAGTTTAATATAGTCCCATTTGTTTATCTCTGTTTCCACTTGGTTGGTGAGTTGCATGTCATCTTTGAAGATACCTGTAGCTTCAATATCATGGAGGGTTTTGCCAACCTTGTCTTCAATGTACCTTATGGATTGTGGTCTGATGTTGAGGTCTTTAATCCATTTTGATCTGATTTTTGTCAGGTCAAGGTCTGAGCCCATTCTTTTGCTTGTGGTTGTCCAGTTATGCCAGAACCATTTGTTAAAGAGACTTTCCTTGTTCCACTTCACATTTCTTGCTCCTTTATCAAAGATTAGATGATCATACATTTGAGGTTGTGTGTAGGAATATTCCACCCTGTTACACTGGTCTGCGGCTCTGCCTTGGTTCCAATACCATGCTGTTTTAATTGTTACCACTTTGTAGTAAAGTTTAAGGTTGGGGAGGGTGATGCCTCCCATCATCTTTTTCCCAAGAATTGTTTTAGCAATACGTGGACTTTTTTTGTTCCATATGAATTTCAGGATTGCTTGATCCATTTCTTTGAAGAATTGCATGGGTATTTTTATAGGGATCGCGTTGAATCTGTATAATGCTTTGGGGAGTATTGGGAGTATTGCCATTTTGACAATGTTGATTCTTCCTACCCATGAGCAGGGATATGTTTCCATTTCTTCATGTCCTCTTTTATTTCATGGAGTAGCATTTCATAGTTTTCTTTGTAGAGGTCCTTTAATTCTTTAGTTAAGCTGATTCCAAGGTACTTGATTTTCTGGGGCATGATTGTGCCCCAGAATGCTTTTTTCATGTCCCTTCCTCTGTCTCATTGTTTGCAAATAGGAAGTCCATGGATTTTTGGGTACTGATTTTATAGCCTGTGACTTTACTTACAACCCAGTTTATATAGAAATCATGTAGGGTGGGGATCAAAGGTGGGGTAGAACATTAACAAATCAACAAAGAGAGGTAAGGCCACTCCTCCAAAAGATCAACTCAAGGACAAAAATCTCATCTAAGGACATTACTCCAGATTACTAGAAAATAGGCAGAGTGATAGCACAGTGGTTAGGGCGTTTGCCTTGCATGCAGTGGAGTCAACCCGGGTTTGATTCCCCCGACCCAAGTTTGATTCCTTCCTCCCTTTAGGAGATCCTGGCAAGCTACTGAGAGTATCCTGCAAGCTACTGAGAGTATCCCGCCCACACAGCAGAGCCTTGTAAATTATCCATGGCATATTCAATATTCCAAAAACAGTAACAAGTCTCACATGGAGATGTTACTAGTGCCCACCCGAGCAAATCAATGAACAGTGGGACGACAGTGCTACAGTGCTACTCGCAAGGGTATGGAGGCTCTAAGGTTCAAAGTTTGCAGAGTAACTCAGCATCCACCCAAAAGAGTTGACGCTGAAATTCTTATCTAAAGGTAGGCAAAATTCTCTCTTGCTTAGGAAAGAGATTCTTATAATTTTAATCAGATTCTTATCATTTCAAGCCACTGAAAGAAGGCCCTTTATGAGTGGGAAAATTCCCACTGCTTTTCAAGTGAAAAGGAATTACAGAGCTGAATCTGTACTTTGAAAAGGATAACATTATTTCTCCAAGCCAACAAGTGCATAAATGTTCCAACAAGAGATCAGTATTTCCTCAAAACACATGATTTTCAAAAACGATGCCTCAAGTGCCACCAGGAACGATCCTATTCCAGGTTTGTGTCACTTCCCAGCTAGGAAGTGTTCGCTACCTGGTGCCATGGTTACTGTAAACTAAGAATCACCACATAGAACCGTTAAGATTCAAAATTCCTGGTTCAGTTTCCTACCCTGGGATCAAGGGGAGGAGAGAAATACCCAGGCTTTGAAGGAATACTGTTTCCCTTGCAAAGCACATGTGGCCAAGTGGTACTCTGTGCTAAAAAGAAAGCCTGGAACTCACACTGGACAAATGATAAGGGAACACATACCTATGAATCACTTTCACACAAATAACACAATATACCAGCAATGACAATGTGGTTTCCACATTAGGGCAGACAGTTGACTGCCTGTCAAATCCATCAATTTAAATGTTAATTTTTTAAAAAAAGACTACCACAAAAACACCCATGAACAAATCTGAGCTCCCCAGATTGCCAATTGCCAGATAAAAAGTAATAGCTGTGCTGGGAGGTGCCGAGGGTTGGGGGGGGGGGCGAGGAGAGCAGGCAGGGCAAGGATGGATGGTGGTGGTGAGTGACTAGGTTTTCCCAGCAGCAGGTAAAGAAATGGTCTTAAGAAGATTGTTAGACACAGGCTTATGCACTGGGGCATAAAGTATAAAACCTGGTCAGAATATAGAGAATGAGATCTTTTTAAATATCATTTAAGGAGAACCTAGCAATGGTCTGATGTAATGAATATTTAAACTATAAGATATCTTAGGACTAGAGCGATAGCAAGGAGGGTAAGATGTTTGTCTTGCATGCGACCGACCCAGGTTCAATTCCTCCATCCCTCTCGGAGAGTCTGGCAAGCTACTGAGAGTATCCCGTCCACACAGCAGAGCCTTGTAAACTACCCATGGCATATTGCATATGCCAAAAACAGTAACAACAAGTCTCACAATGGAGACATTACTGGTGCCCACTCGAACAAATCGATGAACAACGGGACGACAGTGCTACAGTGCCGAGCATTTTTATTTCTGTCAAGTACGGCCCAATACGCAATTGGTAATTCGTTTCTCAGCAATAGCTAGCTAATGCAATAACGGATTTCAATACATAAACTATTTTAGACCATACTCCTGCCCAAAGACAACAAATTGGAAGTTTGCCACATAAGACAGAAGAAAATATATACTTTTTCTGCGCATTGAAATTAAAGTACTCTTAGGAACTTTAAGCAAAAATGATATGCTTAATTTCTATATTAGTATACAATTCTAGTCACTTAATAAAATTCTTAGAATGGCAATATTTTTAGTTACCTTGTTAAAATCAATGATTAACAAAAAAGAGGCACTAAGCTTTTTTTGCTGCTATTGTTTGAATTTTAACTACCTAGTCATATGTTAGGCATCCCACAGATGAATATTGATGAATAGATTTCCCACAAATTAAGTAAGAATTTATTTTTTTAATGATAAGTTATTTTGGTTTTGCTGAGTTCATGGGTTTACTGAACCACTGACCTTTAAAATGTTTTTCTGCCTGTATTTCTTACAACTGTGATTACACTATCTTTAGAAGTAACCGTTGGTATATATAATTGCTAGACCCAATGTTCTGCTCTGCTAAAGACATTAATTCTTAGACACTCTGATCTGTTAGAACCTGTTTCTAATCTCCAATGAGGCATATGAGTTGGGAGGTAAAATGTGTTCCAAGATGTTCAGTAACCTTCTGAACCAGGAAACTGGATTTTTATCTTCTTGGCCTTCTATTTATTCTTTGGAAAAGATAGAAGCAACATTAACTGTATCGCTAACTCATTGGCTCAAGCTTGTCTTCACCCTTCTTAGTGAACTTATTTTTTACATTTTCTCTTAACATCCCTCAGTGCTGAAAAAAAAATCTCGAAACTTGATTTTTATCATTTTTTTTCAAAATATGTTCTTATTTGGTTGAGTGACAAAAGGGAGATTTTTGATGTTTATTACTTTCTTATTCTGTTAAATGTTGATTGATGCTTCATATCTTTACTTACAAAGCAGGTCATACTAGAGAGTTTCTCAGGTTTGAAATTAAATTAATGTTCAAATGTGAAATATAGCAAAGCATTCCCTAGCAACTGAGAAGATAATACAGTGGGTTAAAGCACTTACCATTCACAAGACAGACCTGGCTTCAACCCCTGGCCCCAAGCACCAACAGGAGGAAGCCCTGGCTGTAGGTAGAGCCAGGAGAAAGCACTGAAATCTCCTGCCCTACAGCCCAAACAAATAACAAAACAACAACAAAAATGAAATATTATCTAGTTATCCACACTTGAAAATATGAAGAATTCATAATCATAATCTAAAAACAAATCAGCGTTTCATCTATAACTCTCACTAGAAAAATCCAAGAGGCCTTAAAGTCAAGCTTTAAAGTCAAAGATGATCAAGTACCTATAGCAAAATGTCAATTAGTTGTCAGAAACCTTATAAAGCTATGCTAAAGTAAATGCTTATCTGTTTAGGAGAGCACTTTTACTCCAAAGCTGTGTATTAAGAACTTATTCCTCTTGGGGCTGGAATGATAGCACAGCGGGTAGGGCGTTTACCTTGCACTCCACCGACCTGGGTTCAAATCCCAGCATCCCATATGGTCCCCTGAGCACCGCCAGGGGTGATTTCTGAGTGCATGAGCCAGGAGTGACCCCTGTGCATTGCCAGGTGTGACCCAAAAAGGAAACGAAAAAGAACTTATTCCTCTTACAAGAACCAAACCATGTTCTGTCTCCTCTACCTGGCCATAGTCAGCTCTCCTGTTTTTGACAAATATTCATCAAATAATAAACCTACAATAACATTTCTTAAATATTATCTCTTGACCAGTTAGATATACAGTCCTTCTTAGTACCCCAGTGACTGAATTCATCTCTCCTAGTAAAGACAAACATGCTTATAAGCAGCCTGATATACTCACAATGTGTACCTGGGCTGGAGAGATAGTAAAGGAGTGAAGGTGCAAGACTTGCATCTAGCAGCCCCAGTTACATCTGTCCTTGTGAGCGTTCTCACTGGGATGGTTCCAGTAATGCTGAGCATCTCGGAGTCTCAGCTGTACCACATCTTCAGGTTCTCACGATGACCTAAACAGAGTCAATGAGAATCTCTGCAAGGAGTCCCAAGATCTTCTGAGCTTCACTTGGATGTCCCCCCCCAGACACAACCCTCAAAAGGAGAGAGAGAATGAAACAAAGAGTCTCTGCCATATGGGGCAGGCAAGGGTTGGGAGGGGGAGTTGACAGAGGGAAACTGGGAACATTGGTAATGGTAATGTACTCTAATGAAGGTAGAGGTGTTGGAACACTGTATGACTGAAATCCAATCACTAACAATTTTCTACATGTGGGTCAATAGTAATGAAATAAAAAAATAAATATTTTTAACTGATATTATGAGAGAAGAAAATACAGACCAATGTTCCTCTCAAGAAAATTTATATAAACTTTATATTGCATAGAACCAAATTAAAGAATAAAAAATATTTTTCAAGGATTTCATCTCCATTTTTGGAAATAGGTTTATGCTTGGTCCTAATTATTTTCTGTAAAACCATTAGGAAAATTCTAACCTTCCTTCGGTAAGATAGTCCTTTACTTAAAGACAGAACAAAACATTCTTCTCTAGATCAGTTCTGTTTATCTAGTGCTCCCCAGAACCAAACCTACATACACACTGCAAACAAAAGTGGGGTCAAAGTTGGTGAAAACAAACTGAATTTTAGGTCACATTTTGTGCCATAAATGTGGTAGTCCTGAATCTGAAGTGATGACCACCCAGGGAAGAGCTGTCTTTCAGAACTCATATGAAGGCCGATGCTGTCAGATTCAATCTCCTAGGTTTCAGCTGACAGAACTGAGTTTATAGAGAGAAGCTTCTCTTTTAACTCAGCTATGGATGTCTATATTATTAGACATAGACCATCTTAATCACATAATTTCATGATACTAACTCTCTCATCTTTGCTCCCTTCCTAAACTTCTCTGTTGCTATCACCATCACTAGTTTCTCAAAGGTAAAATGTTCTTGGGTGGATTTTCTTATTAAAATGAAATTGGAAGTTATTATATAATTGTATTGATGCAAAATAAATTATGCTTTAATGCCAACCACTTTACACTCCTACTTATTTATTTTTGTCTAGGAGTCAGTCACACCCAGCATTGCTCTGGGAACTATATAATGGTGAGGATCAAATCTGGGGCTCCTGCTTACAAAGCATTCATTGCAGCCCTTTGAGCCATTTCCCCAGGCTTATTATTGTATAATCTAACTCACTGAGAGCTTTTATCTTATTGCTAAATTCTGACCTCGTTTTCAAAAACCATCATAAAATGCCTCTCTTCAAAACTCAACGGTTTCAGAAGTTAACTCTGACTCTCCCCAAGTTCATTTATTTGCTATTTTCTTGTAACTGTTTCAAGATCTATCCAGTCATAATGAAAAGATACTTAGAATTATTTCTCACTACTTGATTCTTGACTTTTCTCTTCAGTTGGTTGTGTAGTTCTATTAATTTTGCATTTGCCTTATTATATATATATATGTATGTCTGATCTTGCTACTGCTTCTACTTCTGTTTTTATTGCCTTAGTCCTGGTTTAGATTGTTATCTCTGACTTCCTTGCCTCCAGTCCAACATTCAATCATTTTTTCACAACCAGTCCGACATCCAATCATTTTTTACAATCAGGCTTGAGATCAAGATATCAATCAGGTGTCTATACTTCTATAAATACTCTCTGATGCTTTTTTCATTTATGTGGAAGAAAAGTCCTGAATTCAGTTGCTTGGTATGCCTGAATCTGTAATTCTGATGCTTGTTTGCTCTCCGCAATGGAAACACTGAAGACTGCCATTCATTGTACACTGCAGGTAATTCCCCCGTTCCATAACCTTGAAACTCCACACTCCTTCCTATATGTCAGTAGCCATTATGACTGTAACAACCTAATTATCTTTGTTTCTAGTTCATGAAGTTATCAGTGGTCTTAAATAATAATAACCCATCATAATCAAGGTAGCAGCTAGTAGGAGTAGGAGTTAATTTATTGTAAATGGAGTAATTCCCCTAAGGATGACACATTAAATTTTACCAAGATTTCTGTTTCACTATCTCTAAATGCCTTGATGAGAATGTGTCAACTCCAGTCTTAGTAAAGCATGCCTTTGTAAATCAAATTATAAAACAGTGCCATAAATGAGTTTTTCTTATTTATACTGTTGTCTTTAATTTAGGACTTTGAAATTATTTTTCTTTTACTTTTGTATAAATCCACAGAACATGAAATCTTCACATAAATGCATGAAAGCACATGCTTTTAAATATTTTGGTAAAAACTTTTGCTAATCATTTTCCCCATAGTAAATTACATCACGGGGGTTTTGTTTTATGATGGAGATAATTTTGGTCACACCAAGAGGTGATTAGGAGCTAATCCCCCTGGGCTCTGTGCATTATTCAGTTCACTGGCTGTCAGGGTTCAGGCAGTGTTGGAGATTGAATATGGGCCTTCAGTATCTTATACATGAGTACTAGTCCTTTGAGTTCTCCACATGGGCCTAGAAGATTGTAGCCAGTGAGAAAAAATTCCAAACATGTTAGCTGAACCCTTTATGTTACATTGAAATATTAAAACAGTTTAATCAAAATAAACAAATAAAAATTGTTACTGGCAAAAATCTTGCTTGACTCTTTGGCTCCAAATCTTTCTTCGAGTGCAAGCATAGACAAGTTAAACAAAATTTCTCTTTAAGGTTCAAAATAATTTGAAACCAAAAGATAGGAGGGTGAACTGATTCAGATTCAAAGTTAGCATAAATTAAAGTCTCCAGGTATACATTTTTTCAGACGTGATGGAGCCTTCTGGACTATAAATTAAATAATCTGCTCTATTAGGCAACATATAATTTAATATTTTTAATTATGTAAAAATTAACCAATGGAAAACCAGCAGGACTCTTCTGTTGTACAAGAAGGGAGACATCCATGACATCGGCAACTATCACCCAATCTACCTGCTGTCCATCATCTACAAATTGGTCACTCGAGTCATCCTACATAGAATAGAACACTAGAAGAAGGACAACCATGGGAGCAAGCTGGGTTCCGAAAAGGATTCAGCACAATCAACCATATCCACACGGTGACCAAGCTCATCAAAGTTTCGAGAGAGTTCTAGATGCCGCTCTGTCTAACGTTCATCAATTTAAAGAAGGTCTTTGATTCTGTTGAGACTGAAGCGGTCATTGAAGCCCTAGTCAAACAGGGTGTTCAAACACAGTACATCAAGATCCACTGTGAGCTGTATTACGGATTCACCACCAGGATCTCACCGTTCTACAAGGAAGTGATCATTGACGTAAAGAGAGGGGCTTGGCAGGGTGATGCCATTTCACTGAAACTCTTCAGTGCCACCCTCAAGAACGTCATGCAACAACTGGAATGGGAAGGAATGGGAGTGTAAATAGACTGTCGGCAATTACACCACCACCGCTTCTCTGATGACATCATTCTCATAACACCAAACATTAGCCAAGCAGCACAAATGCTATCTGACTTTGACCACGAATGTGGAAAGGTTGGACTGCAGCTGAATCTCAACAAGACAATGCTCATGAAAAATGAACTAGTCCTGATGCTCCATTTGCTCTCAATGGAACAAACCTTTCCGAATGCAGAAGCTATATGTACCTGTGTCGAGAACTCAACATGAGGAACGACTTGGCAGGACTGCATAGGAGGAAGAAAGCAGCGTGAAAAGCCTTCAAGAGCATTGAAGAAGTGGTTAAATGGATGAAGAACCTCTAGCTTAGGGCACATATTTTCGACTCCACCATTCTTCCTGCACTAACATACGCCTCAGAGACCTGGGCCCTACTAAAACAGGATGAGAACACTATTTGGGTATCCCAAAGAGGAATCTAAAGAGCTATGCTTGGAGTCTCATATTTGACTCAAGTGAGAGAAGGAATCCGGAGTTCCAACCTCTGTTGATGGTCAAGAATCAGGGACACTGTCTCATTTGCCAAGGCATCAAAAATCAGATTGGCCGGACATGTAATTCAATTCAGAGAGGACCGCTGGACTAGAGCTATTACCGACTGGATTCCACGGGACATCAAAAGACTGCGTGGCAGCCTACCAACGAGATGGTCAGACTTCTTTACCAAAACCCTGAAGGAACGGTGTGAGGCTCTTTCTCTTCCTGGACTGAGCAGATATCACTGGGCTACAGTAGCATGTGACAGGGACAAATGGAGATGTTACTGGTGCCCGCTTGAGCAAACTGTAGATCAACTTGATGACAAGTAATACAAGTGAACCAATATGGGGCTGGAGAGTATTAGAGTTACTTTAAAGGTCAATATTTAAAGGACTGTATCTTTATTTTGGGGAATTCAAGTCTTTACGGGGGGGAAGAGCAGCTGAATTAGTAATCTTGAGGAGATGCCAAACCGGATTGCTCAAGGAAGCCAAAGAGAAGAAGGGAAATATAAGAATCCATGGACTGAAGAGGACAATGCATGAAAATGATATCCACATAGGCAGATCACTTGTATCACTTGTAGTCCTCTTTATCTTCGATTTGCTCGAGTGGGCACCAGTAACATCTCCATTTGTCCCTGCAAGCTAGTGCAGCCCAATGATACCTGCTCGCTCCAGGAACAGGAAGAGCCTCAAATAGTTCATTCAGAGATTTGACGAAGAAATCTGACCATCTAGTTGGTGGGTGACCACTCGGTCTTCTGACGTCCTGTGGAATCCAGTCGTTAACAGCTCTGGTCCAACAATCGTCTCTGAATCGCATTGCATGACCGGCCCATCTGATTTTTGATGCCTTGGCAAACAAGACAGCATCCCTGACTTTTGACCATTGACTGAGGTCAGAACTTCGGATTCCTTCTCTCATTTGAGTGAGACATGATATTCCCAGCATAGCTCTTTTGATTCCTCTTTGGGATACCGTAATAACATTCTCATCCTGTTTGCGTAGGGCCCAGGTCTCTGAGGCATATGCTAGTGCAGGAGGAAGAACAGTGGAATCAAAAAGATGTGCCCAGAGTCGGACGTTCTTCGTTCTCTTAACCACCTCTTCAACGCTCTTGAATGCATTCCACACTGCTCTCTTCCTCTTGCACAGTTCTGGCACCAAGTCGTTCCTCATGTTGATTTCTCGACCCAGGTACACATAGCTGCTGCATTCGGAGATGTTTGTTCCATTGAGAGCAAATGGAGCATCAGGGACCAGTTTGTTTTTCATGAACATCGTCTTGTTGAGATTCAGCTGCAATCCGACCTTTCCACAATTGTGGTCGAAGTCGGTCAGCATTTGTGCCCCTTGGCTAATGTTTGGTGTTATGAGAATGATGTCATCAGTGAAGCAGAGGTAATTGCCAACCATCTATCTTCACTCCCGTTCCTTCCCATTACAGTCGTCGCATGATGTTCTCGCATGATGTTCAGGGCGGCACTGAAGAGTTTCACCAAAACTCTTCATTTGTGGTACGTAAAAAAATAGCAGAAAATGTATATCAAAGGCCAGGGACAATGGAACAGGAGGATTGGTCAATGGTTGGAATCTACCACAAGTTTGTGTGAGGCAGAGGGTAGGTAAGACAGAGAAGGAACTAGATATGACAATCGTAGTTGGAAATGATCATGTTGGGTAAAAACTGAATGTTGAAAGCAGGTAAAGGGCTATACATGATAATAGTTCAGTATCTGTATTGCAAAGTACAATGCTCCAAAGGAAAGGAAAGAAAGAGAGAGATAAAGAAAAAGAGAGAGAGAAAGAGAGAGAGAGAAGTGCCTGCCATAGAGCAGGCTGGTGGGAGTGGGGAGTTTGAGGATGATGATGGAAGGGAAACTGTAACACGGGTGGAAGAACAGGTGTTGGAACACTGCATGACTGAAACCTAATCGTGAACATCTTTGTAAGGGTTTCTCACAGTGATTCAATAAAAAAGAAAATTTTAAAAAAAAGAATTGCAAGTGGACTAAACTGTCTCCTTTTCTGATATTTTTAACATTTAAAAACCCTATGGTTTCAGTACATGGTGTTAACATTTATGGTTCTGATCCAATACCTTTCACTCAGACTCTACAGATTCTTCATTAATTTTCTCAAAGTATAGCACTGTAGCACTGTCGTCCCGTTGTTCATCAATTTGCTTGAGCGGGCACCAGTAATGTCTCCATTGTGAGACGTGTTGCTACTGTTTTTGACATATAGAATACACCATGGGTAGCTTGCCAGGCTCTGCCATGCGGGTGGCATACTCTTGGTGCCAGGCTCTCTGAGAGGGACAGAGGAATCGAACCCGGGTCAACCATGTTGCATTCGCTCCAGTCCCCAAAAAGCAAAGTCTTTATAGCTTTAGTTATTTCTTTAAACTAAATGCTTCTATAAACTGAATTTGCTCTCTTTCTCTCTGATTCATGTGTTGAAACATTAGCCCCTCATACAACTATTTTTAGAGATAAGGACTTTAGGGAGTAACTATGGTTAAATAAGTTTGTAATGGCAGAGTGCAAATCTAATAGCTTCTGATAGTGTTTCTTATATAGGAAGAGGAACAGCAAAGATCTCTCTCTTGTCTCAGTACATCCATATGTGCACACACATCCACTGACACTGAGCAAAACCCGGACAAGCTAATAGTCAGAAGAAGGTTATCTGGAACGTAGAAGGCAAGTACTCACTAGAACTTGACCATGTTAGAATATTAATATTGTACATTTAGCTTTCAGAACTCCGAGGGAATTGATTTCTATTCTTCAAATTACACAGACTACAGTATCTGATTGTAGCAGTCAACCAAAGTATGAGTACTGTTACCTTATAAGATCACTAGGATGTATAAATTAAGTTAAATTTCTTTCTCCATGTAAATTCTCAGCAATAAAAGATTTGTTTCTGACTCCTATTTTTCTATCACAAGACAAGCTTGCATAAACACCACATGTATTATATTTGATTGCCATTTGATTGTGTATCTGTTATTTATTAAAAATTAAGTTTCTTGAAAATGGAGATCAGTCTGCAGACCATATCAAATGGAGGTACCCTGAAATAAATGTAATATTATACATCAGAGTAGCTTAAATATATTAGGTTAGCATTATATGGGGTATGCCATATTATGTATCTTAATAAGTCACAGTCACTGTCATTGTCGTCTTGTTGTTCATTGATGTGCTCTAGTGGGCACCAATAGCGTCTCCATTGTGAGACTTGTTACTGTTTTTGGCATATTGAATATGCCATGGGTAGCTTGCCAGTCTCTGCTAGCACTGTAGCACTGCCCTCCCATTGTTCATCAATTTGCTTGAGCAGGCACCAGTAACGTCTCCACTGTGAGACTTGTTGTTACTCTTTTTGGCATAGCGAATATGCCAAAATTGCCAGGCTCTGGAGTGATAGCACAGCGGGTAGGGCATTTGACTTGCTTGTGGCCAACCTGTTTTTTTATTCGATTGTTAATAAGTAATGATAAAAATTTTGCAAATTAAAAAGGGTCTGGTATCACCTTAAGTTCATCTGCACAAACCATAGATTTGCAATTTTAACCACCACTCAGGTAACAACTTATTCTAATATTAGATCATAAAACTCATTTCCAGTTTGCCATATTATTCACCTTGGAAACTTTTTTTCAGAATGCTGAATCTTAACCATTGAATAGCCTTTTTATTCCTTCTATTTTTTCTACCACCATTGTCCTTTAAATATCTACAGTTTTCTTTGTCTCAAGTCCTAAACACATTATCATCGGCATTATTAGAGCTGACAACTTGATTAAAATAATGCAATATTGTAATATTGAATCTCTATATTTGATTATTTAAAAATACTTTCCTTAATATAATAGTTATTATAAAATAGTTAATGAATCAATTTAGTTATAAACACATTGGCTCTTTGTTCTTTTACAAACTATAGTCTGACTCTTTGCAGTATTTATTGCTATAAAATAATAAGCTAAGCTTTTTATTAAATCACTTAAATTCACAGGATTTATATTATTAGGTACAGAAATGTTTGCCCAGATCAGTCTTTAGTTAAATTTCCCAATCATAGTAGGCATTCATAAGTGACATATGGTATAAAATTCTTTAGCTGCACATAACAAAGAACAAAACATTAGGCTTCTTAAAAGCCATACATATTTTGATGATTCAGACAATGAGTGGCAATAGAAATGCATTAATAAAATAGTGATTCATATTCATTCCTTAATCCTCGGTGCAATTAGCTTTCCTAAGCAAAGAATCATGCCATTAAAATGGTAAAAGAGGACCTTATAGCTGGAGTCTTAAATAGATCATTTAAAACAACTGTTTCATTTAAATCAGATAGATTATTGTCAGCACATAGCCTAGTCTATGAGTCATTTTTTGGTTTATGCAAACTCAGAAAATCATATTGGCTATAAAAAGTAAATTAAAGATGGTATTAGTAAGATGCCATAATATTATTCTCAAGGTCTCCCTGATCATTGTTTTTTTTAATTTCTGTGTAAACTCGTTATTTAATAAAAGATCTCCATCTTTTATTTCAAAGATTTTTTTCACTATAGAATTCCAACCAGAGTCTGTTGTAAGAACCAAAGGAACTAGAAAATGTAAGTCAAAGCCAATAGTTCAATTATTCCTTTATCAATTGTAGCTTTTTTGCTTATCCAGACTCTAAGAATAGGGGTTGAAAAAACAAACAAACAAACAAGCAAACAAACAAACCTCAAATCCCATATCACTGAACTACCAAATAGGTTCATTGTATTTGGGTATTACAAAAGAAGAGTGCAAGAGCACTGTTATTAACTTTTAGTTTTTATTAAAATGCTAGTACTTCAGAAATCCCATAATTGATCATAAAAGGACCAATTCAGCCTTATCTTTCTATTGAATGCAATGTAATAATAAATTTTCACTATGCATGAATCTTTCAACTCTCATCCCAAGGAAAGTCACAGTAAGTTCCTCAAATTAGAAACCATTCTAATTTTTGATTATTCTAGATTATTTAAGCTACTTTGCTCATTCAGTTATCACTATATACTTTTGCACATCTTCCAAAAGGCTGCTGTGTTTAGCATCAGATAACAGTTCTCACCCTCTAAATCAGTCAATATAGTAAACAATTGTTCAGTGTGTCAAGAATTTTACCCTTACAACTGACTTAGGTAGGTGTGCCCAGCATTATTGTACAGGTGAAAAAAACACAAAATTAAACCCAGGATTCATAAAAGGTTTTTTGTTTAAGATTTTATTTTGTTTTGCTTCTTTTTTTTCAAAATTTTATTGAATCACTGTGAGATAGTTACAAGCTTTCATGTTTGGGTTACAATCTCACAATGGACAAACCCCATCCCTCCACCAGTGCACATTCCCCACCACCAATATCCCCGTTATACCCCACCTTTCCCACCCTCCCCCTGCCTCCATGCAGACAATATTCCCCATACTCTCTCTCTACTTTTGGGCATTATAGCTTGCAACACAGACACTGAGAGGTCATCATGTTTGGTCCATTATCTACTTTGGACACACATCTCCCATTCCAACTGATTCCTCCAGCCATCATTTTCTTAGTGATCCCTTCTCTATTCCATCTGCCTTCTCCTCTCTGCTCATGAATCAGGCTTCCAGCTATGGGACAATCCTCCTGGGCCTTGTATCTACTGTCCTTGGGTGTCAGCCTCATGTGATGTTATTTTATACTGCACAAATGAGTACTCATAAATTTTAAGAATTTAGTCCACAACACAACAGAGTTATAGATTACAATACATTTGTTCCCACCAAAAGGAGTTCTCACTAGTTTTACAGTGTATTAATTTTCTGCTTTTCTTTACCATTTTTGATTTATAAGCATTTACTGATTTTTTTTACCTTTCTCTGAACATCTTTTTAAATTTTTTTCTATTTTTGGGTCACACCCAGCAATGCTCAGAGGTTACTCTTGGCTCTGGACTCAGGAATTACTCCTGGCGGTGCTCAAGGGAACATATAGGACGCTGGGGATTGAACCCCGGTTGCTGTGTGCAAGGCTAATGCCCTTCTTGCTATCCTATCGCTTCGGCCCTCCCCAAAGATGTTTGTTTATTATTTATTACTTTAGTGGGTGGGGATTCCCAGGGCCATTCCAGCTCTATTCAGTTGACAGTGCAGGACCTAATGGTTCAGTGTTCAGACTGGCTGTGCCACTGATCACCAGGGGTCACCCCTGTGACTTAGTTGTATATTTAAAAACTTGACTTTTTGCTATCTTGCGTGCTAAAATTTAAAAACTACATTTGATTTCTTTAACAGATGTAATTGTGTTTTAAAACACTTATGCAGGAAAATGCCATTCAGTCTTTTTTTTTCTGTTATAAATATGTTTTTACTTCCCTCACACACAGAGAGAATAGGTCCATGGGGATAACCCCAGAATGAACCCCATTTTTCAAGCTAGTCATGGGATGAAACAGCTGGAACTAGAAAGCGAACGTGGTCATGAAGAAACACGGCCTGAAGAAGAGCCAAAAAAGGGCGCTTAGTCATCCTCGAATTTGAGGAGTGATTTTTAACACACCAGGAAGAAGTGAGTCAACGGGGATGTAAATCAAAAGGGTATAGGAGGAAAAGGAAAAACAGTTTCTTCTATGGAAATTGAAAGATCTCCCTTGGCCAAAAGGAAATTCTGGAAAGAGCTCTCTTCCTGCACATCGGCAAATTGCAAAGTTCCCATTCGTTTTCATGCCTCTGTCAGAAAGTTTTCTCAAACCAGTGGGCCATCCAGGACTAGGATGAAAAGGGAGGGGACGGAAAGGAAACTCAGCATTGCTATAAAATGAAGAAAGATGCAGAGACAGGTTTTCTTTGTTTCTTTCTTTTTCTTAAGACATTTTAAATTTGCCGTATGAGCTGGATTGTGTTTCAGGATTAAGACGAAATCTTCTCTAAGAGCTTTCTAGATTAAAACTCATAGGCTAGAAACCAAGAGGCCTGTAGTTTTTAAACTTTGTCAACCTCCTTTAAATATGAAAATTGACTCCATACAGGTTTTATTTTTTAAACATGTTTTTCTACCGTTGCAAAAACTTCTGGGTTTGGAGTGGACTTTTTAACGTGAAATGGCTTGATTTTTAGTTTATTAATACATCTTTGGACTGTCAAACTGTCACTTATATTTTACATATTACATAATTTCTATTTTAAGACAGAAATTTGGGAGCTTTTCACCCCCATGTATTCTTATGAAAGAATGTTTGGCATTGAAAAAGAAATTGTTCATGTCTTTTTAGAAATTTGATAAGCCTGAGGACAGGTGTCCCAAACTCTGTTCTGGCAAGGCAGGGTCACTTCCAATGATATTCTACCAACCGACTTAGGTTCTTTAGTACTCAGCCCACCGTTCTGGCCCTGTTGGGGACTACTAGGGCTATCCCAGGCTGTTCCCAGAAGCCTCCATAGCTACACCTAGCAGCACTGAGAGGCCACACCTTGATAGGATTCAAACTCTGAAACTAACACATTCACACCTGACCCTGAGCTATCTCCCCAGTCCTGAAAATCAGAATCATTTTTACCCTACTGCTCTTACTTTTAATGAATGATATCCCTAAAATTCCCATTCTTCTTTAGAAATTTTTTTAAGGCTCAATTTAGTCCTATAGGGCGCCTGGATTGGCTTTTATTGCTACAACAAATTAAAAGTAGCCAAATAAGGCAAATGTATTGTCTCACAGTTCTGCCTCACATGCATCTGACCTGGGTTTGATACTTGACATCACATATGATGTCCTGAGCCTGCCAGATGTAATTTCTGAGTGCGGAAACAGAAGTAAGCCCTGAGTTCTGCCTGGTATGTCGCCATAAACATGTGTGTGTGTGTGTGTGTGTGTGTGTGTGTGTGTGTGTGTGTGTGTGCACGCGCGCGTGCACGTGAGAGAGAGAGAGAGAGAGAGAGAGAGAGAGAGAGAGAGAGAGAGAGAGAGAGAGAGAGCCTCATTCCTTTTTCTCACAGGCATTTCTAGTCTCTGCTCGTACACTCTCATTTGCCTTTTTCCTTCCCCCACCTTTTGCTTATATGACACTGTTTCTCTTTTATCATCCTAATTCTACTTAACTTCAGTATTTTTCCCTCGATCTTTGACATTCTTGAAAGCTGCCCTTGATTTCTTCTAGATCTGCCCTTTGGTATTTTAATAGACAACCCACACATTTTTCATATATTATAATTTGGGGGACAAAACTCACATATTTTCACTCATTTAATTTAACTAGGTTAGATCTTAGCACTTACATAGAATTATTTAATCCTTAAACGTTAAATTATAATTTCTTTCTTTCTAACTTTGACCTTCGAATTTTCCATTGTCAATCTTGAAGTATTTAATCAGATTGTAGAATAAGATTTTCAAGTCCAACTTCTTGCTAATTATTAATTTAAACCAAATATACTCATTTTTAAGGCCAATTCATTGACTATTTTGGGAGTACTTAATTAAAACTTATTATCTGCTATGTATTATTAGTCAGTGATAATTTTATAGAGAAACATTTCGATTGTTCCTGATTAGAGTTTATTATATAATCTGGCTCCATTCTCTTACCTAACCAGTCAGATTCTTGTGGAAAGTTTCAGTTATTCACCCTAATTTTCTCTACTCATTGTCTTGGTACTAATTCTATTGTATACGTCATTACTAAATTTAGGTTCAGTTATTTCTATGTCACTTAACTAAGCAAAAGAGAAACAAAATAGTCAACTGAATAAATATATGTAGATAAACCCTAACATTTTCTCTTTTTGGATTTTCTGAATTTCCCAATGAATCAGTAGAAACATACCAAAAATTGTTTACCAAAGAAATTTATATATAAATTACATATATATGTATATATGTATATATATAAACACTAAAGTTCTTACTAGGCTATGTCACTGTCACTGTCATCCTGTTGCTCATCGATTTGCTCGAGCAGGCACCAGTAGTGTCTCCATTTTGAGACTTGTTGTTCCTGTTTTTGGCATATTGAATACGCCGTGGGTAGCTTGCCAGGCTCTGGCGTGCGGGCAAGATACTCTCGGTTGCTTGCCGGGCTCTCCAAGAGGGACGGAGGAATCAAACCCAAGTCAGCGGTGTGCAAGGAAAACGCCTTACCATTGTGCTATCGCTCCAGCCCTAGTGCTGCTTAATAATTTATTTATTAACAAGTTTGCTAGTTTCTCTTTTGTTTTTCTTTGTTTGGGGGCAATTTCCACTGTGCTCTGTGGGCTTTCTCCTGGCTCTGTGCTCAAGGATCCTCTTGGCAGTGTTCAGGGTTCACATTGTGGTACCTAGGACAAAATTTAGGCAAGCTGCATGTAAGGCAAGCATACTACCTGCTTTACTACCCTCTGGTTCCTCCTTTTTAAATTACAATGATTAATTCACTGTGGTTCAGTTTTTGTTTTTGTTTTTATTTTTCAGAGAAACGGGAACTCTCAAGCTGTGCTCAGGGAGACCTGGTGGCTACTTCTGGTATTGACCAACCAAGCCATCAGCTCAATTAGAGAGCCAAGGGTACAAAGCTGTTCTGGTTCTGTGGTACTAGGTCACCCCATATAGTGCTCAGGGCCTACGGAGTCATCCACATTGGTGTTCAAAGATTTCAAATTTGGGGCACCTGGAGATGCTTAGGGGATTACGTTTTGCCTGGGGTTGATCCAATGTCAGCCTCATGGAAGGTGCCTTAACCCATTTAATATCTCTCTGACCCATTAGTTTAAATATTTCTAGCATGAGTGTGTGTGTGGGGGGTCCTATAGATAAAACCCATCACTTAACAAATATGAATTATAAACTTTACTTCAGAACCACATAATGGCCCTATCTACTCAGAGATCTCCACTAGCAACCTATTTCACACATAAAACAAATGAAGTCATTAGGGACAAATTCTTTCAATTTCCATAATTTATTCTCTTCCAAATTTAATATACAATGGCGACCCCTCCTTCTTAAAATAACTCAACAACCCACTTTAATTCACTTTATGGGCATTGCCACTTTCCCAGTATCTTACTACTTGCTTCATTAATTAACTACCCCTCTTACATCTGCCATGTTTTAACCATTAGCTACAAGTCTAATGGTCTCCTATCCTAACCAAGACTTTCCCTTAGTTTCTTTGCTTTCCATCACTACTACATTTCTCAGCAAAGATTACTGATGAACTTTGTTTTCCCATTTTCCCTTTCCTTAAGAACTCTGACTGACCATAAAATATTATTGCAACAATTTTTTAAATGGTCACTTGGAATCTGTTGGTCACATTTCAATTCTCATCCAGTTTGACCTGTTTATAAAAAATGTTATTAATATACTGCCATTTTTAAGCTCTTCCTTGACTTTCATGAAAGTACTCTACCTTTTTAGATGGCTGATCTGGGAAACATTCTGTAATTTTTCATTTTTCATCGAATCTTATTCACTGATGCTTTCCCCCTGTCTTTCTAACATCTTTTTTTTTCTCCATGGTTTATTTGGAGTCTAGACTTGGTACTTCCTTCATGACTGTAGAACCAGTGAACATTTCTTTATGCTGATTATTCTCAAATCTGTGTCTTTAGTATTGCTACTTAGCAAATGCCGGAGACTGAATCTTTAAATAAGCTCTCACTCAATTATTGTAGAATTTGGTTAAAAAGTGCAAATGGATACTGGCATGCCACCTTTCTAAGTATGTTCTAAATCGAGCTAACAAACTGTTCAATAAAATGCAGTGAATAATTCTCTTTTAACAAACATGTCTCCATAGCAACTGGAGGGTCATGTTCAAATATGAACTTCTAGTATTTTTAGAAATTTCATGAGACAACATAACATAAGAGAGAGTCCTTCAATTTCTGTCCTCTCTCCTTTTATCTCTTGCCTCATGCTCAATTCAATACCACAAGGTGCTTCATGTGTAGACAAAGGAACCCCCACACTTCATACTGTCTTGGGAAGCCTGGTGATGGTGGATTAATAAGAATATGGAATTTATGACCAGCTGGTTGGTAATGGAGACAAAACTCACTTGAAAGGAGTTAACAGGGAATATCCAAGTCTCTGCTTTGGTGCTAAGAGGTAAATAACCTCAGTGAATTTAGGGAAGAACCATTTCCAGATCAGAGCAGAATATAAAGGATATCATTACCTGTTAATCATAGTGTGATTGGGGCAGCTGCCAGTATTTTTTCTTGGACTCTGTTTTAATTGGTTATTTTTAAAGTGCCCCCGAAAAACACAGCAGGAAACTGTGGTGAGATTCATTGATTTGGATATTTTTCTACATGTTCAAACAGTAGGTGTGAGAAGATTGCCCTAAAGTATAATTCCTAGCCAATAACTGAAGATACTTGGTTTTTCATCACCTATGACCTCTCAAATAATTGTCTGCTGAGTATCTCAGGCATCTGAGAGGATCGACCACTGAAGAGGTTTGCATCACTTGGGTATGTTTGAGCATGGTATCCGGGGTCTCAGGATCCCATAACTGATCTACAGATAGTGGGCTTCAGGCCATAGATCTCTTGTGGATACCTCCCCATAGGGAGGTATGTTCAAATAAGTTCTCTAAATTGTGAGTCTCAGAGCAAGGGCTTCCTTCTTTGCCAGATTACAAAGGTAAAAACGCTATCACAACCTACTGGTTAAATCCTTACAGTTGTTGATCCAGTTTTTACTAGTTAATATTTATTTCCACCAGGTAGAATCTAATATCTAATCCTGGTAGTTATCCTCTAGTTTTATATACATATACATATACATATACATATACATATACATATACATATACATATACATACAGATATACATGAGTCTCTTGCCCGCACGCCTGGCTGTCTTCTCCAGGGCCCCTCAGAGGGGATGGGCTCCAGCTTCCCTCCCCACCCTGAGCAGAGCTCCCGGCAGCCAAAGACTACGGGAACCTAGCTACAGCCATGCTGGAGGCTCCTCTCTACACGTTCGGACAGGCCTCATGCATGAAGGTACCAGCAGAGGAACCCAGGTGTGAGTAATCCCATCAACGGCCAACATCCAGAGAGAGATTTAAAAGCAAGTTCCCAGAAGCGATATCTTTAGCCTTCTTCTCCCTCTGGGAGAAACTGTCAATCTTCTGAGAGTTTCCTGCCCACATGGGATAGCCTTGCAAGCTTCCCATGGTGTATTCATATGTAAAATCCAGTAACAAGCTGGATCTCATTCCCCTGACCCTGAAGAGCCCCCAGTGCAACATCGTTAGGAGGGCCAAGTGAAGACAGACTTCTAAGATCTCAGGGAAAGGACGAAATGAGATGTTACTGAGCCCGCCCGAGAAATTGATGATTAACGGGATATTGTGATTGTGATGCATATACATATATATGTATATACACGTATATACATATATATATACTTATATATACATATACATATATACATGTATATATACACATATATATCACATAGTTTCAATAAGTGAAAATAATTTTGATCTCCTTCTTTTCCCACTTTCTTTATTTGAATGGTCTCCCAATACTATTGCTTCATTCTTTAAAATGAATTAAACTTTTCTTTTTCCTATTTTTCTTCTACTTTGTAACTTTTTAATTCATGGTAATTCAATAAAATAATAATAAAATTAAAACTATGTTGGATTCAGATAAAAGCTATCACCTAAGAAAATTATATTTATCATAATTTCATAATTAAAGTTCTCCATTTATTTTTGATGCATTTTGATAATTCTTCTTACTCTTTAACACATCTTTCTCTCCAGTTCGCTCCATCCATGCACCCATCATCCATTCATCCATCAATAAAACAGTTACTGAAAATTTATTATGAACCAAGTACTCTGTACTCTCCTATGAATTTTGTTCTCTTAGAATTTTGATTAGTGGGGGAAGACAGATAGTAATGAAATAATGATCCTAAAATGTAAGGATAAACTGACATGGAATAAGAAAAGGATTCTAAGAGCAAAGGAAGTGATTTTATAATTTATAACTATTTTTCAGGTTAGTTGAGGTGAACTTTTCTGAGGAAATGACAGATGAGTGAGATCTGATGGACTAGTAACAGTTAACTCAGTGAAGTGGGGATAAGAAACATTCCAGGTACAGGAGCTGAGACAGAAAAAGTTTAATAATTAAGTTGGTTCTGGTTTATCTGACGGGCTACAAGGGAGATAGCTGAGTTCAGAGAGCAAAGGCTGAATGATATGAGAATCTGTTTAACAGGGAGTGTTCATATTTTGTCATTATCATAAAAGAAAATGACATTTTCCTTCTTCCTTCCTTCCTTCCTTCCTTCCTTCCTTCCTTCCTTCCTTCCTTCCTTCCTTCCTTCCTTCCTTCCTTCTTTCTTTCTTTCTTTCTTTCTTTCTTTCTTTCTTTCTTTCTTTCTTTCTTTCTTTCTTTCTTTCTTTCTTTCTTTCCTTCTTTGTGAGAGGAAGTGGGAGAGAGAAATAGCTGGCTTTCTATTGATTCTGTACTTAGGCATCACTCCTGGTGGTGTTTGAGGATCATTAATTTTAGTGTCAGGGATTCGAACAAGGGTCTTCTGCATACAACACAAGCAGCATACTTCCTGTGCAATCTCTCCAGCCTCTCTGTTGAGTTTTTCACAGGGCAGATAGCATGCATAGCTTTGTAAGACACTTTATGATGTAATTTAGAAAATTATCTGAAGATTTTTTAAAAAGTGGGTGAAGATTAACCAGTTATAAGAATTTTGCATGTGATTTGGTTTTTCTTATTGGCAATGGTAATGTTGAAATAAATTGATTTTATGAAAATATGGATTATAAAATCATCTTAAATTAGTGATTTATTTTGGGACATTAACAAAGAGAAAGACAGCACTGCTTCTGGATTGTACAGAATGAGAGTTAGGGCCATTTCTAAGACAAAAAGCACTGAAAAAATTAGGTCTAGAGAAGATTCTTTCAGAGTCAGGATTTCTGTTCCAGTACACTAAAATCAAACAAAAGTTTGTATTTGAACTTAATTTGAAACTCACCTATCTAAAAATTTCTTTAAAATATTTAGTATTAAGAGCAAACAAGCCAAGATTCTATCCTCAAGAAACATCGACAGGTAAGAACTTTCTGGTATAAGTTTGTGTGTGTAGGTGAGGGGACTTGTGTGTATGAAGATAAGACTTTAGGAATATTTTCTGCTATAGCTTATACATGGTTTGGTCTGTGTCTTTCCCAACTGAAGTGCTTTGAAGCTAGGGAACACATATTCTTCATTACTCAATTTTTGGAATATTGTGTATCTGAAATGATGAATGTTGGGGTCATATTTTTCTCCCAGTGGAAAAAAGTCTTCTAAATAACTTGCATGCATTCAATGCTTTGAAAATTTAATTAAATTTAGGTTATGTTTTAGAATAATTACTTCGAAAGGAAAATTTGAACTTTTCATCATGCTCATATGAGAACGAATATAAGTTCATAGTAATATCTTCCTTCTTGTCTGTTCACAAATTAGGAACAGTTTTATACTATTTATGTACTGATTTTTAATGTGACTGTCACCTAAATTTGAAACTATCATAAACTAAAAGCAAAGAAATATAAAAAGATTAATTTTCTGGAAGTCATAAACTTCATTCTAGGTCAACTCTACTCCAAAATAACTCTTAAAGGTGATCTTTTTTTAAACATTTTTAGTAACACAATGATTTTAAGCTTAAATAGGTTAACTTGTACACCTTTATGTTCTTTTTACAGATAAACAGAAATTTTTAACTGTTAGGTCACTACATGCATGTCAAACTTAATCTAAGGAAATGTGCTTTGAAATTGTTTACTTTAAAAGGTTCCTTGTCACCATAATCTCCTTTCACAATTTTCAAAAACTGATATTAAAATAATTTCTTTTTTATTTCTACTTTTTTCCTGATTCCTTCCTCTGGTTGAAAATTGTATGAGAAAGGAGATGCCTATTTGAAATCTCTAAAATAAAATGACCTGAGCAATATTTTGTAAAATATTTTCTGATGCCAAAGATGGAAAATTGCAATGTACATCTCTTGTCAATTGGGCTGAAACATTTCTTCTTAGTAATTCTTGATTATATTTACTTAAAAATGAAAATTTTCACAAATATTTAGGTAGCTTTCAATACCTATAATAATCACATTATTATAATTTAAATTTCTAGATGACGTGAAAAATTCAACTGCTAAAATTTAGTTACTTGTAAGTAAAAATATGATAGAAATGAAATTGATATAATAAAACTAAATATAAATTAAATATAAGTTAAAGGAGGCTGGAGAGATAGTGCAGCAGGTAGAGCACTTGCCTTGCATATAGCCGTCCCAGGTTTGAACCCCAGCACCCATATGGTTTCCCAAGCACCATCAAGAGTGATCCATGAGCTCAGAGTCTAAAATAAACCCTGAGCATCACCAGGTGTGATCCCCAAACCAAAAATACAAAAACAAACTGCAAAAGCTTCTCCCTATGAGAAAACAAGTTCCTATTATCTATTTATCTAAATATCCATCTTTGTAATATAATCTCATATATTTGTCTTCATCATGTACATAATTATACCAAAATGCAAAAGCAATAATTTATTAATGAAAAATTTAATTTTTTATCATCATCATCATCATCATCATCATCATCATCCCATTGATCATAGAATTTCTAGAGCGGTCTCAGAAACATCTCCATTCATCCTAGCACTGAGACTTTAGAAGCTTCTCTTTACTCGTCCTTCCCAACAATGCTGCATTGGAGGCTCTTTCAGGGTCAGGGGAATAAGACCAAGCACAAGCATTGTTACTGGTTTTGGCATATAAATACACCATGGAAAGTTTGCAAGAACTCCCATGTGGGCAGGAAACTCTCGGCATTTTGCCAGGTTCTTCCAGAGGGAGAAGTAGGGCTATAAGATGTCTTCTGGGAGCTTGGTTTTAGGTCTCTGGATGTGGGCTGTAGGTAGAATTACACGGCGCCGGGAGCAGTCCCTGGGGGTGATCACCTAGCTACTGGAAAATGGAAAATCTGGGAGGAAGAGGCCCAGTCCTGATCTGAGTAGACTTGGAGGTCTCAGCCCTGGGTCCCACACACCTGGGTTCCACTGCCAGTACCTTCATGCGTGAGGCTTGTCTGAACATATGGAGAGGGGCCTTGAGCATGGCTGTGGCTAGGCTCCGAATGTCTTTGGCGGCAGGAGCGCTGCTCAGGGTGGGGAAGGAAGCTGGAGTCCACCCTTCCAAGGGGCCCCGGGAAAGACAGCCAGTCACGCAGGCATACAAAAGCAATAATTTATTGATGAAAAATTTAATTTAAGCGACAAAAAATTCAACCATTTCAGTTGTTGTTTTAATGACACGGTAACTAAGAAAAGTAGTCAGTAGCACAATCAAGTTTCAGAATAAAATAGCAGACACATTTTTAATAGTTTCCTTCTGCCTTCAATTTAGTCATACCTTGTTTTTCTCCATTGCTGTTATCTCATTGCTATTATTTCACTTTTCCTAGATGCGATGTAATTATAGTAATGTGGAATGTAGTCTATTGTGTCAGTTTCTTTTTACTTAACATGAAGATTCTGAGATGCATCAATGTTGTCGCATTTGTCAACAGTTCTTTCCTTATTAGTGGTATTCTATTACATAAGTAGTATACCATTGTTTATTCAGTTGCCATATTGTTTATTTTTTGACTACTCATGTACACAGTGTTATTATACTATTTCATTACCATATACATAACACTGTCATGCATGTTGGTACACCTAAGTTCTTGTACGAACATATATATGAAACTTTTTGTTTTAGGACCACACTTGGTGGTGCTCAAGATTTATTCTTGGCTCTGCCCTCAGAGATAATTCCTAGCAGACTCAGGGTATCATATGTGCTGCTGGGGATGAAATCCAGGTTGGCTACTTGTAAGGCAAGTGCCCTCACCTTTTTACTATCTCTCCAGACACAGTATTCCAGGATTCTCATTTTTTTTTTTGGGTCACACCCAGCGATGCTCAGGGGTTATTCCTGGCTTTGCACTCAGGAATTACTCCTGGCGGTGCTTGGGGGACCATATGGGATGCCGGGGATTGAACCCGGGTCGGCCGCTTGCAAGGTAAACGCCCTACCCGCTGTGCTATCGCTCTGGCCCCAGGATTCTCATTTTGTGATGTGACTTTTATTTTTATCAAGATTCCCCATATACGTATTTTGGAGATTGGCCTCACATCCCATTGTGCTAAAGGGCTACTCCTGGCTCTGTGTTCACGGTTCATCTCCAGTGATGTTCAGGGGATCATGTAGAGTCAGCATCAAATCTAAACATCTTGCATACAAGCAAGTTCTCAGTCAATTGAGGTATCTATCCAACCATAGAGGTATATCTTGAGAGACAGAAAAAGTGAGCAAACTTAAAGTGCTCGTGTGGTGCAACATCAAAAATGTGATCAAGAGTGGAATTCTGTGAGGCCCTACAAAGAATGTCAACTGGCAAATCCAGTCACCAGCTCTGAGAGAATGGCTTGCTGTGGAACAGTAATTGGTTGCTGACTTGAAAGCTTAGGAGCACAAAGCTAGGACATTTTCTAACTAAAAAGTCAAAAGTCAAAAATATAAAATCTTAACAGGATCAAAAGCAAAGCAGGGCACCCTCCTCCTCACACACATGTACTAATAGACTTGAGGGAAGTGGTACGATACAGAGTATCTGTTGTATGAAAAAGATATTGAAACAAGGAAATTCTATTTAGCTGTTATCACTCAGATTTGAAGGAATGATGCTAAACTTATCAGATTACCAACAAAAAATTCTTAATCACTAAAAAAATCTTTGCAAGAAGCACTAATGCACTTGGAGATATATAGCAATTAAAATGGACATCTAGCAAGTGCTGACAAAAGCTGACTCCCAGAGTACAATGTCCATAAGTGTTGTGAAGGGGTCCAGAATTGCTAGCGTGCCTGGGTGTGTCCAGTACGGTGTGGTCTGAGCAGAATAGCATCCTTGCGCTGTTGTTCTAAACCAAGAGCTCATTGGCTGAGAATAGCTGGTGCCCCTCCCTACCTTCATGTTCTGAACATGACTGGTGCAAACAATGTACTCTACGAGAAAGAAATAAAAAAGAAAATCCAATTAAAATTGTGTCCAAAAACATAAAATACCTAAGAATCAACAAAAAGTGTATGCTGAAATTTTCTGATAAATGAATGACGATGGAAATTATTATGCTGTGAAATGAGTCAGAAGCAGAGGACAGATATATAGAATAAATGCACTCTCTTATGGGATATTTAAAAAGTATCCCATAAATGAGACTAATATCCAAGGCCAGGAAGAACAGGGGCCAGAAGCGCTGGTCAATGGTTGGGAACTTGCCACAAGTCTGTGAGGATAAAGAAGGGATCAGTATGACAATGACATGATAATTGGAAACAATAACTTTGGACAAAAATTGACTGTTAAAAGTAGTTAAAAGGATAAACATGATAACCTTTCAGTATCTGTGTTACAAACCACAACACCCAAAAGAGGAAAGAGAGGGAGACAGAGAGAGAGAGAGAGAGGGGGGGGGGGAAGACAGAGACTGAAACAGAGATGGAGACAGGGAGAGAGAGAGAGAGCAGAGAGAGAGAAAAGGAAGATGAAGGAGGAGGAGAAGAGGAAGAAAAGATGAAGGAAGAAGAAAAGTGCCTTTCATACAGGCAGACTGGAGTTGGTGGGGAGGGAATTAGGTACATAGGTGCTAGGAAATGTACACTGATAAGGGGACTGGTGTTGAACATTATATGACTGAAACCCAATTACCAACAGCTTTGTAACTGGTATGTCACTGGGATTCAATTAAAAAAAATGAGTTGGCAGGAAGGTAGCAGTATATAAAAACTGAACACTCCCTTTGCTCACTGAGTTACCTCAGAGCCTACCTTTGTACCTATCTTGTAATACGGACAGAATATGTGTGGAATCAGTGAATAATCATCTACATAAAGTTAAAATATGTATAACAGGAAAAACTATTTGAAATAAATAGGAAGTGGAAAAGTATTTCATGCCATGGATTGAATGAAATAACACTGTTAAAATGACCATCCTAATCCAAGTGTTATACCAATTCACTGCAATACCCATTAACATTCTGCTGATATTAGAACAAAATTTGCTAAAATTTTTATGAAATGTCTAAACAAAAACCCAAAGGAATTATGCTTGAAAAACTGGGAGGCTTTGCAATTCCTGACTTAAATTACTCTATTAAGTGATAGTAATCAAGACTGTGTGGTGTTGGAATGAAGAGAGTGAAGAAAATGTTTCTTTCTTGATAGAAAGAAATCACTAATTAATCAGTTGAACAAATTTCTTTGGATTGTATACATATTACAATATAAATTTCTGCCTCATTTTTGTATTTGTTTGGAGGAAAGGCAGAACTTCCAAGTGTTTGTCCAGGGGGTCAGAGGGTTTCATCGGCCAATCTGACCAGGCAGTTCATTTAGCCCCAGGGCCTAAGGGTGCGCTCTGCTGGGCCCTGCAGTGCCGGGAATACCAAGCCCAGCCCAGCAGTTCTGGGACTTCCAGAGCTTCATTCCATGGTACCCCAGTGTCTCCTGAGCTGCACCTGGGAATGCTCGTGGGAAAACGTGGTGCCCAGACTCTAACTGGTTCTGTACTGCAATACTAACTGCATATTATCTTCTGACCACTATAGATGGATTTCTTAGTTTACTATGTATTTAGGCTATATATGCTTTAAAAAAATCTATAATGCATCTTAAATTCGTATTGATGTCTCATTGATGTTACATATAAGTATACCAAATGATGGGATTACATGGTGCTGGGTGCAGTTTCTGGGTGTGACCTCCTAGCTACTGGAAAGTGGGGGATCTGGGTGGAAGAGGCCCAGTCCCAATCCGAGCAGCCTTGGTGATCTCATTAAATCAAATCAAATATGGCGCCATGTAATCCAACCAGCAGCCAACATCCAGATACTATAAAACCAAGCTCATGCAAAGTGGCTGCACGACATCTTATAGCCTACAGAGAATTTCCAGCCCGCATGGGAGAGCCTCACAAACTCCCTGTGTTGTATTCATATGCCAAAACCAGTAACAATGATGGGTCTCATTCCCCTGACCCTGAAAGGGCCTCTAATGTGGCATCATTGGAAAGGATGAGTAAAGAGAGGCTGCTAAAATCTCAGGATAGGACGAATGGAGACGTTACTGGAGAAATTCTATAATCAACGGGATGATGATGATGATGATGATGATGATGATATCAAATGATGAGGAAACCAAATAATCAGTCAAATATGAGAACAGACACCATTTCTCAATATATTTGATGTACTATATGGAAATTATATAAATAAATTATATAAAGTACTGCACTGTCACACGTTCATCCCGTTGTTCATGATTTGCTCGAGCGGGCACCAGTAATGTCTCCATTGTGAGACTTGTTGTTACTGTTTTTGGCATATCGAATACGCCATGGGTAGCTTGCCAGGCTCTGCCGTGTGGGCGGAATACTCTCGGTAGTTTGCCGGGCTCTCTGAGAGGGAAACTATATAAATGTATATATATTATAGAAATGTATTACAAAATTATATAAATAACTTATGTAAATAAAACTTATAACACTTATATACTTATGTTAGTTGTCTCTTTTACTTTCTGCTAAAATTTTGAGATAAATTAACTGCAAATTTTTAAAAAATAATTATGGGATTAAATTAATTCACATTTGCATAATTATTTTATTTCTCTTATTTTCTAGACATGAATGAAAAGTTCTATTGAGTCATCTAATGCTAATGGTATTACAATCAAATATTCATTATATTTTCTAAATATTGAGGATACTGTGTAAATCTATGGTATAATATGTTTGGGTATTATCATTGTACATCTGCTACATTGTTCAAAAATTTGTTCTTTTTTTCAAAAACTTATTACAATTGATTTTTGAGATGAAATTATTAAACTATTTAATATTCATATAAGTTTTAAGGTAAAGATCATGAATGAGTATTGCCAAACATTTCTATCTTGAATTGGAGCATTGAGAATTAGGTGACAGAACGGAAAATACCTATCAAGCGAAGATACATATTCATCAACCTGTCTTCTCTTTTTCAGAGTCTAAATTTTAAGGACTCCAGGGTTGGCTTCTAGAACTATTCTATTCTTATTCACAGAGAGAAAACAGGCCTGAACCATGGATTAGGAAAGCTTACTAGTTATTAGAAAAGCCCTTTTTAGGAGAATCATAGCTATTTGTCTACTGCTGAGAAAGTTGGACTCTGTTCAAAGAATCTCTTAATTATCTCTCCAATTGCTGAAGCTGCAGTTAACATATAGAAAAGTGTTCTTACCTATAATGAATTCCCAGATGCTGTGGCATTTTTTAAGGAAATATTTAAGTTGAGTCATTGCTCAGAGGATATTTTATTATTTCCTTATAGCACCACCCATGCCTCAGCTTATTAGTTTCCTAGAGGGAGGTTAAAAGAAATCCACATGAATATATTGTATTCTCTGTCTGGCTTTATTCCTTACTTAACTTTGTACTTAACTAGTACAAACATTTTTTAAAAAATATTAAGATTCTAACGTGTAGTGATTTTAAGAACTCTTAAGCAGGAAACAGTTTTTTTATGTCTACTAAGATTCTCACTGCTTTCTAAAATATTAATATAAGAAAAATTAAAGTTTACAAGTTATTCATTTCTTTTAGGGTATATTTATAGAGTTTTCATTATGAACAAGGCTTGTTATTCAGCTCAGGAATACAATGATAAGTGGTACAGATTTTGATTTTAGCTACATGCATGTACAGAGTCTATAGAGAGGGGAATATGAATATTGATTTATACAATGCACTGTGCCCCATATTGGGAAAAGACACCTGACATCTGATGAGCACTCATTCTGGCAGGAAGATGCACATATTTCTGGAAGGAAGTGTGTGACTCTACCTTTGGAAGAGACAGGCTAGGTATAATTGAAACGCAGGATCCATTCTGATGTCACTGAAACATAAGAATTAATGGAGGGAGCACTATCAGGGAAATAGAGCAATAAATGATAGCTAGGAAAGTTCCTGCTAAAGTATAATCCTATAACCCCCCCCCAAATTACCAGTGTACATATTGGTTTAGCTAAGAAACACATACATGTCTATAGAAATATGGGTGTTTACAGCATGCTTGTCCACATAGAAATATGGACAGCTACCGCTACAGAATTAGAAAAGGGGGAATTGATTAGTGAAGAAAAATGTGGTTTGATGCAATGATTATTGCTATTGACAGATGTGACTCCTCTGGGAGGTGGGCAGAGACTGTAAATATCAGTTCATTCAGCAATGGGGAGAGGAGGCATGTGGCAGAAAATGAGCTCTGGGGTAAATAAAAACCAAATCCAAATTCCTAATACTTTTCACTGGTGCCATCTGAACTGATCACGTGTCCTCTCAACACTCTCATTTAGGTAACCTTCAAGGTTTGCTCACAGTCCTGAAGCACAGAACTGAACAGATTTTCTATATTGAATATGAATCAGGAAGGCTGCCGGGTAACATTCAATGAAACCTCTGGGCCATTCCATTCTGATTCTCTCAGTAGCAAAATATTGAACACAATAATGATTTTGATCTTCTCATTAGCCTTCCTGTCCTGTCCTCTTCAGAACCATAGCAACGAAGGAGTGTTTCAAACTTAAAGTCCAGGGTACAGGGGCTGGAGAGATAGCACAGCGGGTAGGGCGTTTGCCTTGCACGCGGCCGACCCGGGTTCAAATCCCAGCATCCCATATCGTCCCCTGAGCACGGCCAGGGGTAATTCCTGAGTGCAGAGCCAGGAGTAACCCCTGTGCATCGCCAGGTGTGACCCAAAAAGCAAAAAAAATAAAAATAAAAATAAAAAAATTAAAAAAATAAAGTCCAGGGTACACTCTAGAGAAACAAAAGAAGCCAACACAGATATGTATAAGCAAAACAAACAAACAAACAAACAAAATCAAAAGATTATAGTAGGAATAAGCTGAAATTCTTAAATTGAATCACAAGTTTCCAGAGAACAATCATACATACACGGAATTAAATGAGACAACAAGAGAATCAAGATGTATATTTGTAAGAAACAAAATTAGAGAAATTCAGTAAGGCATAGAGTGGCAGGTTTGAGGGATTTAAATTATAAAAGTAAATGGGGTTCTTCAACAAGAATAAAGATATTTTTAAAAATTTAAAAAAGAAATGCTAGTTAAAACAAGAGGAGTTAACTTTGTAGGCAAAATAATATCAGAAGCTAAAAACAAAATGATAGACATGATTAAGATGGAAAATAAGATAAAAAATATTTAAGGAAAATGAAAAAAAAATCATGAGAACTATAAGATTCCATTAGAAATGATCAGGGTGATACTAGGGTATTCAACATGATGAAGATAGGGAGGGACAGAAAATACTTTCAAAGAAGTAATATAGATAATATCCAGTTCTAAAGAAAGAGTTAACCAAGTTTTTCCCCTATCGAAAACTTTTTTCCATTTTTCTGTTTTGAATTGATAACTGTGAGATACATAGTTTACAAAACTGTTCATAATTGGCTTTCAGCCATACAATACATACACCCATCCCTGCACCAGTGTACATTTCCAACTACAATGTCCTCAGTTTCCCTCCCACCACCCCCTTCCCCGCAGACTGTCTCTAGCCAGGCACTTTCCAACTCTCTCTCTCTCTCTCTTGCTCTTTGTCTCTGTCTCTCTCTCTCTTGCTCTCTCTCTCTCCCCTCCCCCCATCTTTGGAGCATTATCATTTGCAATACAGATACTGTGAGGTTATTATGTTTGCTCCTTTACCTAGTTTCAGCACACAGTTCTTATCCAGAGTAATCATTTCCTATTATCTTCATGCTATGCAAAATATTTTTGTTTTGATGTAATCAATTATGTTTCTGTTCTTATCTTTAGCAATGCAATAATATTATAATATTGTTGAAACACTCAGAGATCCAAATTGTGGAAAAATCTGCTTATATTTTCCTTAATGTATTTTATGTATTGTGATTTAGTCTTGAGGTATTTGATCTACTTTGAGTTAACTTTTGTGTATTGTGTGAGATAGATTCAATTTTTGTCTTTAAAAAAATTCTTCAAATGTTTGTCCTTTGATTTTAGAACTATTTGTTGAGTTTTTCCTTGCTTTGGTTCATTTATCATAGATTAGTCATCCATAGATATGTGGGTTTATTTCTGAGTTTTAAAATTTAATTCATTGGTCAGATAATCTATCCTTATTCTAGGACCATGTGGTGTTGATTTTTCCAATTTGGTACTTTTCCAATTCGCCTAATTGTGGCAATGAGGACTTCCATGACTATATTGAATAATTGTGAAGAACACGAACATCTTTGCCTCTTGCCTCATCTCAGAAGGAAGTCTTTCACTGCTGAGGGTGAAATTAACTGTGGATTTCCTGTAAATGACTGCAATATCTTGAGGAAGCTTCTTTATAATTGTATTTTGATAAGGATTTAAAAAAATGGTGAACAAAAATTGATGTTGAATTTTTTCAGAAGCTTTCCCTGCATCAATGCATATAATCATATTATTTATATTTTTCCTTTTGTTGATGCAGTGCACTACATTAATTGGTTTGCTTATGTTAATCATCCTTGCATCTTTGGAATGAATCCCACTTGATTGTGGGTTACTGGCACTAGAGTGGTGGGAGTGAGGAAGCAGCATTGCAAGCATAAGACATTAATTGAGAAAATGTTGCAAACCGTTTTACCAAAATAAAATTTTAAATAATTAAAACTATACTTTCAAATAAAAAAGATAATGTAAGGCATTTGCCTTGCATGCAGCCAACCCGGGTTTGATTCCTCCATCCCTCTTGGAGAGCCCGGCAAGCTACCAAGGATATCTCGCCTGCACTGCAGAGCTTGGCAAGCCACCCGTGGTGTATTCGATATGGCAAAAACAGTAGCAACAAGTCTCACAATGGAGACGTTACTGGTGCCCACTTGAGCAAATCCATGAACAATGAGACGACAGTTCTGTATAGTGCTATAATGCTTACAAAGCATAGCCTAATATGTATTTTGAAAACCTAGCAAAGGACTCAAACTGTACTATTGCCTCCAATTTCAAATTTTTACCATTAAAACATGTACACATTAATTCCTACACTAACTTGAGATACATCATCTTTAGCACTGTTCACACTATGGCTTAACAGGCATAACATTTTTACGGCATCCATGTTACTTAAAGCTGCCTCTCTTATTCCAGAAGGACTGACCTGTTTTTTCCTTTTTGTTTATATTTAGGCCTTCAACTGATTGAAGTAAGATCCTCTGCATTAGAGAGAACAACTTACTTACCTCAGTCTATTTAATGTTTCTCTCAGAAACTCTCAGGAACACATAACAATAAAGTTTGACCAAATATCTGAACACCCCTTTATTCGAGAAGTTGATACATGGCATTAATCATCATAGTTTATAGGAGGCTAAAGGACTTATTAAAGAAATAAACTTCTGAGAAATATCTCTGAAAGTAAGTGTAGCTGTATGCCAGTATATGTAAAAACTCAAAAGGGGAAGAGTGAAAGAACTTAAGGAAGAATTTGTTCAGGAGTTCAAATAATATATACATATATATACATATATTTGTATGTACACATATATATACAAACACATATGAGGTAGGTAAAATATTCAGAGGAAATGATGAAAATCCAGCATGAAATACTGGTAAGATAAACCTCTGAATTCATTCCGAGATGAGCAATTGAGTTGAGACCGTATCTGAAACGCATAGCTGGAGCTTCTTTACAGACTCAATCTGTCTGCCCTGTCTGTTTTTTGTCGTTATTGTTTTTAATTATATAGTGAACACTGAACATCTCTGTTTTAAACATCCTACATTTTGCTGGAGTGATAGCACAGCAGGTAGGGCTTTTGCCTTGCACTCGGCCAACCTGGGTTCGATTCCTCCATCCCTCTCGGAGAGCCCGGCAAGCTACTGAGAGTATCTCGCCCGCACCAGAGCCTGCCAAGCTACTCCATGGTGTATTCGCTATGCCCAAAACAGCAACAAGTCTCAGAGACGTTACTGGTGCCCTCTCGAGCAAATCTATGAGTAACACGATGACAGTGATACAGTGATACATTTTATATTTGTCTGACCCTTCGCTCTATCTTTAATCTCCTATGTGAGTACCTATTAAATAATGTCCATATAGTGCACTCTTCCTCATTCTTTAAAATCCAGTTCTGATATTTACATCTCTACATAACTCCCTCAGACTTCCTGTGACGCAGTACATGATTGCCGTCCTTGTGCTCTGAAAAACTTTACATGATCTCTTTACACTC
Source organism: Sorex araneus (assembly GCF_027595985.1). Classification (NCBI taxonomy): domain Eukaryota; kingdom Metazoa; phylum Chordata; class Mammalia; order Eulipotyphla; family Soricidae; genus Sorex; species Sorex araneus. The sequence goes on from NC_073303.1 coordinate 71,689,551, forward strand.
TGGTCACATTGCAAGGCAGTGTTTGATTTTATACATTTTTTCCATTAAGTGACCTCTTTTAATATTGGGCCAGATACTTTATTTTGTGGTGCCATTATTTAGTACACTACCCACTGGAACATTTGTTTTCAAAATTTATTTTAATGAATGAAAATATTAAAAACTGTAAACATCTAAAAAAAAAACTGTAAACATCTGAATTGAATCTCAGGATACATTTATACTTAAAAAAAATCTTCCAATACTTGGTTATCTTTAGTAAGGAAAGGCCATACCTTTTCAGAATTTCACTCTGCAAGCATACAAGAATGTTGAGTGTAAAATGCCCAGGGCCAATAAAACAATGCCCCTAGGGTTAAGGCTAGCACCTCAAGCACTGCCTGATAACTTGTGGCCCTCTGAAATTAACTTCCTTTGTCTCTCAGTATCATATGACCCCTAAAGATAGTATGAATATCCCAAGGCTATATGTGATTCTGTTGAAGGAGGCTGTATAGTTTTTCACTGAGCCATAGAAAGACAAAATTGAGGGACACAGGTTAGGGGACTTGCCTGAGGCTAAAGAAAGAGCCAGTCTTTGAGTTCTACGCGCTCTGGTCCCATTTCTGTTTTTGGAGCATAACCCTCTTACCTTCAGCAAAGCTACTAGTCGTTTAAGAATCTATAATAACAAAGCAGAAAATATAAGAAATACTCTTTTCTAGTAATAGGTCTTCTCTACAGATGCTCATTCTTTGCCACATTTTTTCTTCCACAAGCTGAGGGAAATGGTTACATATAAATATGTGCACATATACACATATAAAATAAATATACCTAAGTATACATAAGTATACTGTTACATGTGAAATATGTATTTCACACGATCATAAATACAGAGATACACACATACACATATGAGAAATACTGCTTAGAACTAAAGCTGATCCCTGTATATCATACCCAATGTAACTCTTCTAATTTCTATTTGAGATTTATAGACTTTTTTTAATTTGCTGCTGCTGCTCTTTGCTTCCCATTCTATTTCTCTGGGTTAGCGAACCTATAACTAGTTTACGTGTGAGTTCAATTTTTTAGTCTATTTCCTTGTCAGATTTTCAGTCTTTGAATTTTCTTTTAAGAAATGCCAGACGTAATCAGAATCTCACATAAGTGATGGGAAATAATACTTGGCAGAGGTATTACTGAACCTTTTCTCCAGCGTGCCCTTATTTTTCTCCTTTATCACAGAATGTACAGTCGAGTCTTTAGTGTTTCAAAAGTAGGCTGCCCTTCATTAGAGGGGGTCTTTCAAAAGTAACTTTACCTTTGTGTAATGGCCCAATTCTAATCCGAGTTATTTAATTTCTATTATACTCAAACTGTCTCTGTATATACTTATTTTTAATGGTTTTCTCTTGGGGCTCAAGTAATTCATATTTTATGTGAAGTAACTTAATTTTATGATGTGTCTGGTATAAATAGATTTTTTTCCCCTTCTCTCTTCCTCTAAGACAATGACAATTTGATTTTCCATTTATGGTAACATTAATGCAATCTCCTGGAATTTAAGCACATCATTTCAGTCTAGCTTCTAATAGCAATCTCATTTGCCAAGCATTAAATTGAGTGGAGTGTTTAATACAGACCTGGAAACACCAACATCAAGAAAAGCTTTGACTGAGTAACCAATCAGAGGTGAATGGGGTTGCAAAAATCCACATGGTGACCTATCTTTGTCATATTTTCCATTTGAAAAACTGCCACCCACTTACCTTTAGAAAAGTTGTAAAACTGCCTCTGCATACAGGCATAATAGCACCTAAGATTTCCATTTTAAGTTCTATGAATCTCATCTACTAAAAGTCCCCACACACTATTAGTTTGAAAGGCGAATGTTTTTTTATTTAAAAAAAAAAAAACTAAAAGCTTCCACCGCTTGTCATTAATGAAACCCACATAGTCTTTCTACTGGCGACATTGCTGTCAGTCAGGTAAATTAGTGCTAAGAAAAGTGTTGTGCTCAAATAAAACAGACTGGGCCTAGAAGAGTTCATTCTAGTCTCATTGTTCTTAGGTTCCATGCTGCTTGAACACAATAGCAACGAAGCTGAATCTTTGACATTGTGCATTTTAACTAGAATATTTTGACATCCTGTTTTACTTGTTATACTTGTGTCTAAGGGAGAAAAAAGACGATACTTTCTATTTTGCACACACAAAAAGAATATCATTTTTTAGAAGTCACTTTAAAAAGAGTCAAGTCAAATTCAATTTTATAGAATCATATATACCTACAAAAAATGCCCCAGAAATACATGACCTATGTTAGCTCATAGGTTTTTTTTTTTTCAACTCTTCTTTCCAGCCAAGATCAATCCATCTTTTCCTACTGACTCCGTGAAATATCTCAACCAAATTTCTTTGGATTTTCCTGTGAAAACCAGGCTGGGCACCAAGAATTTCTGAATTCTGATGAAAAATATTTATGGTCTCTTAATGCAAATATTGGAATATGATCAGAACGCTAATGATACTCTGCACTTCATCTTCTTTTCATCTATTCTGACAGTGTAGCTTTAGAGCTTACTCAGTGCCTGGCTGAGCTAAGGACTTGCATGAAAGCTGACTGGCTGGATTTCAAGCTCAATAAAACAGAGGTGAGAATGTTGGGGGTAAAGGGCGAGAGAGAGTCAAGGACATTATTTAAAGAATGTTTAAGCCTGGGGGTTTTCTTACTTACAACTGTTCTCCAAACACCTTAGAACTCAGTTAGGTGTATGCACTGAGCTTGATCTGGGGAACTTTCCAAATCATGTAGACATTGTGAAGCAAGCTGACACCATCACAATGACTCATGAGAGTGCCTTGTCCATGCTTCCTACTCTTGTCATTCTTCAAATTGATGCCACTACCAACATATACCACAAAATTCCTGGAACGTAGGTTTCCCTACGTCACTTTTGCATCTTTGGAGTTTAGCTTAATGCCAGCATAGAATCAGAAACCAGTACACTTGTGTTAAATGAATGCCTAGATGGGTGAATGAATGAATAAACAAACACCCTAGCTAATTCAGTAATGACTTAGGTTGATCCTAGCCTTCCATGTCCTATTGAAAAGTCTTTGACTGTAGGTGGGAAAGAAGTTTATGCAAGTATCACAGCTCCAGATTTTAAATAATACCCAAGATAAAAAATAAAAAAAAAGAACAACCAAAGACTTTGTGTGATTGGGATAATCCTCCTTCAAGGTCCTAAACAGACGCAGCCTGAGGCAAGGATACTTAGGACCACAGCATGGTTGGAGCCTGGATTTCTATCCAGACTTTTCCTGTTAGCCAGGAATCCTAGTGTGGCATGAAAACTGAAGACTTCTAAAGTCTCAGAAAGATTCATTGTTCGACACCACTTTCCAACATCTCATTTGCCGATTGCTCTAATTAGAAGATGATGGCTGTTTTTCTTATAATGACTTTATAGTAGATACGCAAGAGATATATCTGTTATTGTACTTCTTGCTACCCTGGGACTCTGGTCTTTGAGTGGCCAATGTTTTTCATTACACATGTAATATCGGTGCTTTTCCAAGGACGGTATCCTTCTAATCTTGTTTCTTTCCTGACCCCTGTGACCTGCTGTTTGGCCTTCAACCCTCTTGTCTGCCCCAATTTACATGATTTTTACTTGTGCCCACTTGGAGTACCCTGGGGGCTTGTAGGGGCCCCTTGTTGAGAAATGCTCCTCTAAAGAAGGTTTTTTTTTTCTGAGGGACTAAATGAAAATATCAAATAAAAATTCATCATTGATTTAGCAAATATGACTTTTGAGAAACCATTGTCCTTGTCAAACATAAATGGCAGGACACTAAACTAACATACATTTAATTCTGAATTTAAATAAAAATTAGTGACCTTCTTTTAAATTTCAGGAAACTTGCAGATACTTAGGTGCAAATAGAAGACCATGAGGTATCTTATTCTTGGAAATCCTCATTCCCAGTCCTGGTTTCTTGAAACTAGGTTATACCATATTGCACTGAATATCAGAGATATCTCCTAATCTAAGAGATTTCTAATGATTTTAACTACTTACAGCAGATACATTCTGATTTTGAAGAATGAGTTAGCACACATCAAAAAGATAAATTTTAAATATTAATCTACAGTATAAAACAAAACTTGTGGAGTTATAGCCTCCTTCCACATGAAAATCGCACTAATTGCATATTTCGACATAGTACTGGCTGATTTTTAAAAAGTACCTTTCTGCCTGTAATGAAGGGAAATTGGTACTTTATTAGCAAGTGTAGCATGGCAATTCATACCCTTAATGCACATAAATATTTGCAATCTTTTTGTTTATTTAATTTTCTTTTTTGAGAGGAGAGAGAGCATCACTCCAGTTGTACTCAAGACTTACTCCTGGCTCTCCACTCAATGGTCATTTCAGTAAGGGCTTAGGGACTATGTGGGTTGACAGAGATCAAATCCAGGTTAGTTGCTTGCAAGGCAAACAACCTACCTATTGTACTATTTCTTTGGTTCCAAGTACTTATATGTGGTTATAAAATACATATAAACATTAAAATAGTAAATAATAAAACCTCTTAAAAACACCTTAGTAAAAATTAAACAAAATTAAAGGTACTGCTGACATGTAAAGCAACTAGGAGTAGTCATCCGACTATGATGGTATTCTTTGTTATCAGTGAAGACCTTGGTCAAAGAGACTGAAGATGAAATGCCGCACACAAAAAGAGATAACTTACATACTGAAGTTTATCTCTAGATTTTTAAAACTAAATTTTAGTTTATTTGGTAATTACAAACACAATATAGTGAGAGGATCCCAGAGACAGTGGTAAAGCGAAGTGCATCTAGGCATTCTGGTGGAGAGTATGGTTTTGGAACTTCAGATACATGAAGAAATATCATTAATAGTATTATAAATCATGGTGCCTAGAAATAATAATAAATGAAAAAAATAAAAAGTAAAATACAAAGTGAAGCTAACATAATTTAGAAAAATAAAAAAATAAATGCAAATGATATATCTAAGGGTAATTACAAAGACAGCATTGGTCATATCACTGCAAGATATTTCACCTATCAATTATATAAAAATGAATGCAACACTCTACATAGTGTTCATAAGTTCATGCTATTTCCTTAATACTGTATTGCATATATTTTCTAAGTAGTCATATGCCCATAACATTGTTTCTTGCAATGATTGTTCTTGCACAATATTCTATTATTTCTTATAAATATAAATACACATGGTCCTTCTCAAGGCTGCTGTACTAGGGGCTCTTTCAGGGTCTGGGGCGGAGGGGGGAGGGATGAGGAACATTTTGAGAAGGAATGAGAGTGAAGATAGACAGTTGGCAACTATTCCACCTCCTCTTCGATGATGACATCATTCTAAAAACACCAAACATAAGCCAAGCAGCATGAATCTTCAACTGTGAGTGTGGAAAGGTCAGACTGCAGCTGAAACTCACAAGACAATGTTCATGAGAAACAGACTAGTTCCTGACATTCCATTTTCGCTCAACGGAACGAACATCTCTGAATGCACTAGTTATGTGTACCTAGGTCAAGAACTCAACATGCTAAACAACCTGGCACCTGAGCTGCGCAGGAGGGAGAGAGCAGTGTGGAACGCCTTCAAGAGCATCGAAGAAGTGGTTAAGAGGATGAAGAACCTCAGGCTCTGGGCACAACTTTTCGACTCCACAGTTCTTTCTGCATTAATATACACCTGAGAGACCTGGGCCCTACGAAAACAGGATGAGAACACTATTCAGGTATCCCAAAGAGGAATCATAAGAGCTATGCTTGGAGTATCACGTTTCACTCAAGTGAGAGAAGGAATCCAGAGTTCCGACTTCCATTGATGATCGAGGATCAGGGACACTGTCTTGTTTGCCAAGGCATCAAAACTCACATGGGCTGGACACATAATGGGATTTTAAGACAACCACTGGACAAGAGCTCTTACTGATTGGATTCCACAGGACGTCAAAAGAACAACATGTGGCTGCCCACCTATGAGATGGTCAGACTTCTTCTTCAAGACCCTGAACAAACGGTTTGAGGCTCTTTGTGTTCCTGGAGTGAGCAGACACTATTGGGCTGCACTAGCACGCTACAGGGATGAATGGAGACGTTAGTGGTGCCAACTCGAGCAAATTGATGAGCAACGGGATGACAAGTGATACAAGTACTAATACACACATCACCATTTTTTTAATCATGATTGCTGTGCTTTCTCTGTATGTGTATATATACACATATATACATATAAAATGTATATTTACATATGTATTAATATACATTAATCTCCCTAAAGGTTCTCAGGACCCAAGGGGCCACTCATGAAGATTCTCAGTCCAACATTTGTGAGTTTAATGTGAGGGCCAGGGAACATGTGTTGTGAACCAACAAAGCTAACGCTATAGTGTCAGGGGTGGTGCAAGGCTGTGATGCCCCACGTCAATAGTTTCTTAAATAGAGGCAATCTCAGCATTTCTTAACCCACCTGGTGAGGACCAGGTAGTTTGATACATGGTCAGCATGATTTTAAAACATGTTGTTGTTAGGGTGATGCTATCAGCATCTGATTAGACATGAATAAAATAAGAATATTATTATTGACAGGGATGTAGCTTAGTGGTAGAGTACATGGACCCAGATTCTCTCCCTAACAATCTAAATGGTGGAGATAACAAAGAATGTTGGTATTGTTGTTATATCACTGGTATTGCTACTCTATTGTTATCATTATTATTATAATTATCAAGCAAGAAATGCTATCCTATGGGTCAGGATGTTATTCAGAGGTAAAGCACTTGCCTTTCTAGTGCTGGATTTAATCTCTAGGACTGCCAAAAAAAATAAAAATGTCTTCCTCCAAAATAACTGCATACATTCCAAGAATTTCATTATTTCAGAGAGATGGTAATTATTTAACTTTATATAAAATTTTGCCTGTAAAGTAGTTAAAAAGCACATTTGTGCTATTTTGAAAGAAATAAGGACTTGGGAGATTAAGTAAAACACCAACAGAGATCTTAAATTTTCTTAGAAGTTTCTACTTTTGTAAACAAGTCCATATTATTCAAATATTCTAGCTCGTTTGGGGTAGTAGGGACAAAATAGGTGCTAACGATAGTGATATGGAATCTTATTCTTAATATCTAGTGCAATTATATTTCTTAGCATGAATTTAAAACTTAAGAAACAAATTCTGCAATATAATCCCCTAGAGAAACATTTCCATCATAGCTACAAGCTTGTCCCTTACTACACATAAGCCCCTATAGAACAGAGTCTAGCTTTTAGCCTTTTGCGGACATCACTATGCATAGCTCACACTCTGGTACATAGGAGGACATAATGAAATGCACATTTTTTTCCTATGGGGATTCTATTATTTGGGGCACACTCAGGGCATACTCCTGGCTCTATGATGTTGGGGGTAGAAAATCCATGAGTCAAATGCAAAGCAAGTGTTTTAAACACTTTTTAAACTCTCTAACTCTGGTTTAAAATATGTATAACACTCATGCTAGTACATATCCTAAAAATAAGTACTGAATTCAAATTCTAAAAACAGATTTAAAAAATTTTCTTTATTTTTTATTACAGCAGAGGTATTAACAGAAAAGTTTGCCTTATAGGAGTCATATTCTAATTATTTCTAAAAAGAAGTGTAGAATTATTATCTCAAAGACACACATATTTGCATATTTAAAATGTATTTGAAATTATAGGACCAAATCTGATTTTAAGAATCTTAATATAAATACATAATATAAATGTATTATAATATCTGTCTATCTATATTACTATATAAATACATAGCTTCATATTTCTATAATACAGTTGCTGCATTGTTAAAATATTTAATAATTGTTTAAAGGAAAAAGGATCTAGATATTTGAGTGGGGTCTATGAATCAGTAATAAACACAAAGTAACATTACTCAGTATTATGAAGATCGTTTATCTTTCTTCTTAGATTGCAATCATCCTATGGATGTCAACTGGTCTTGTTCACAAAGTCTAAATTGCTGTCTTACACATGGTAGTGCTACATAAATATTTGGTGAAGGAATTAATAGAAAGTGCCAGAATGGAAAAGTACCAGCTCAAGGTCTGAACACAATTGCTTTCACTTTTTCCCATTTTATACCATAAGAGCCTGGATGTAAGGATACATGCTGGGAAGTACGACCTTTTCTTTCTTTCTTTCTTTCTTTCTTTCTTTCTTTCTTTCTTTCTTTCTTTCTTTCTTTCTTTCTTTCTTTCTTTCTTTCTTTCTTTCTTTCTTTCTTTCTTTCTTTCTTTCTTTCTTTCTTTCTTTCTTTCTTTCTTTCTTTCTTTCTTTCTTTCTTTCTTTCTTTCTTTCTTTCTTTCTTTTTGATAGATGCTTTATTTATCCGAACATCCTTCAGACAGGTGGAGGGAATGTGTTTCAGGAAAAAGAGTGGGATGCTGGGTGTCAGGTCTCCAGGGTTTAATTCCCAGTTCTGACTCTGGCTAGCTTCAAGGCCTTGGGCAAGTCACTTAACCTCTGTTCCAAACAGAAATAATATCACCTCCTCCCAGGAGCACACCACGGCAAGTTTGATTGATGGCTAAGCTCTTGGAGTCTTTGATGAAATGTGCTGAATGGCTGCCAAGTATTACTATTGCTAATAATAATAATGTTTTTCTAACACAGTCCCACAGAGCAATATAAATCGGTAACAAGGGACAGATTTCTTCACCGGAGAAAATTGTGACCAATTCTTTTTTTGAAAGAAGGATGATGGGCTTAATTGCACAATGGTATCATTTTCTGTGCTCTGTTCTCTCCTTACAAGTTAGGAGAACATGTCATGTGCCTACATGAGATGCTTAGACTTCTTTTAAAAAGGAGAAATGAAGGACAAAGATTGGAACTAAGTACACACATTGTTATATTTTAGAAACATCTTGTTTCTTGGGCAGGTTGATTTCCAATATTACAAATATTAAAAAGGTGCATAGGAAAGTAGAACTATCATAAGCTATGTCATCAGTTGCATAGTTTTATTATACCTCAAAAAAATAGAAGCAGACTAATTTATTAATTTAGTTTTAGAAGATCAATTTCTTGAAATAGGACCATTATTCTACATTATGTAGAAGCTTTTTTCTTGCTCCTTACAATGTCTATGATTTAAATTATTATTTTCAAAATTAATTTCTGAATAAAAAAGTAAAACATTTTATATTTACATTTATAAATACCCTCCACTTTTTCATAGGCAAGAAAATACACTGCCAGTTCAAACCTTTTCTCTGTACAAAAGTAAGTTTTTGATTGCTAAGACAGTATACTACTTAATGTATTTTTTGAGGGGGCACACTCAGTGGTGCTCAGGGGTTACCCTTGACTCTGCACTGAGGGATATTCCTGGTGGAGCACGGGGGCCCATGTGGGGTGCCAGGGATCAAGCCCAGGACAACAACATGTGAAGCAAGTGCCCTATGTGTGTACTATTCCTCCAGCCCCACACTTAATGGATTTTACTATAAAAAGCAACATGCAGCTAGGTGTTTTTTGTAAAGTTTTACCATATGTAACTCAAGCTTTCTTTTAAAATTTCAATAATATTTTGTCTTAAAAGAGTAGGCCCAATTTTATAGATCCAATTTTATTTCTCATGCTTTAAGGATGTATTTTTTCATTTTTATTTTTATTAAAGACCCATGATCGGGGCTGGAGCGATAGCACAGCTGGTAGGGCATTTGCCTTGCATTCGGCCAACCCGGGTTTGATTTCCAGCATTCCATATGGTCCCCTGAGCACGGCCAGGGGTAATTCCTCAGTGCAGAGCCAGGAGTGACCCCTGGGTATCGCTGGGTGTGACCCAAAAAGAAAAAAAAAGGACCCATGATCTACAAAGTTACTGATAGTTGAGTTTTAGGCATATAACAATTCAATACCAATTCCTCTACCAGTGTTCACTTCCCTCCACCAGTGTTCCCAGATTCCATTCCCCACTCCAACCCTCACACCAGCACCCCTGCCTGTCACATGACAAAGATTCAGCGGTTGCCGCTTAGATCTCTTGTTTTCACTTCTGTTAAATCTGTGATTTAGATATATGGACATATAACCCTTATTCATATCACTGGTATAACTGAAGCTCTGATGTTTGTATGTCTGTTTACACATTACTTCTCATTCTCCTCTTCCTCCTTTATTTCTTTCCTTCTCTGCCCATCATCTTGGACCCCTTTCTGGGTATCCTGAACCCATGAAGACCCTCCCAGAGCTCTCTCAAACCCTGGCAAGTCATACAATTTTAAAATAATGTTTACTGAAACTTTTTACTCTTAGGAAATAATTCATGTTTACTCTAGAAAATGTACACAAAACTATAAATGGATGAAAGATAGGTGTTCTAGTATAATTATTAAAATTATATTTGTCTGCAAAGACTGTCAAGGTTCAACCTATGTCTGCTCCTGATTCTTGTGAAAAATAAATTAAATAGTACATGTAAGTTACTTAGAAGAGAATATGGAACAAAAAATAAGATTGTTTAGTAATTAACCATACTTATATAGATTAAGATTGTTTTTCTGAAGTATTTTCTATAAATATAAAATTTATATTATGCATATAGTTTCTTTGAAAAGAAACTGAGGTTTCTATATGTTCTTTAAAATGTGTATACTTAAATCTGGTTCCCAATGTGATAGTATTTAGGGGTGGTCCTTTAAGGGATTGCTAGATTATGTATGTGGATGGGATTAATGCCCTTACGAAAGACCGCTCACTCATCCATCTAGCATGTGAGGGCACAGATAGTTTTCTGTGTATAAGGAATCAGGATTTCTTGCCACTTGATTTGCTAGATCTTCATCTTAAACTTTCTAATCTCTAGAGGTATAAGAAATAAATGTTTGTTAAGTCTCCCAGTCTATGATATTTTATTATAGCAACCCAAACACAAGATTATACTGCATGAGCTCTTTCTAACCTGCTTTTTATCCCATAGTACTTTGCAAGGATTTTCTCATGTGTCTAGATTTTTTTTCTACATTTGAGGAACAATTATATAGAAGAGAAGAAAACAGAACAAAAGAGCATGAATTACTTTTGCGTTCTTCCAAGATCAATTTCTACTGAGACAAACAACTAATGAGCATCTTAAATCCATAAATGTTGGTAGAACTAACTACTATATACTTTATTCTCAGCTCTCTTTAAAAGAATTTATTTTAAAATCTTTTTGATATTTTCCTGACAGTACTTGATATTGAAGTCATTTAAAAATAACCATATTTTGGGACCCTCTGCGCCTAAAGACTTTGATTCCAGAGATGTAACACATTCAGGCATCCAGCGCAGCATCCGATAGCGATGCACTGGGGCACCGAACTGGGCTACAACTCTGTGCTGCCGGGGGCGGATTTTTTTTCCTCCCCACCCTGTCTTCCTGCACGGAAAGCAGCGGCCTGGCGGCACCCACACGGCAGGCGCCATCTTCTGTGACTCCAAACCCACAGGTATTCGGTTTTTACTTTTGGGGCTCCCAGGAACTCATGGGAAGGGGGCGTAACCGGCACACCCTCGGCCCAGATAAATCTGGAGCCACTCAGTGCGAATCGGACACTCTGTGCCTAAAGACTTTGAATTCAGAGACTTCTTACAGCAATGCACTGGGACTGTGAGCTGGGCTATGTAATTTCTGGCAGAATTTTCCCTGGACTTTATACAGAAATCCAAAACCGCGCAACTTAACATTTATAATTGTCAGCAATGTGAAACGGTTCCATTTGAACAGGTCTGACTTGGGGGGGGGAAACTCCAAATAATAACAGTAAGTTTTTGTTGAAATATTGAAGGTTTTTTAATGTAGCAGCCACTTCTCTGGACTGTGAACTAAGCAAAAGCCCCACGCTGGCCGACGCGGCGTGGCGTACACCATACTAGGAGGCGCAGGAAGGGGGATGAGGGGGAAAAAGGAAAAAAAAAAAGGGAAACGGAAAAAGGAAAAAAAAAGAGAGAGAGAGAGAGAGTTATGTACTTGTAGCAGTGGGGCTACATATCTCTTCATTTCCAGCAATGAAAAACTAATTATCAAATGTAGTAGGTCTGTCTCTCTTGGTTGGAAACTCCAACAACTATAGTGAGTTTTGTGTTGAATTATGGAATGTAATCAAGGTAAAGAAAAAATGAAGTGAAATTCATTAGTTATACAGTAGGGGGTAGGGGTGGGGGCGGGGGGTATACTGGGGTTTCTGGTGGTGGAATATGGGCACTGGTGAAGGGATGGGTGTTTGAATATTGTATAACTGACATATAAACCTGAGAACTTTGTAACTTTCCACATGGTGATTTAATAAAAAGTTAAAAAAAAGTAAAATAAAATAAAATAATTTAAGAAAAACAAACAAAAAAACCCATATTTTGACACAATTTATATTTAATTTTCATCACTTACTCAATTTTTAAAAATACCTTACTGAAAACCCAATTATTCTTTGTCTTTTTTTCATATCAGAAAGACATAAATCTCTACATAAATATCAATGTGGGTAAAAGGTAGCTTCTGACATATACTAGGGACATGATGTCAATTTTTATTTTTATATTCATTAACTCATGTCTGGCACATAGTTATCCTCTTCACCTTTTTAACCTTGCTTTTGGTTCTCTGAACTGCCCTCCAAAAGGAGGACAATGATTTTTAAACAAAGGTTATTCACTGAATCTAGAAAGTAAGCAATATATGGGTTCAATTTGGGGAAAGGATACAAGAGAATAAAGCTCAGCTATTAGAATCAAGACCTGTTCCTTGAAGTTAATGCACATAGTACGTGTGGTTAACAAGAACATTCTTCATGGACTGCAGTGAATGGTATACATCTAAATTCTACATATAAAGCTGTAATTTCATTGAGAAACTCTAGTGACATTGATAAATGATGTCACCAGTAAGCTGTGCTTGAATTACAACTTTAATTATTTACACCTGGGTCTACATTATTCCTATATTATGCTTGTCATAGTATTATCTTGTCCTGGGCCTGCTAAGAGACCGATGATGATAATTTATTCCAACAGAGGGTCAGGTAGAGTCACATTGTAGGATCAGTCAACAATTTCACAGAAAGCTGAAAGTAATGCAGAATTTCCAGAATGCAGAATGTCTGGAATTGAGAAAGAAGCTATTTTGCAACCTCTCTAAATTAGGCTAATAGGACTTTCCTGTTCTCTTGGAGGCATATCGCCTCCCACTATCTGTTATCTTCTCTCTTTCTTTCCCCCCTCTTTCTCTCTTTTTTCTCCTCCCTCTCTCTCCCCTCTCTTTCTCTCTCTCACACACACAAAGGCACACATCTCTCATTATTATTATTCAGCTCAAGTAGAAACATGGAAAATATTTTAGATATTTTCATTTCAAATTTAAGGTGCCTGTTTACAGATCTTTGCCCTTTTAAACAAAATTATATTTTTGTTTCTTATCTTACATTAAAATGTAGGAATGGCTGTCTTATTTTAGTATATAAAGATGATAAAGAGATTTCAGGGAGAAGACAGTACAGTGGGTAAATTGCTTACCTTGCATACAGCCAAGAAGGGGGACTGAGAGAGAGAGAGACAGAGACAGAGACAGAGACAGAGACAGAGACAGAGAGACAAAGAGAGAGAGAGACAAAGAGAGAGAGAGTTTCAGATTAATTTTAAGTTCCCAGTTTAGAGAGATATTATTTAAAGATTTCCCTTAAAGGATATCTTCAAGGTAAATATTATTATTCATATTACTAATAAGATTTAACATGATGTTTTGACATGCATTCATAAACTGCAAACACTTGCCAAATATTGGAATTGTTGGGAATGACTACTACTTGATAGGGATGTTTATATATCTTTTAAAACTTTCTCCCATAAAAAAGATAAAAGAGATAGCATGGGAAAGGCTTTAACTAGACATTTATCACAACTAGCACTTGAGATCCCCAAGGAGCCCGAGTAATTCATGTGATGGTGTAAATGAGAAGTTTCTTTATTGAAAAAGGAGACTCCAGTCACCTGTAATCCCATCAGTCAAATACAACTGGAAAATACTTGGAGCTTAGGCATGCACCAATGATGTTCATCGTACAAATCTATAAATGAACTGTAATGCATAAATTATAAACATATAAATGTAAATATATGTAGCTATTGATATAGAAAAGTTTTTTGTATTTTGCACAATATTTCATATATTTATTTTCTTGATAAAAAGCATAATGTAGTGTCTAAAAGAAGAAATAAAATATAACAATAATGGATAGTTGAAGGGCTGGAGAGGTAGATTGGTAGAGTTCTTGACTTGCATTCCAGCCTACCTGTTTTTATCCCCAGCACTCATATTGTTCCCCAAGTTTCAACAGGAGTGATGCCTGGATACAGAGCCAGGAGTAACCCCTGAGCACAGTCATGTAGCCCTACAAAAATAATAATAATGGGTAGTCAGAGGGGACCCTGAGATTGGTGGCTGATGCTGACGTCCTGGCTGTGACTATGTGTTAGTACATTCCATGTCTAGAACTCTCTTATTAAAAGAATTGTGAATCACAGTTCCTCATAAAATTAGGAGAAGTGTAAAAATAATTTATAAATGAACGAAAATAGTAATTGCGATAGCAGTTGGGATTACTGATAATTTTGTAAAAATTTAAAAATTGGGCCTCCCAATTATGTCCTACCATTTAAATAAAAACTACATCCATCAATCTAATATGGTTTCTTCTTAACTTATCAAGACGTCAGAAGCTGTCAGACACTCCAATGTTGTTTTATAACTTTGCATATGGCTAGGCATTCTTTTTCAGAAATAGATATAGCATATAAGAAAATGTTACCAGACGAAATTTAACTTAGAGGGAGCAGTGCCAGACTTGTGCTTAACCTCTCACAGTTTTCAAAGCAGTTTCACACACACAAAAAAAATTGAAAGTGTTACATGTGAATTGAACTGTTACCAAAATATGCTGGAAGCTATTTAAAAACTATTCTTAAAAATCTCATAGATCTATTTTCTAAGCTGAATTAAAAACTCTCTAGTTTATAAAGCAAGATAAATTTGACAGAAGTGGAGAAACTAACATCATTTTAAATGGCCCTTGTAATTTAGTGTCCATCTATAAACACTGTAATATTGAGCACATTATTAGTCTGCCTTTAGTCTCATTATTTATGTTTCAAAATTGAAAAATAATATCACAAAAGTCTTTAGGATTTAGTGAACATCTTCCTATCCAGTTCTTAGTCCTTTATTGTAGGATATCATTGGTTTGTCCTTTCTCCCTTGACACAAAGAGTTTTGGCATATCTGGTAATAATCTCTAAACATTTTTAGACTACATTGGTATGTCCTGCTCCCCTTGCCACTAGGAGCTTAGGTATATCGGGTCAAGCCCATCAAGGTGCTTCCCGAGTCATTCCCATTCCTTTGTTTATCTATAATCACTTCTATGCTCCCTTCCCCAAGCAGTTAATCAGCTCTTCCCCTAATCAGACTCTGCTAATTTGTAAGGTCAGACCTTGCTAGGACAGTGAACTTGTATTGTAAGTTAATATTGCCTTGCTCCTCTCCTTATGACTTTTGAATAGTTCACTTTAAAACAATGTCTTTTTTGTATGGACAAAGAAAGGCAGTTGTTAGTATGCTTTGGTAACGTGGGATTTAATTGCCTTCAACTATTATTCACTCCAGGCATCTGCTTTCTCCACTTAAGCCTTAGCTGCCCTTACTTCCTAGCACCCCCAAAAGCAGGGTCCCGACGAGGGACGGGATGGACCCAGGGCAAGTGGTGAGTTATGTGCTACCCTGGCATCGAGATGGGCCTGGCCAAAGTGCCTAATGCTTAACTATATGTTAAGAGACAGAGCGTCGGTGCCCTGTGCCTGTGCCCTGTGCCCTGTGCGGTGCAGTGTGCCCTCTCTTTTCAAAGAGATTATTACCAGATATGCCTAAACTCTTTGTGGCAAGGGAGAAAGGACAAACCAATGATATCCTACACTTTATTAATAAGACAATTCTTGAAAAGCCAAGTCTAAGGGGCAAAACTGACCTCACAACGGAGCTTCTAAGTAGACCCATGTCTGTGGCCTTTATCACTCCCTCAATGAATAAACATGCTTTTTCATGACTTGGGATTTTCTTACTGGTAAAGTAGAAGACAATCACAAATTTGCTCTAGGATCTTTTTTACATTTTTCCTTACTTTTTCCTCTTCTTCCTCCTTTTCAAACTTCTTTTCTTTGTACTTTTCCCTCTCTTTCCTCCTTTATTTTCTGCTCCTCCTCCTCATCATCTTCATCTTCCTCCTCCTTATGATCATTCTCTTTCTCCTTCATCTTATTTTATTTCTTCTTTTTCTTCTTCTCTCTCTTCTCCTCTTTTTTCCTTATTTCCATCCCCATCTTCATTTCCCCTTCCCTCCCTCCTTTCCTTCCTCCTCCTCCTAAGATTCTTCAAGCAAACTAAACCTGACTCCTTTGATTATAAACATATGGCTAAGTAGGCATAAATGCATAGTAAATAAATAAGGAAAATGGAAAGCTAAGCCATATCCTCCAGCTCAGATTTTATTAGCAATAAAACTAAAATTTTGTTTTCATCTGTTTTCTATGGCTACATAGTGTTACTTATTGAGTTACAAGAGAAGGAACAATGCACACATTATTAATCTGGAAAGACAGACATAAGTCCCAATGCCTAAGACAGCTAAATGATATTTTTATTTTGCATTTTTAGATAGTTCTTCTGGAATTGCACCATAGTTTCTGCTGTTATTGTTTATTTTTGTTTCTTTTGGGGCCCTACCCAGTGGTGCTCAGGCTTACTCCTGGCTCTGAACTCATGTATCATTCCTGAAGATACTCAGGGTCCCATATAGACTGCAAGAGATTGAGCTCATATCAGTCACATGCAAATATCATGTCCCACCTGCTGTACTATTTCTTCAGCCCTACATCATGGTTTTTGAAGCAATATGTTATGTGGCTATTTTTTCCCCAGTAGTGCAGCTATTATTGGAATGAGTAGACCAAAATAAACTGCTTTTCTAGACTTTAGTGTGGATGTTTTTGTGGCTACCATGAACCCCAGGGCTCTATCTAAACTCGTATTGTAGTTCAGGCTCAGAAAATAATTTAAAAAACTAGGAAACAGTTATTTTGTCAGATGTCACTGTTTAGACTCTTTTGTTACTGAATATATAGAATGATTTTAGCTTTATTTTCTTTGTTTTTAATCAAGTCCTTTAAATTTCAGATATTATGTTTGAGAAACATAACTTCATAATAGGCTATATAAAAAATACATAATATGAAACCAATACCCAAGGTCAATAGAGACAAGGGCCAGGAAGACTGGTCCGTGGTTGATAGCCTACCTCAAATTCTGGGGAAGAAGGCAGTTGGGAGAAAAGGGATCACCATGACAAAGATAGTTCAAAATGATCATTCTGGATAAGACCTGTGTACTGAAAACAGGCAAAGGAACAAACATGATAACTTCTCAGTACCTGTGTTGCGAATCATAATGCCCAAAGATGAAGGGTAAAGGAGAGAGAGAGAGAGAAAGAGAGAGAGATATGAAAGAGACAGAGACAGAGAGGGAGAGAGACAGAGAGAGAAAGTGTCTCTGCCATGGAGACAGGCTGGAGGGAGGTTGGCAGGAGGGAAACCAGGGAAATTGGTGGTGGGAAATGTACACTGTTGAGGGCAAGGGGAATGGGTGTTGAAACACTATAACTGAAATCTGACCATGATCAGCTTTGTGACTCAGTTAACTCATACTGACTCAAAAAGTCACTGTCACTGTCACTGTCATCCCATTGCTCATCAATTTGCTCGAGCGGGCACCAGTAATATCTCCATTGTGACACTTGTTGTTCCTGTTTTGGGCATATCAAATATGCCACAGGGAGCTCTGCTGTGCGGGTGATATATTCTCGGTAGCTTGCCAGGCTCTCCAAGAGGGGCCAAGGAATCAACCCCAGGTCGGCCATGTGCAAGGCGAACACCCTATTGCTGTGCTATCGCTCCAGCCCCAAAAGTAAAAAATTAAAATAAAAAATAATAAAGAATCTGAGTCAGTCTTTCTTCTAATTTGTATTTAGTGCCAAGGGGTGAAATGCAGTAGGTTCCCACTTTGTATTCATATAGTCTATCGAGGGGAAGCTCTGCTCATCTGTGGACTTCAGGTGGTTGGATATGGACACAAAGGGAAGTTAATACTTTAATAAAATGCGCTCTTACCCCATCCCCAGTAGAAGAGGCCTTATTGTACATGAAATAGTTTATTCTGCTTAAGGTAGAGAAGAACCCTAATAAAATTTATTCAAACAAAAACACTAAGAAGGCAAACAAAGAAGGTAAGTAAGTGCCAGGAATATTCTGTTCTTAGGGACTATGTTTGCTCAATGATAAAAAGAAATCATATTTGTTTAAAACCTATCAAAACATGATCTTTGGGAAAATGAAAGAGAAATAAAGTTTAGTTAAGTTGGGAAAGAGAGATATTTTCCTAACAGCAAGGTTAAGCTCTTACAGAAGAGGGTGGAGCAATACGGACTGGAAAGGGCTCTTGTAGGTCAGGCAAGGCAAATAAGGCGGGAAAAGTGTAGTGCCACCAGGCTTAGCACTGCTGATAGAGGGGATCAAAGAAGAGTATTTCAGTTGTTTCTTGACCAAAAAGGTGATTGGGTTCAAAGAAAACTTTCCAGGGCAGGGTGGCAAGATCCCTGGGAGCTCATTACAATGATTCTGTTGCATATTCAATGGACACTTTGAAAAAAATCTAAAGAAAGACAATCAGGAAGAGATATATCCTTAAATGATTGCAAGTTATCACTCCCTTAAGACTTGAATTAACTATCAACTAGAAGCTTATAAAGTTTGGATATACAGTTGACACTTGAGCAACATACAACAACTGTCCCCTGGGGCCAGAGAGATGGTGCAGCAGGTAAGGTACTTACCTACCTGATGTTCCATCCTGGCCTTCAGAGGGTCCCTGAGCTCTCCAAGGGTTATCCCTGAGTGCAGTCAGGAGTAACTCCTGAACACCACCAAGTGTGGCCCCAAAAGCAAACGGTAAAAAGACAAATAAACAGACATATTAGTTCATAAAAAAAGAACTGATAGGGCTAGAAAGATAGGACAGGGGTTAAGGGTTTGCCTTGTATGCAATCAACCCATGTTCAGTACCCTGATAACCACTGGTATGTCCACAAAATAAAACAAAACAATAAAATCTAGGGAAAAAAGTGATAAGGCAGTAGAACTATTTTTTTTATGATAATATAATGGTGGATATATGTCATTAATGCTATCATCCAAACCTCATAGAATGGACAACAGCAGGAACTATGGATTTGGAATTTTTCAAATATGTCAATGTAGGCCCATTCTTGGTTTTAAAAAAGGTTTCATTCTGATCTGTGATATTGATAATATGTTAATATGGTAGGCTATTCGTGTCTGAAAGTGGAGTATAATTGAAAGATTTAAATATGCGCACATTTCTCTCAAGTTTGTTGTATATCTAAAACTACCCTAAAAAGTTTGGGGGGCAGGAATATGGCTGACAATGGAGAAGCAGATACCTGGCATGTGGTATCACTTCTGATACCACGTGACCCCAAAAGCAATGCCGGTGTGGCTCTGATCATTCTTTGAGCATCACTGATCTAAGCATTAAACCATCAGTTTGGCAGCACAGTTCAAGCATCACCTTGGGCACTGCTGGACTCCACTACATATGCCCCTTATCATCATCATCATCATCATCATCATCATCATCATCATCATCATCATCATCATCATCATCATCATCATCATTATCATCATCATCCCGTAGATCATCAAATTTCTCGAGCTGTCTCTTATATATGCCCCTTATATGAAGTTAAACCTTTAACACTAAATGTAGACTTCATAACTAGCAGCTATGATGAGTTCACAACTGGAGTATTGAGAGCAAATGGCCAAAGATAACAGAATAGTAGCTGCTATGATTGAAAAAAAATGAACACAAAAAAATCTTGAGAACTTTCTGCATGTTGTGGCAACACAGTGATGTCACAAATGAGAGAGGAAAAGCTACATCAGTGCTTATTCCCTTACAGATGATAAATATCTGCATCAGTGAGATTTCACGTTCACAAACCCCAAGTTCTGTATATTTTTATTCGAGACGTATTCTCAACTAAATTGTTGAATTTTACAGGTTTTTTTTTTCTGGTAACTCACAATACTCTCAAATTTAGTAGTAAGTAGTGACTTCTAGAAAATAAAGTCTTAGAAAACTATTTAACAAATTTAAAGTTTGCTTATTTAAATTTTTTGTGGACCAGAAAGAGAGAGATGGGTCTCAGCAGCCACCACTCCTCACCTGACCCATATAAAGGGCCCACACAACGGCTCCTTTCTGAACGTCTGCTCCACTGTCCCAGAGAAGACAAAGAGCAATCTCCAGCTCAATCCCTTAGCATCTTCCAAGGGTATTAACTACAAAGACTCACCCCCAGCACAGCAAGAACACTAAAAATGATGGGGAAAGCATGTAGAAGACCACCGTGCTCAATGAGCAAAAACAATATCAGCAAAGACATAAATAACCCCAGTTGATCTACAGACAGTGTCTCTAGTGAGACTGTGATGAGGATGTTGAATAATTTCAAAGAAATTATCTCATAAGGTAGACAGCAAAGCACGAAAATATGAGAGCCAAAATAAAAAGAACAAATGACTATGACAGTCAGAAATGACAGACATTTAAAACAGGGTAGATATTGTAAAAACGTCAATAGAAGCTCTGAACAGCAGAATAACAGAAGCTGAGCGAAAGATTGAGGAGCTCCAAGATGAAAAGGAGGAAACCACTAGGAAATGACAGAAGGTCAAAAATAGTCTGAAAAGAAATAAAAAGGAGAACTATGGGCTGAGTTCAAGAAAAACAGTATAAGGATCATCCTGAAGAACAAGAAGGCAAATGTGATGAAGAGCTGGTAGTTAAATAATCAACAAGAATTTACCACATTTAAGGATAATAAGCTCAAAGATCCAAGAGGCCCAAAGAGTTCCACTGAAAATAGACCCATGAGGAAAAACCTAGGACACATTATACTCAAAATGACAAAATACAAAGGTGGAGACAAAGAGAATATTGAATGCCCAAAGATCAAAAAAAGATTTTATATACAAAGGAAAGCCCATAAGATGTACAACAGATCTATCAAATGAGACTATGAGCCAGATGAATACAAAAGAATACAATGAAATAATGCAATGAAATGAAAACCTCACCAAGAATATCTATGCAGCTAGATTTTTATTCAGATTTGAAGGAACTATGCAGAGCTTCAGAGACAGGCAATAGCTTAGGGAACCAGTTAGAAACTGGTTTTGCAAGGAAGCCTTATAAGAGTTCCTCTAAAGGATAGGAAGTTTCCTATCATGTGGCATTGAGTATGACACTCACTAATGGTGCACATGATTTTTCTCTACTTGATGAAGAAAAGTTAAAAACATATGTCAATTAATCATCACAAATTGACTTTTATTGATTTAGTTTCTGATAATTCAATTTGCTATTCCTTTAACTTTTATTGGACCAAGTGATATGAAATAAATTAGTTCTGTACCTGTCAAGGGGACCGGCTGGGGAAAGGGAAGGATCCTGGGCATATTAGTGGAGGGAATGGAATATTTATGGTGGGATTGGTGTTGGAATATTGTGTGCCTGAAACAACTCTATTATGAAAAACTGTAAATCACAGTGTTCCAATAAATTTTTTTTAAAAAGATTGACAAATTGTTTTGTGTGGGGAGAGTTTTGTAGAGGCTTTACCTGCTGGGTCTTAGCTTGTCACCTGTTCAGGTAAAGCACTTCACAGTTAAAAGACTCAGGTACTTTTTCCCTTGGTGTGTGCTGTGAACCAATTATAATTCAGTGCCTGAGGGAGCAAGAGTTGAAGCTTCTCTGACATACTAGTATAGCATCACTAATCTTTCAGATCATGAAGAAAATAAAAAGTAGTTTATAATTTGCTGGACTGATCTAGAGAGAGTAATGACATGGAGTGTCCCCAACAAATTACTTAAGTAAGGGGTAGAGAGGGAAAAAAAACTCCAAAGGCATTCTGTCATAGACTAGGCTGATTCTAAGAACCACAGGTATTTGAGAGTTCCTGTTCTAAGCCTCCTTCCAGAATGAAGATCGGTTTACTAGCCTAGAACAGTACTCTTTGTTTTTGAAACCATACAAACCAAACAAAGTACTCTTTGTAAATGCTAAAAGAAGTACTCCTCGTTTGTAAAACCATAGATCTTACAGGATTGGTGCTGGTCGGCAGGTGTAGAAGTACTTACAATCCAGGGGTACTGACTTGATTGTAAAGTCAGTGGTGGGTCCCTAGACCAGTGTGTAGGACAGATGATGGTGTGCTGGTATTAACGGTTGATAAATTTTGGCCCATAGTAGAACTGAGGGCTGGAGCAATAGCACAGCGAATAAGGCGTTTGCCTTGCACGAAGTCGACCTTGTTTCCTTCGTCCCTTTCAGAGAGCCCAGCAAGCTTCCGAGAGTATCTTGCCCACTCAGCAGAGCCTGGCAAGCTACCTGTGGTATATTCCATATGCCCAAAACAGTAGCAATAAAGTCTCACAATGGAGATGAGCAAATCGATGAGCTACGGGATGTCAGTGACAGTGACAGTGACAGTAGAACTGAAGTTCAGGCATTATTGCTTAAAGAGTGAATAGAATTAGTAAGCATATTCCAAATATAATCCCTGAAAAATAGTATCCTCTATCCTAACAGTGTACTATATATAATGTCTCTGCAGTAGAATCTTGTTCCTTAAAAGAACTCAATAAAATGATCTTCAGTTCATATATGTGATCTAGAGCTTATTTAATTTACAATTTTCTTAAGTAGAAGAACCCAGCTCAGCTCTCCTGATCCATTTCTATTCTCTGCCCTCATTACCAAGTGTTCTACCACCAAAGAGGTCAATATTCTCATGGTTTAGCTTCATAGTTAAGATCTTGGATACTGGAGCCTTAGAGGTCTGATATGCAATCCCAGTCTTACAAGTGTTCAACTGCATTGTCATATTAGGTACATTGAGCTGCCAATCATATTAAATAGTCATTTTCTCATCTGTAAAATAGGGATAGTAGTAGTATCTATTGTTAGTAGACTTGTAAGGAACAATCAATTAAAATGTATTAGAAAAATAAGTCCACTTTCCTGGGAAATATTGTGCTGTTTTTAGCCTTCAGGAAATGTTAATTCCACATATCAGGTGATACTACGTTTTCTTAAGCAACCTTTTCTTTAAAACCTGAAAGGCTTTATAAACTTTACTTCTGTTAGGTGCACTGCCCTCAACTCTCTCTGAAGAGAAACTGCCATTTTCTCTGGAGAATACAAGCTATCCATCCAAAAAAATAAATATTGCCTCAGTCCAGCTTTTCAAAACATTAAGAAAGTGTACTAAATTACCCTTCTTACCATATGCCAGAAAATTTTTTTCTTACCCTCCCAACTAAAAGTAATGTATCTTAAGTCCTAACAGATTCACAGGCTTAACTCCTATGACTAATATTGGGCAGGCTCACTGAGGATTTATTAGGGATCAATGTGACCAATGAGTTTGGCAGCTGGTAGTTGTCCTCCTTCCTTCTCATGCAGTAAAAATAACATTGTTGCCATTATTACATCATTTCAGTGTCTCCAAATATGTTCATCAGTCTGATCACTTCTAAACGTTTTTATAAAAAAAAAATTCTTTCTGCTTCTCGAAAGCTAGCCGACATCTAAAGTGCTGGCAAGTTACCAAAACACAAATCTTTGTCTCCTTCCTCACCTCCCACCTCCTAGTTTATTGTGAACGAGTAAGAGTCAAAATATTTGGGGAGATTGGTGTTACCCATAGGAACATCAAGTTTCTCCAACTGATTAATTCTCACTGTTCCAAATTAGCGATGCAATATTGTTGCAAGTGCTAAAACTGCCGGGAATGGCCTTACTTTTGTGTTAAAGACACCGTGTCTGAAATTAATGGCAGAGCTAATCCTGATTTATTCCACTAAATGCCAAATCATTAAGGAAAGGTCAAAATGGTCAGTGGGATTCGCTTTCGGTGAACACTAGAAACAAAACAAGAGGCAACAATGGACAGAGGAGGCGAATGTAGGCTGGTTGAGTGTTGCCCTCACTTACTCAGACTGTCCACTAACAATTCATTTGTCACCTAGGATCACCGTGAGCCTTCTGGGTGGTTGCTGCCTCAGGCCCTGGAATATTTTATTCATTCTTTCTCATGGCAGCCAAGTGTCTGTTGAAAAAAAAAATTTTTTTTAAAGAAACGCTGCTCATGTTCTTAAGACCTTAAGATTACCTCCTCCTTAAACTCATGCCAACAGGAGGGGTCCTTTTCTAAGTTTCCTTCTTGCAAAAAAAGTATGCTCTGTCATTAATCTTTTACATTCAAAACATCGGGGGCACGCTAGACCTGCATTTAATTAATGCGGATGTTTGGAAGACGAGGTGTCCGGGTCTTTCAGAGAAAAGAAAGAAGAAATGTTTCAGGCCCAAAGGTATGGCCTCTAAAGCCCAGCAGTTTATCTCCATCATCTCGAAACTATTGAGGCTAGAGAGTAGAAGCAACACTAAGTGTATAAACAACTGGGAGCAGCGCTTCTTGGGATTAGTGCTCTACCTTGTGTGAACAGGAGAGTTATCAGTCTCTGACACCATTAACTGAAGCTGATCCAGCTTTCGGCATTTGAGCAGTGAAAGAGGTACCTGTAAATCCCCACACTACTCTAAATCTAGTTTCCTCTTGCTATCTTCCCTCTTCAGCCCACTAACTTCCATGCTCACCGGTAGCTTCAGTATTGGATGAAGCTTTTGTGATTTCATGCACTTCCTACACAGCCAGGTGACTTACTTTATTTACTGAGTATCACCAGTATAAGAAATAGACCTTTTCCTCCCCACCCCTGAAACCAAAGAAACTTTGGGTAACCATGGCTTGAGAACTGGCTCATTAACCCCATGATATCTCACAGCAGCAGCAGCATATTCGATAGTTTCCCTCTGAAATAAGACTTGTACCAGTCTGATTAATAGCACATTTCAAATTTACAACCTTCAAGGACATATTAGTGATTCAGTAATATATAAAGTTGGGGTTAGTGGCCTGAGGATGCAATTCAGTAATAGACCACATGTTTTACATGGATGAGGAGGTTCTGGGTTTGATTCCCACCAACACACATAAAAAAATTTAAAAACTTTATTTTTTTTTTAAGAAAAGGATACATAGGTCTTATTTTCTCCCATTTCACAGTTTAGATTATATGGTTTTCACTTCTTTCCATTTTTTAATACAGCAAGACAAAGTGTCACAGGGATTGTTTTCTAAGGAATTATAAATGATATTCCAAAGACAGTATTTCCAATATTATATATAGGTACGTTAAAAGGTTTCTCGTAAGTATACTATCTTTTAGCAATCCTTATAGGTTATGTTAATCTTTACTTTTGAAGACATAGCAAATCAAAACGACTAACACAATTTGGTTGTTCTTATGCTTTTATTGACCTGTAAACTCTCACTATAACCAGATGCAGATATGTGCTATTACTTCTCCCTTTAAACTCGGCTGCTTTTGAATTATTTGCAAATATTTTACAACATTTAATGTTTATTTTTTTTTCTGGAAGAAGTAAGCTTTCAATTTCCTCGGTCATGATTTCTGTGACTAATCTGAGGTAATCCATGTGTAAGATTCTTTATTTGAGTCTTTTACAATCCCCTCTGTGGATATATACATTTAAATCCCTCCTGTTCTCCAATTCCTTTTTCTTTAATTTTTAAAAATTCCACTTCTATTTATATGCTTTCTCTGAGAAATTCACTACAAACAGATTGAAAGTAGAAACATTTACATTAATTTCACCCGGGCAGCCTAACTATGATTTTCACAGGACTGCATGGCCCAGGCCCCAGCCCTTGACCCAAACCCATGAGATTTCCAAAAACAGACGGAGTGAGTCTCTTACTCATATAATACATCCTGCTTTTCTTTGACATGATTTGGGTGATCTGGATATAAGAGTTGGTCTTGATCTTCCTAGGAAGTATCAGGCCAGCGACCATGGTGTGTGTGTGTGTGTGTTTGTGTGTGTGTGTGTGTGTATGGTGGTGTGTGTGTGTGTCTGTGTTTATGCACATGTCTTTGTGCCCATGAATATATGTCTGCGTATACATGTGTTTGTCTATATCTACATGTGTGTGCATATGCACACCTGAGCACACCATGAACTCGTGATCAATACTTCGAGGGTTGAACAGAGACCAGTTAGGTAACTACTGGAAAGAGCTCATGAAGCAAAGAGTGACTCTGAAGTCAGTATCTGGGAATCTTAGAGCAGAAGGAAGAGGGGAAGAAGCAGGTCTTATTAACTGGTTTCACTGCTTCTAGTCTTTGTCTTCCCTCATTCTCCTCCACACTGTAGCTGCCAGAAAGTAGAAATCTGATCATGATAATCCCTCGCTTAAAAGTCTTTAATAGCTCTCTGCTAACCCACAAGATGAAGTCCAGACTCCTTAACATGATATATAAAGCCCTTCATTATCGGGTTCCGGCCTTCATGGCCAGCTTTATCTGCCTCCACTCCCCACAAAGCTAGACCATATAGTTTTCCTGAGTTCCTGAGACAGGCTAGAAGAATCAGAGTTGTTCTTTTTATTTCAGATCATTAAGATGAGAAGTGCATGCAGCGTCAGGAACTTTGGATCTTTAAGAGATTTGTCCCTTTGACTAAGAGCTAAGCTATGAGCTGAGCTTCTGAGAAAGATCACTTGATAGAACTGCAGTGGTATAAGGTGCAGCTGGAGAATATGTTTATCCAATTTTGCTTACTAAGAATTCTGGCTCACTCCCCCAAAAGTTTAAAATTCAACTTGGATTTCTAAGGGTATTACTTATTATTAAATTTTGGGGCTCCACTTCTCATTCTGAATGACCACTGAAATACTCTCTTTTCTAAACTGTGTGTTCACATGATTCTCTGTATTTGGAAAATTCCTCTCAGAAACTCATCTAGACAATTGTGAAAATTAGAAAATGTGGTGAAAGATTGCACCCATTTTTGAGATATTTTAGTGAATGTGAGTCTTTAACTGGGTGACCCACACTCAGTGTTGCTCAGGGGTACCAAGGATTAAACCTGATTGGCCCTGTGCAAAGCAAGTACCTTCCATGCTCTACTATCCCTGTGACACAGTTTTAAAACCTTTAATTTTAATTTTCCCTGCTTTTTCACTCGTTGTTGCAGTGACCTGGGGTCACACATCTGGCTGTGGTGCTCACACATTCCACCTTAGTGCTCACTTGGGGTCATATACTTTTGTTTTTTCTATTTGTGGTGCTTGTACACATGCTCATTGGAGAGTTTCACTCATTTAGCTGCTGTTCCTCTCCTGGGGGTTGTTGCACACCTTAACTAACGTCAGGGCTTACACACACCTGCTGTGCTCCAAATGTTGGACACACTGGGTGTGGGAGTCCAGAGGCTCCAGACCTAAAGCAGTTCCGGGGTTTGAACTCTCAGCCTTGCACTTACTAGGAAGGTACTTTTTTTTTTTAATTTCTGAGCCTCCCCTGGGCTGGAGCGATAGCACAGTCAGTGGTAGAGGATTCGCCTTTCACACGGCTGACCCGTGTTCGATTCCTTCGTTTCTCTCAGAGAGCCTGGCAAGCTACACAGCAGAGCCTGGCAAGCTACCCATGGCATATTGGATACCCAAAAACAGTAACAATAAGTCTCACAATGAGAGATGTTACTGGTGCCTGCTCAAACAAATCGATGAGCAATGGTATGACAGTGACAGTGACAGTGAGCCTCCCCTAATTCCCATGGATTTCTTTATATGATTTTTTTAAAGATGTTATCATATAACTATTTGGGAGGTAAAAGTTCCCCCCACCCCCCGCCCCTCACCTCCCACCCCACCTCCCATCCCCAGCCACTGCCCTTAACTTCTAATTCTGGCCTGTTATTTCTCTATGAAGTTCCTGGGATTCTTTCTTTCTACCCTTTACACCTTGGGGGATCTAAGGATTGATTTCTGAGCTCATTGTTTATCTATTTTCAGTTTCTGACCTACAAAAAGTTGCATCTCCCATCCAAACTGTAATGACTTTCAGAGATTCATAAAGAAATCTCAAAAGGGAGCAACTAGTTGCAAAACTTTTCAGATACCCTTTCCTGACTGTGAGCCCCCCAGCGATCTCGGGCTGGGATAGGACCAGCTGCCACCTTATCAAAAGGTCAAAGTGTGTGTGGGGGCGGTTGACAGGTGGTGGGGGTGAAGCAGCAATATTCATGCCTCAAATCTGCCACCATGCCTGGAGCCAGACTCCACCACCTCATGGCTGTAATGACTTGAAAATCTGCATCTTGCTAAGACCTAGCTTTAGACCAGAGTTTTCCAGCTTGGGCTGTATTGCACCCCCCCCCCAGGGCACTGGAATGATGAAGGGGGCAGAAACATGCAATTAGGGCATAACATATGCGTGTCCTCTTAAAGAAGAAATATTTTCAGGGTATCTCTGAGAAATAACTTGTTTCCGAAAATAGTGCAATAGACCAACATAAGTTTGGGAACTTCTGTTTTATTCTTTTTACAGTTTTGATTTAGGCAACCTGATTTACAATACTTTTAATACAGAAATACAATGTTCCACCACCATATCCTCCACCAGATTATCAAAATGCTTCCACTGTTGTTCAAGTTTTCTTACACCATCCCCCTCACCACACCTCCTTGGCAAACTCATTTCTGTAGGTCATTTCTCAGGTTCTGTTGCTATTGGATGATTGTTATAGCCATACTATGTTTCTTTATACCCCACATATGAGAAGGATCATTCTGTATTATTCTCCTTCTGACTGATTTCATTTAGTATAATATCCTCCAGTTCCATCTATACTGAATTAAATTATATTATTTCACTTTTCCTTAGTAGTATTCCATTGTGTGCTAAGTAATATGGAAGCTCAATTGTTAAGTTTGTTAGAATGGTCTTCATACTAGTTGCCACAGTGGCTGAGCTGGATGCCATTCCTATCAAGAGTGGATGAGGGTTCTTTTAATCTTATAACTCCACTACTGGTTGCTTTTATTTATTTTTCTCCCGTGTTCTTGGAGTCACACCTAGGGGTGCTAAGGGTTGCTTCCTGGCCATGCTGGTGGACCATAGGTCACATGTAGTGCTGAGACTGAGCAGGGGTTGTTTGTAATTAAGGCATACATCTACTTCCTGCACTATCTCTCAGGCCCTTTGTAAATCTGCTTTGTAATGTATGTCACTATATTGACATGAAGTGATATCACTTCATGTCAATATAGTGATATATCATATATTGATATATTTATATATATTGATATATACATCAATATAGTGATATATATATTGATATAAGTGATAGAGGTTACCTAGTTGCTTGGTAACCTCTGATTTAGACTTTGATCTTAACACCTGCTGGCTGGCTGACTCTGTCTTGAGTTACCCCGGGCAGTCAGCCTTAACATGTCTGGAATAAACCTCTTCATTTTCTTTGTCAAATAATATTTTTTCAGTAATCTCCATCTAAATTGATAGTACCAGTTGCACAAGTAGAATTCTGAGTATTAGTCTCTCCTCCTTCTAATGTCTCACATTTAATCAATTTTAATATTCTTGCCAATTTGCTTATAATATATTTCAAGTCTATTTTTTGCTTTATACCTATTGTATTGACTATATTTCATTGAGCATCATAATAGATTTCTAACTCATATAATAGCCTCATAACTGTTAATCCTGCTTTCATTCTTATTTTTTTTTTGAATTCAGGTACCATAATCTGCATAATTCAAATCTGAATTTTTTTTAATGATTTTGTTTTGCCTATCAGATCTATCCCCATGATATCCTATAGACCTTTCTTGATTTGGAGTAAAAATATTTCTTCGGGTTCCTATCATCTACTAACTTCTTTTCAGATCTGGAAAAGGAAACCAAAATTTGCCTGACTTAGATGATGATGTTTTCACCTCTGTGCTTGTTAATACTTTCTTCTCCATTCGCATTGAGTGACTGTGGCAGAAAATTGTTCAACCAAATATTCAGAATTCTCCTTGGTTCTGGTGAGTGATTTGGAAAAGGTGACAAGTCTCTGGAAGATAATCTGGAGTGAAGGTGAACTGTGTCAACTCTACGTCAAGGCAGTTCTAACAGTGTCAGTATCTTCACTATCTCTTTCACCGACAGAAATATACTGAAATGTCAAGTTGCAAATTACATGAAATTATAAAATCAGAGTCATTATTGGATAAGAGACAGAATGAACAGCTCTGCCTTAGCTTGTATAAATAAATATTCCTGCTGTTTGTATTATTTGGTGTGACTAGTTTGATTAGTCTATGAATACTGACAAATTTTGTCTTTAAGATTACATTTATAAATCCCTAATTCAGGAAGCCTTTTCTACCTATATCCTTACCCATACTTTCCTGAAATTTCACTTCTTTCTCATGATTTCATTTTTTTGTGTGTTTCCAAAACAATTTATTTCCAAAGCAATTTAGTTTGTTTTTTAAATGTTATTTTAGGTACCATGATTTATAATATTGGTAAGGGCAGTATTTCATGCCAAAAGACACCCAAAACAACACCACACCCTTTACCAGAAAGTCTGCTTCCCTGCACCAGATCCCTGTACCCCCACCATCTCTGTCCACCCCCCACCACTTGCTGTGCAGTGAAACACTTCTTATTAAAGACCAGTTCTCAGTTTCTGTTGCTTTGCATATTAGTTGTATATTTACTGTTTTAATTTATTCACCACATATAAGATAGATCATTCTGTGCCTGTCCTCCAAACTTCACCCAGCATGTTAGAAGTTAGTCAGCATTTAAAGTTAGTCAGAAGTTAGTCTGACCCTCTCCAGATCTATCCATCTAGATACAAATTGCACAATTTTGTCCTTTCTTATAGCTGAGTAGTATTCCACTGTGCATATTTACGACAGTTTCTTTATCTAGTCGACTGTTCTTGAACATGTTAGCTGTTTTCAGATTTTCATCATTGTGAATAGTGGTAAGATGAACATAGGAGTGGCTATGTCTTTTATGAAGAGAGTTGGGTGCTTAAGGTAAAGACCAAAAAGTAGAATTTCTGGATCATATGGGAGATTCCTAGTATTTTGAGAAATGTCCATATTACCCAAACTGATTTTTTTCTTTTGGGGTCACACCTGGTGATGCACAGGGGTTATTCCTGGCTCTGCACTCAGGAATCACCCCTGGCGGTGCTCAGGGGACCATATGGGATGCTGGGATTAGAACCCGGGTCAGCCGTGTGCAAGGCAAATGCCCTACCCGCTGTGCTATTCCTCCAGCCCCTACCCAAACTGATTTTAACTGTCATTGTCATTGTCACTGTCATCCCGTTGCTCATCAATTTACTCAAGCAGGTACCAGTAATGTCTCCATTGTGACACTTGTTGTTACTGTTTTTGGCATATCAAATATGCCACAGGTAGCCTGACAGGCTCTGCCGTGTGGGCAAGTTACTCTCAGTAACTTGCCAGGCTCTCCAAGAGGGGCAGAGGAATCAAACCCAGGTCGGCTGTGTGCAAGGCAAACGCCCTACTGTTGTGCTATTGCTCCAGTCCTAACTGATTTTAAATCTATGATAATATTTATTTGCTTGTATAGGTATTTAATGAGGGTCCTGAAAGACAGTGCAGTGTGTATGGTGCTTGCCTTGCACTCCGCTAATCCATTTTTGGTCCCTGGCACCCCATTAGGAGCCCCAGCTTCACCAGGGGTAACCCTGACCACTGCCTAATGTGCTTCAAAACAGAACAAAAGCATAAAATCATTTGATGATAATATAGCTACCTCTACTTTTCTTCCCCATAGTTTGTAGCTTTATTATAGCTATTATAGTATATATGTGCATATATAATGTACAAAATACTTTTTATATTATCGTTAGCTAGGATAATACTTGATATCTAATTAGTGTAATAAAAGAAAAAAAAACACACAGTATATCAGAGTTCAAACTGAACTATTCAGGAGTCTTGAATCCCAGATGTCCTATGCACAAATGAATGTGCTTATATTTTTTGTCTATTGCATCTTTGATCTACAGGCTTATATATTTTTTAGATTTAACGGTTTTTCAGATCCATGATAAGGTAAAAATAATGGTAGTCCCATTCCATACAAGATCAAAGGGACGTGGCTCAGAGTTAGAACCCATCTAGATGATTGAGCTAGTCTCCAGTACATTTAAGGAAGGGGTTGGGAAGAATTGGGTGGCTTCACGACCGTGACAACCCGCTCACTAGAGAAGACAGTGATTGTACTGCTCTGAGTGGAGGTAGGGGGTCCTCAACTGCTAATGTCCTTCCACTTCTATCTCAAAGAGATGAGTCATGTTCTGCTTCTTATGGAAAAATCTAGTAGGTGGACACTGCTGCTTCCTTATCGCTGTCTCTGGAAATACAATTATGGTGGAAGGAGGGTAGTCGCGTACTACCGGAATTCATTTTTAATTTTTTGGTTTCTTTGGGGTCATACCTGTTGGTGCCCAGGGTGTAGATCTGGATTTCATTCAGGAATCACTCCTGGCAGGACAGGGGGTCTTGGCGGTGCCCTCGATGAACCTGTATGGGCTGTGTGCAAGGCAAGCCCTTTGCTTGTACTACTACTGCTCCAGCCGTGTACTCTATTTCTCACCAAGATCGATGTCTTTTCTGCCATGTAGGTTTGCTGTACAGATTAAGAAGGTAATATATTTTGAATGAGTGACTATCATCATGTAGAGAATATGTATTTGACAATGATTAATAATAAATAAAATCATTATCACTACTGTTCAGCAATAGTATTTATTTTGTATTTAGCGTGACTCACGCATAGTAGCTACTCAATAAATCAGAATAACACAGCTTTATGATGCTGTTATTACCCAAACAACTGGACGTGTTTTTTTTGTCTGTTTGTTTTTGGAGATGGGAGCACACTCAATGGTTCTAGGGCTTACTCCTGACTGCACTCAGGTATCACTCCTGGCAGGTTCAGGTGACCATATATGCTGTCACAGATGGAACCCAGGTCAGCCACATACAAGGCAAGGACCCTACACACTGTACCATGGCACTGGCCCCATAGACACTTTCTTTTAGGGAAGGCTTGAAATTTATTTTTAATCATAATTTCTCTAATACAGTAAATTTCAACAATTTGAACCAAAAAAAACATAAGAGAAATAAAGATTTCAGATGCTCACTTATGAACATTTCTTTAACTTTTAATTTTAAAAGAATTTAGATTCTTACAAGGATATAAATACATATAAAATAACTGCTTTTAAACTATATGTACACACACATCAAAGAAACCAGTGTGGTATTAAGAAAAAAAGATAGGAGTATGTTGCATTGGTTTTCAATGGCTGCTGTGGCACATTAATACAAACACTTTGACTTAAAACAAGCCACATTTATTCACTTGTACTTATATAAGTCACAAGTCTGATAGGTCTAAAATCAAAGTGTGAACAGAACTAAGATCCTTTCTAAAGGGCCTAGAAAATAATCTCTTCTTACTTTTCCAGTTCCTAGAGGATACTTGCAACTTTTTGATCATCACCTCTTCCTCACACCACTCCTTACTGTTCTCAAATCCTTTCTCACCAACTCTGATCTTCCTTCCTGCCTCTCAGATGAATCCTGTGATTATGTGAGCTCATTCAGATAATGCCGACTAATCTCCCTATCTCAAAATGCTTTATTTAATCACACCTACACAGTCCCTTTTATTGTGATATATTCATAGGTTTCAGGAATTTATATGACAATCTCTACCACATTTCTTAGCTTACACATACTTTA